>NC_091408.1:5646300-5946400 GCF_032191515.1 Phaenicophaeus curvirostris
AGGGAAGGGTGTGGTGCTGCTGTCTCTTGCCCTTTTTCAGTCAGGCATGAGGTTTGCAGCTCCCCAACGTGAGGGAGAGACAGGGGACAAAGCGTTGCCCAGGCTGTGAGTTGGCAGAGGAAGCCTGTTCCCTCCACTCAAGGGTTGTTCTGTGAAAACACCCCAGCGTGCTGGCAGCTTCTCTATTTCCGAGGGGTCCTTGTCCTTTGGGAAGTGCACATCTGGCTTGGGATTCAAGCTGCTCGGAAAGCAACATCTGCTAGTTCTGTTTGTTCCTCTCCAGACTCAGTTGTGTGAGGAGCAGGGAGCAGCTGGGGTGGGGGGACGGGGCCCGCTGTGCTCCAAGCTCCATCGGGAGCCGTGGCTGGGGATGCTGCCGCTCTTGGGGGGCTGCGCCACTCTCCTCTCCTTGTCTTGGTGCTCCCACCTTCTTTTTGAGGGGCACGCGCTGCATTAGCAAGCACCGACCACTTGAACAGGCTGGGAGGTGGCCACACAGCACTTCTGCTGTTGGATATCGTTGCTTGTTGGTAGCCAAACCCCACCTCTGCTGGCCCCTTCCCCCTTGGGGGCTAGCAGACGAGGCTTAGCCCTGAAGCAAGGCCTTATAGCCAGGCTGAGCCAGCCCTGTCTCAGCTCTCCCTATCCATCTCCCCACGTCCACAGCGCTCTGCCGGAGAAACCAGTGCCTTTCCAGTACCCTCCAGGCTGGCCACCCCTGCAGGACCTGCCCCCGTCCCTGCAGGCCCCTCCACCCGGAGGGTGGCCCGTGCCCCCCAACCTGCAGTGGGGCTGAGACACGGGGACCCCGCAGAGGTTCTGCTGGAGATGGACTTGTTCCCGCTCTGAGAAAGGGATGGAATTATTTATATCTATAAAAGGATTATATTTATGTCAATAAAACATTCCCCCCATCACAGCCTGTGTGTGTCATGCTATTTCTCACCCCCTGTGAGCTGAGCTTTTCAGACTGCTGTCTCCGTGCCACCGGAGCAGGGATCTGTGTTCTGCAGAGCTCCAGCCCTGCACACAGAGTCTGCTGTCGTCTGGAGGGGACAGTCCCTGTTTCCCAGGCAGGATCCATCCCCTTGGACCACTGCTCTCTGTGCTGTGCCCTGCGCTGCACATTCCCAGGCCAGCGCTGCGGCTGGGCTCTGCACGGCTGATCCTTCCAGGGAAGGAAGCTGCGACCAGGCTTTTAAACTGATATTTAGTATTTCCTCCGGTGTTCATGACTTATGTTTGCTTCTGTTAAACTCAGTGTGTGAAACCGCTCCGGTTCAGGTGCCGCAGCTCCTAATGAAGAGCTCAGGGAGTTCCTGTAAGCCCTCCCTGCTCCCACTGTGCTGAAGGCGAGATGCATGGAAGAAAAAAATGCCCCAAGGTTTCTCCTTCTTCAGGAAAATAAGTAAACGGTGAGTGCCAGTGGGGCAAATGTCTCCATGGAGCACTCCCTGCCATGGGAGCTCGCTGGGTAGGTGTGTGCTGGGTGCTGGAGCTGGGAAGAAGTGAGGAGGGACTCCACAGCCCTCCTGCTCGCTGTGGGGCTGCACTGGAGCTGAGGGGCAGGCGCAGCCGCAGGGGAGCCCAGTCTGCCTGCCTCCAGCTTCTCTGGAGAAGAATATGCAGGTGCTTTTAGGACACAGCTTCGGTCTGGCCAAACCAGGGTCTGCCGCAGCGCGTTTACAGAGAAAAGGGCGGGATGAACAAGGCCCTTGGCTTTCTCAAGAAGGTGGGTGGGTGCTTGGCTTCACGGCAGAGCTGCCAGGCACACGGGGTCCCAGCCAGCAGCGTCCTGGGAGAGCGGCTCTCCGGCAGTGGGTCTGTCCAGAAGGGCTGCACCCGCTGCCAGTGCATTCCAGGTTTGGCCGTGCCTGGTGGTGGCAGGTCCAGATTCATGAAGAACGCAGGAAGGAGCCAGCTGCCTTTGGCCAAACGTCCCCTGTGTGACAGCAGTGCTCGGCTGGCTGGACAGGGCAGAGCTCCCATCACAGCGTGGGAGCCAACAGCCCGAGCACGCCCCATCGGAGCTTTCAGCCAAGCCAAAGGGTGTTTTTATCCTTCCTGGCGTGGCTGTGGTTACTTTGTTGAACCTGGAGAGTGGGAGCTCAGCAGCTGCGACGTCAGCCCTGGGTCGCATCCTCACCTCCCCGTGTGGCACCTATGGGGGGGCAAATCAGCGTCCCTGGGAGGAAGGGGACCCTGCCCTGGGTACTGAGGTTACACGGCTGCCAGAGACCATATCAGGGTAAAACCAAACCCCAGAGGGGCTGTGGGATGCTCTGAGCTGCTGGGCTCTGCTCTCAGCCATCAGGGGAACATCTTTGGCTCCTCTTCCCATCCCACTTTTCTGTACAACCCCAGGGCCCTTCATGGCACTGGGAGGGAGCCCTGGGGAGCTGTAGGGGGGCTCATGGCCATCACCCCCACTGCTCCCCTGACTTCTAAGGGTGACAAACGGCTCCAGGGCGAGTCTGATGAGTGACAGTGGTGGCAGCCAGGCCACATATACGGGCGCCTTCCTAATGTGGCCACGGCTACCGGCAGAGGCAAATCAAAGAATGAGCATTCCCATCTCTCCTGCGGGCGTTTTGAGGAGGGTGTTAAAGCGTGTGCTGGATGTCTCACAACTGGCTGTCAAAACAGCCTCGCCGGTTTGGAGACTCACCAGCCTCCAGGTCCCATCCCTGCTCCCTGTGCTCCGGTCCAGGTGAGTTTTGGAGCATCCCTGCGAGGGCGGTGGGTATGGGAGGTGTTGCTTTACCAACATTCACAACCTCAAGGTTCCAAAACCGCTCCTCAGATCCAGTTCAAACTGGGTAGAGAACCACATCTCCCGAGCAGGGAGCTGCGAAACCAAACTAAATTAAAATTACAGCATAAAACCTGAGCGCAGCCACAGCCCCTCTGCACTTTTTCTTGCTCTCAGAGAGATGAGCTGCTTGTGGTACAGAAACTCCCAGTAAAGCCTGAAAGCCGAGTGTGGGAGCGTTCCCTGCCCAGCACCAGCCTGGCTGGGGGAGACTGAGAGGGGCTGGGAAGTGGGAGATCATTAAAATCAGGTTTTCCTGCAAAAGCTTGGATGATCTCTGGCCATCGGGGCCAAGCTGAGCATCGCTCTCGGCGCGTCATGTCTCCACAGAGCTGTGTAACTCCCGGGTACTTGTAGGAGCCTGTAAATTACAGGCTTTTATGGAGGTGTATTTCACAGCGTGGTGTCAGGAGAGGTAATGCTGGCATGTATCACTGCCGGGCCGGGATGCAGCCGGAGCGGGTTAACCCAGGAGAAGAGCTGCCTGCGGAGAGCTGCGTGCTGGGGATGGAGACACCGAAGCAGGAGAGGGCTCGTGGCTCCTTCTCTTTCCCCAGCACAGCCCCAGGGGTGGCTGGTACCCAGCTCCCCAAGGATGCCGTGCGGATGCGGATGGACCCCCCGGGACTCAGCATTCCTGGCAGATCCCGGGGTGGGCGGTGGGGAGCTGAGCCCGTCAGCGATGGCACGAGCCAAAGGCCTTCGGTAGAGCAAGAGCGGGAGTAATTTATCGGGAAGCTTTTAGGGAAATGAGCAGCTGCTGGGCCCCTGCCAAGGATCAACCCCACTAAGCTCTGCCCGGTGTCCTCTGGCAGCTCTTGCTGGGAGAGGAACAGGGACGGGATGGGGTCAGGGTCGGGACTGGGATGGAAATTAGGAGAGGGAAGGGGGGAGATGGGGACAGGGACGGGGAGAGGGATGGAAATTAGGATGGGAATAGGAGTAGGAATGGGAATGGGAAGGGGGATAGGAATGGGAATGGGAAGGGGGTTAGGAATGGGAATGGGAAGGGGGATAGGAATAGGAATAGGAATAGGAATAGGAATAGGAATAGGAATAGGAATAGGAATAGGAATAGGAATAGGAGGGGATGGGGATGGGGATGGGGATGCAAGGATGGGACGAAGAATGGGAATGGGGACAGGACAGGGACAGGGATGGGACAGGGACATGGATGGGAACAGGGATGGAAATAAGGATGGGAATCAGAATTGGAATCAGAATAGGAATAGCAATAGCAATAGGAATGGGGATGGGGAGGCAAGGATAGGACTAAGAATGAGAATGTGGACAGGACAGGGATGGGGATGGGACAGGGACATGGATGGAAATAAGGATGGGAATGGGAATCAGGACAGAATGGTAAGAGAGGTGGGGATAGAGATGAGGATGGGGCAGGGATGGGGCTGAGCCACTTCCCGCTGTGCCGACACTCTCAGTCCTGCAGCCCGTGTGGATTTGCTGCTGGTTTTGCTCTGTCCACCTCCCCTCGCCCATGGCATCCCCGCACATCCTCTCGCTGCAGCACTTGCATAGGCACATTTTTTTCCTTTCCTAGCAAGGCTTTAATCAAATGAGCGCGGAGCATCGCTGTCTCGCGGCAGCCGCACTGAGCCGTCCCCGGCAGAGCTCTGCGAGGCCAGTGCTCGGGGAATGTGGCTGGACCCTGCGCTGCTCCCGAATCTGGAGCTGCCATCCCCAAATCTGCCTGAAAAATCTCCATTCTCCCAATTTCCATTAAAATTAATTGAGCTGTTTTTTGAAAAGCTGAGCGTGGGGGATGGCGTTGTTCCTTTTATCTAATTTTTCTTTTATGTTATTGCATTTTCTTGCAAATCTAATTGTCCTCTTTTTCTTTTTGGCCCCCTTATGTTTATTCACAGCACCTCTATTAGACCTAGTTAAAAATATATATATACACACACACACGCATCTCCAAGGCCACGTGGGTTCCTTCGGAAATGCCGGTTCATAAAGAAATCAAAACTTTCTGCGAGGAGATGGATGAAATTTCATTACGGGTGCGGAGCTTCCCCCACTTTGCGAGGCAGCCACAATGATTTCATTGCCGTGGAGCGCTTCCCATTTCCATTTCTCATTTGGACGTTCGGTTCAATTTGTTTGATAAATTAGATGGGATCCAAAAAAAAAAAAAAAAAGAAAAAAAAGAAACCCAAACCCCAGACCCCGAAGCAACAAATGGGGTGTCCTCCTGTTGAGATGCTTGGATGAAGGGGGGAAAATCCCAGGCAGGTGCAAGGAAATGGATTTTCCCCACTTGGGGGTCACACAGGGCTCCAGGGAGATGAAGGTTGGGGTCCCCCAGCCCCAAAGCCCCGGGGATGGTCCCCTAGATGGGAAACACCCCCAGCACGGGAGCAGCATCCGTGCCCAATTCCCTCATAGCACCAAGAGCTTCCCCTGTTTTTATTTATTATTTTAATATATTTTCCATTAAAAATGCATCGCTGGGGGCTCGGGGAGGGCGATGCATTAGGCGGGCGCTGCCTCCCCCCACCCCGAGCACACGCAGACACAGTGGTTTGCAGGAGCTCGGCTGAGTTTCTGGCATCGCTCGGTGCTCGGGGATTTACACCAGGGCCAGATCCCGCTGTGGGGTAAATCCCCTCCCTGCCAAACTCAGCGCGTGGTCACCAGCCCAGCCTGCAACAGGGACCCCCAGATTCTCTCTGAGCTCCTCATCCTGTGGGCCAGATCCCAGCTCCTCCTGGATTTGATGCTAAGCTGGGGTGAAAGTACTTTTGGGAAGGCTCCTGGGCTGCATATTCTCCCCGTCAAGGCACTTTTTTAAGGCAAATGGCCTTAAAAGATTCATCAAACGCCAACATAAAATGTCAGGACATGGAGATGGTGGGGAGTGAAGCTGCTCGGTGCTGGCACTGATCCATGGGAAAGGGCAGGATCCACAGCAGGAGACAGGGTTGGATCAGGATGGGGGGACGCAGGGGGTATAACCCCCCCAGGCGCTGGTGGAAGCCACTGGGTCTCCTCCAGCTCCAAGTCTGAGGATGGACATGGTTAGTGTTTGATGGGAATGGTTGGACTCGATGATCCGGTGGGTCTTTTCCAACCTGGTGATTCTATGATGCTCCATCCCCCAGGATGCTGGGGGGGGTGCAGACCCTGACCAGCGCCCACCTCCCTTGCTGACAGCAGCACCCATGGGTGCTCCCAAGCCCTGCACCCACCCCCTTGCCCCATCGCATCCCCAGGAGCCCCAGCAGCACTTCAGAAATCCCAGTTTTATTTCAGATCAGAAACAACCAACCAGGAAGAAAAAAAAAAAAAAAAAGAAATTTAAAAAAAAAAAACAAACCCAAACCAAAAAACAATTCCAAAGAATGAGAAACGGCCCCAAATCCGAACCAGTCCAGTGCCCAGGTGGGTGCTACATACAGGCTGGGGGGTTCAGGGATGTGGGGCGAGCGGCCCCGGCCGGCACAGGCTCCCCAGCCTCGGGGTCGCTGCGGCTGTTCCCGGGGGAATCAGCTCAAAGTGCATCAAGCAGGAGGTCAGCGTCGTCCCCACCACGGGCAGGTGGGGAAACTGAGGCACGGGGCAGCGGGGTGGGAGGGAAAAAAAATCCAGCCCTTGGCAGCCAAGTCCATGCAAACGCTCCCATCTCAGACTAGAAACCATCTCAGGCGCGAGTATTGCTTAGGGGATGATTTGGTTTTTTTATCATAAATATAGAGCTAGAGACGCTGGGATCGGTGGATCCGACGGGATCCTCCGCCCGGGAGCAATCGGCCCCCGGCGCGGGGAAGGGCAGCACACGGGGCTCCATGCACGTTACATGCACTTACGGGGTTGGTTTTTCTGGCAAGGGAGAGGGTGTTTTTTGTGTGTGTTTGTGTGTCTTTATCAAAGTTCCCGTGTTCTGCGAGCAGCCATGCGATCGCATCGCCCCGGGACGGCAGGGACCCGGCGTTGAGTCCACCCTCCTCGGGTTTGCCCCCTCCCGGGGGGCGAGTTTTGCGTTTCCGACTCAAACACGGATCGATCGGTCTCTCTCCGTCCTCCCCGCTGCGGTCGTGGGTCCCCGTCGCGGGCGCTCGGGGCGGCTCCCCCGCTACTTCATGCCGCTGCGCAGCACCTGGTTGGCGGCGATGAGCATCACGCTGATGATGAAGGCGATGGCGAAGGCGCAGATGAGGCTCTTGCGCACGCAGGTCTGGCGGATCTGCTGGCTGGAGCAGGCTGCGGGGAGAGCCCAGGGGTTACCCCGACGCCCGCTGCCGTCCCCGGTGGGGATTCGGCATCCCCGGCGGCCTGGCACTCACTCTCCACGTCGACGGGGCACTCCTCGGCCGTGCCCATGTGGCTCTCCTCCTCCGTCATGATGATGTTCTCGATGTCCTTCATGGAGAGGTGCTCGCAGAAGGTCTCGTACAGCAGCCGCTTCAGCTCGTCCACCGTCAGCTTCTGCATGTCGCACTGCGGGGAGCGGGCAGGGGGGACGGGGACGGTGTGGGGCTGCCCAGCACCCTCGGGTGCTGCGGTTTGGCTAGATCCCCCCATTTTCGAGGAGGAAAGGGCTGGTGGCCTCTGAGCCCTGGGAAGAGCAGGGCTGGTGGCTCCCAAGAAGGGTGCCCGGTGGGTGCTGGTGCCGTGCGTCACCTCAGTCGAGGCGGGGACAGAAAAGGCTGGTGTAACCACGAGCCAAACCTTTCACTAACCCGGACGTCGAGCCTGAGCTTGAACTTGACCCTCAACCTAACTCCAGTCTCACCTTCAACCTTAAACCCAACCCTAAACACCAGGGGACATTTAGGCTGGACATTAGGAAAAAATTCTTCACGGAAAGGGTCATTGGGCACTGGAACAGGCTGCCCAGGGAGGGGGTTGAGTCCCCTTCCCTGGAGCTGTTTAAGGCACGGGTGGACGAGGTGCTAAGGGACATGGTTTAGTGTTTGATAGGAATGGTTGGACTCGATGATCCGGTGGGTCTCTTCCAACCTGGTTATTCTATGATTCTATGATTCTATGATTCTAATGCTAAACCTGACCCTGACCCTTACTCTAATCCTTCCATCCCCTCTAGCCCAGACCTGGAGCCTGAGCTTGAACTTGACCCTCATCTAACTCCAATCCTGACCCCAACCTGGACCTGACACTAACCTTATCCTAAATCTGACCCTGACCCCAACGTTGACCCCAATCTAGGGTGCGATCCTGGTCCTAACCTCCACCCTCACCCCAACTCCAGCCTTGACCCTAACCCCAACCTTTCACCCTGACCCCAATCCCAACCTTGACCCTAACCTCATCCCCAGCCCTGACCCTGAACCGGAGCTCTCGGTATGGGGCTGGGGGTGCTGCCCCCTGGGTGGGATCTGGGGGGTCCCTACCTTCCAGAAGACAGTGTCGAAGTCGGTGCCGTGGAACTTCTCTGGGATGCCCGAGGTGGACAGCTTGGGCCCCAGCAACGTCACGAACTCCTCAAAGTCCACCTGTCCGTCGCCTGTGGGACCCAGAGGCAGCTGTCACCCCCAGCCCACGCACAGCAGGGTCCCCATGGGGCTGCTTCGGGGTGGGGGGACACCCTGCCTGGGCTTGGTGATGCTCCCCTCATCCTGCACAGGCTGGGGCAGGTGCTGCTCCAAGCCTCGGTGGGTTCTGGGGGGACCCCACTCCTGGGCTCAGCACCCAGAGCTCCCCGATCCCACCAAGGAGCCACTAACAGTGACTCCATGATGACCAGGGGCAACAGACAAGGTACCGCAGGACCTCAGACTCAGAATTCAGTGGACAGAGATCTCCAAGCTGACTGGGGACCCCCCAATACCACCCAGGCAGCGACCCCAACACAAGCTGGGGACCTCCAGCGCAGTTTGGGTTGTTCCAACACTGACCAGGACGCCCGACACTGGTTGGAACCCTCAATGCCATTTGGGAACTCCAAGGGCTGGCTGAGGAGCCCCAACATCATCTGGGGACCCCTAACATCATCTGGGCACCTTCAACATCACCTGGGGACCCCTAACATCATCTAAGGACCCTCCAATGTCAGCTGAGCCCACGATGCTGGCTGGGGATGCCCAGTGCTGTCCAGGACCCTGAACGCCAGCTGGAATCCCAATTCCAGCTGGGACCACCATGGCATTTGGGGGCCCCCATGGCTTTGGGGTCCCTCGTGGTGGCCGTGACCCCAGGAGGAGCCACCAGGCTGGCCGCGTCCTGCGGCTGCAGAGGACGCTGGTGTCAGGGCTGTCACGCTGGCACTAACGATGAGTAATGAAGGGAGCGGCAGCATGGCAGCGCTGCCAGAAAGGCTTTTAAATAGGGGGGAAAAAAAAGGAAACCAATAAATTAACGAGCTCTTTAAGGTCCTGAGGAGCGCGGGAGCGATGGGGACAGGGCGGTGGTGACAGTGGGTGCTGCAAGCGCGTGGCCAGCCTGGCTCACCGGGGTAAGAGCATGGTCTGGGGTGCAGGATCCAGCCCCAGCAGCTCGGTCCCAGCTGGTGTGCTGAGCTGGGAAAGGCACCATTCCCACTCATAAATACTCCAGGAGCTTTAAATTCTCCCAAGAAAGCTGGGGTGGCGAGGATGGTGATGATCATGGATGCTCGGGGCACAAGGCAGAGCTGGGATCAGGTCCTCCCACATCCCGGGTCCAGCAGCCAGTGGAGCAGAAATGGGGCAAATGGGGTGTTTCACCCGGGCAGGGGGTTCCAGGGGGTCCCATCCCGAGGTTTTGGGGTCCTACCATCCATGTCCAGGCGCTGGATGATGACCTCGAGCTCCACCTCGTTGGGCATGTAGCCCAGCGAGCGCATGGCCGTGCCCAGCTCCTGCTTGGAGATGAAGCCGTTGCCATCCCGGTCGAACACCTTGAAGGCTTCACGGATCTCTGCGGGAGGAGTGGAGATGAGTCTGGTTGCTCCCCCAGCCTTGGGCCCCACGACTCCCCCGTGGGCAGCGCTGGTGGCCCCAAATGAACCTCCCATCCCTCTGGTCATGGTGGGATTAGCCCTACAGAGGGGAAACTGAGGCATCGCTCTGTGTCCCTGTCCTCTGGGGGGTGTAATGGGCTGGGGGAGGGTAATAGCAGGGGAGGAGGAGGAGGGTTTGGGTGCTGGGGTCCCAGGACGGGGTGCAAGGCAGCGGTAGGGGGTCTGTGCGCACCTCCCCACCTCTCCCAACCTCCCCAGGAAGGGTCTGACCTCCTCGAGGTGGCACCAATGCAATTCAAGGTCTTTGCTTCAACTCCAGCCACCCACACGCAGCACCCACCCCGTCCTTGCCACCAACAAACCCTCCATAGCCAGAAAAAAAAAGGCATTCTGCCCCAAAAACGCCTTCCTTGGGCATGGGTGAGCTCGAGGGGGGAGCTGCAAGTGGGGAGACCCCCACACTGCTGCAAGACTCAGCTGGGAACATCCCCAGCACCCACGTCTTCCCCTGGGGACTTTGCACCCACCCCAAGGTTACAGGATCGGTGCCGGAGCTGCGCCACAAAAAAAATGACTAGCTCTCACCAGGATGGATTTGGTGCTCATCCCTCTTCCATGCAGAGGAAGATGGGATGGAGCTGGAGGGAAAGGAGGAGGATTTGGGCTTTCTGACTCCAAAATGTGCCCCTGGGACACAGGGAAAGATCCCTGCGGAGTGGGAGGGAGAAGCCTTGAGAGCAGCAGGTAAACTGAGGCACGGTGCTTGCTATCACCCACTCAAAAGCCTCACGGTGCCTATCGGCTCCATCCTGCTGCTTTGGGGCAGCATCCATTGGGGCTTTGATGCTTTTTGGAAGAGCTTCTGCCTTTTTTATGCCTCCTGACACTCCAGGCTGCTGGGAAAGAAGAGACCAGGAGGGTTTGTATCCGGAACACCAGAAAGCCGAGCCGGGATGTTGGTGCCCTCTCCCTTCACCAGGCAGCAAAGTCCTCGCCAGCTGCAGGAGGGTTTGTGCCGGAGGGGCCCGGCTGGAGAAACGGGCTGAGAACTTTGAGTTTGGGGAGAAAACCCCACGTAGGGTTTTGCTTTTGATGCCCAGCACCTGGGGACATCCCTGCCTGGATGATGCCCATCGAGGATGTCTTCCAAGGTGTTTGGGGTGAGTTTGAAGGGAGTTTGGCCTGTCAGACTGATGGGTAAAGCTTCTCTCTTGCTGATGTCCCTGCCTGGGTGCAGGGATGATCCTGTTCCCCAATGTGCTCACGGGGAGCCTCGCTCCAATCTCAGCACCCCCAAAATTCATCCTTTGAGGCTGCTCATCCCGGGCTGTTTCCCTCTCACCCAGCTCAGGGTGCTGGGGAAAAGGAAGGATGTGCCCTGACAGTGGCCAAAACCAGGGTCCCAGCAGGTTGTCCCCCCCTGGCCACAGCCCCCCAACCCTTGATGGCCAAGTTCTCACCCTGTGCCTCCTCAGCCCCAATGCGGAGGGCGGCTGTGGGGCCAGGATGGCGTCTGGGTGTCACCAAGGTCCCCCTAAACTGGAGGGTGCCTAGAGAGAGGTGACAGCCCGTCCTCTCCTCCTGCAGCGGCGCAGGTGTCTGGCGCCTCGTGGGGTCACCTTGGGGCTCCCGCCGCTGCCATCGATCCCGCAGCCACGCGACCACAGGTGGGTGCTGGGGGGGCACCCCAGGTGCCACGAGAGGCCGGGTGTGTGACCACAGCGCCCTGGCACACGCGTGTGAGGGGAGATGTGCACGCACACACCTCGCAGCGATGCTGGACGCGCGCATGCACGTATGCACCAACACCTCGCAGCGACGCGCACGCACACGCACACACACAACTTGCAGCGATGCTGCGCTGGTGCGTGCGCACACACGAACGCCTTGCGGGGATGTTCTTGCACGAGCACACGCAGACACACACACAGAGCGACGCTGTCCTCGTGCGTGCACACTCATGAACGCCTTGCAGCGATGCTCTTGCATGTGCACACGCACATAGGACTTGCAACGATGCTGTACTTGATGCACACACAGAGGAACGCCTTGCAGTGATGTCCTTGTGCGTGCTCACACACACACGGAGCTTTCAGGGATGTCCTTGTGCGTGCACACAGGCGCACACGCACAACCTCTACCCACGCTGTTCTTGTGCACACAAGCGACGCTGTGCGCGTGCACACACGACCACGTCGCAGAGACGCTGCACGTCACACAAAACTCGCCGCGACGCCGCGCTTGTGCGTGCACACGCGCAACCAGCATCGCTGCAGGTTGTGGGCACACACGCACCAATGCCTTGCAGCGATGCACTTAGCGTCCACACGTGTGCACACCCACACAGCTCGGAGCAGCGCTGTCCTCGTGCATGCAAGAGCAGCCACGTTGCACGCGCACACACCCAGAGACACGCAATCACGCGTGCACAAACCCCCTTGCCGTGAAGCTGTAGCTGTGCAGGCGCACGCACTCGCGTGCCGTGCGGTGACACCGTACCTGCGTGTGCACAGAATCACCAGGTTGGTAGAGACCCCCTGGCTCATCGAGTCCACAACCACGTTGCAGCGACGCTGCATTCCTGCACGCACACACACGCAGACGCACACCAGGGGATGCAGCCGTGCACGCACAGCCCCTCGCAGCGACACTGTACTCGTGCACGCACGCACGACCCCATCGCAGCGAGGTAGTTGTGCATGCACAGCCCCTTGCAGCGTGGCCGTACTTGTGCATGCACACACGCTCTCTCTCTCTCTGCAGCAGGGCTGTGCATGCGAACCTGTCGTGCTCGGAGGCTGTACGTGTGCACGGACACCCTGCAGCGAGGCCGTACATGTGCACACAGACACACACACACGCGTCGCAGCGAGGCTCTGTGTGCGTGCAGAGGTCTGTGCCCGCACACGCGATGCGCGCCGGGGGCCGGGCTGAGGTGTGTGCTCACGCTTGCACACGCAAGCCCTGCAGTGAGGCTGTCGACGGGCACGTCAGCGCACACGCACGACACCTGCAGAGCCGGGGGCACACGCGCTCGCCCTCTCGCACGCCCGCTGGGAGCCCGTCTCCCTGCCCGCTCGGAGCTCCTGGCCAGGCTGCAGGGCCGAAGCCCCCCAGTCTGGGGACTCTGTGCCTCAGTTTCCTCATCGGGACTCCCCAGGCCTGATGCTGAGCCCCTGCCAACCTCTCCCGAGGAAACAGCGGGGAGGCTGCTCCGTGCCTCAGTTTCCCCTGGGGTGTCAGGGATGCAGTGAGGTCCATGAGTGCTGCTCCCCCAAGCAGAGTGGGGCTCCCTGGGGACCCCCCGAGCCGGGACAGCCTGGTGGCACCAGCAGAGCCTGTCCCAGCACCCCAGCAAACTTTGTTTTTGGGGGGGAAAACCCATTGTGGTCATGGCGAGCTGAGACCAGCCCGGCTCATGGCACGGGTGGCAGAGTCCCGCGGGTGCTCCTGTTGGCCGGAGCCCGGTGGCACCGGGACCACCGTGCCAGGGGGTGGCATAGGTGACACAGGTGACACGGGTGACACAGGTGACACGAGTGGCAGCCCCCCCGGCGCCCCTGCCACTGTCATATTATGACAGCGGGGAAGGTGGCCCCGCCACGCCGGGGGGGGGTTCAGGTCCCTGCTGTGTCATTTGTCACCGCGGTGACACCGGGATCCCCCCCTCCCAGGACCCCCCCCCACCGATTCCCGGCTCTCTCCCATCCATCCATCCATCCCTCCATCCATCCATCCATCCATCCATCCATCCATCCATCCATCCATCCATCCCTCCATCCGCATCCCGCTCGCCTTCCCACGGCACCGGGAGGAGGGGGACGCGCCCCCCCAGCCCCTCCGCACCCCCAAAGCCCCGGGGTGTCCCCCCCAAAGCCCCGGGGTGTCCCCCCAGCCCCCTCCCCACCCCGCTCACCCTCCAGCTCGTCCTCGGGGATCTCCACCGGGTGCTGCTCGGCGAGGATGTTGGGGACGGTGTAGATGCCCCGGTACATCAAAGCCGCCGTCACCGGGTGGAAAGGCATCTTCGGGGCTCCCCGAATCCGAAAGAAAAACACCAAAAAAAAAAACCACCAACCCCAAACAACAAACCCCCAAAGTTTCCACCCCAATCTCCTCGCGGGGCGGTGGGGGGCGGGGGGGCGATGCTAAAGCCAAGTTACGGTGCCCGCCGCCCCCCCAGCCCGGCACCCCCGGTCCTGCGGGCGCTCGGGGGCTGCGGGACGGGGCTGGCGCCCCTCACCGGGGACTCAGGGCTGCGGGGTTTGGGGATGGGGGGGGGGCGCTTCGAGCCAGGGGAAAGGGGGGGGGTGCAGCCGGCTTCCCCCGCTCACATGCCCTCCCGAAGTGCGAGCGGGAGGCGAAAAGCATCCAGGCAGCGGTTAAATCCCGGCGGGGGGGACGGCGCTGGCCATGCCGCCCCGGTTCCCCCCCGGCCCCGCTCCCCGCTGGGGCCCGGCATGGCGGGGCCGAGGCCGAGCCCGGCCTCTTCTTCCTCCTCTTCCCTCCTCCTCCTCCTCCTCTTCCCCGTCGCCAAGTGTCCCGGGGCTCGGCGCGGCTCAGCCCCCGGCGCCGCCCCCCCCGCCCCGAGCATCCTCAGCCCCGCATCCCGCATCCCGCAGCCCGCGGGCGGGTTTGCAGCGGTCCCGCCTGCCGAGTGGGGCTGGGGGCGGGGGGCAGGCTTGGGGGGGCCGCCCCCAGCTCGGGGGGGGCTGAGGGAGGGAGGGGGAGTTGCGGCAAAGCGGGTGGCACAGCCCCCCGGGAACATCCCCAGCCGGAGCCTGCCCCGGGCTGGGTACCAGGCGGTGGAGAATGAGGAGAGGGGGGCTGCAGCACCCCCTGTCCAGCCGCTTGGCACCCTGGAGGCTCCACGTGCAGCACCCCAGGCTGCCGGCACCCCAAAGTCTCCACATGCAGCACCCCAGGCTGCCAGGGCCCCAAGGTCCCTGCATTTGGCACCCCATCTCCGGGCAGTCGGCACCCCGGGATCCCCCACACGCAGCACCATAGGTTGCCAGCACCCCAAGGTCTCTGCTTATGGCACCCCAGCTCCAGGCAGTCAGCACCCCAGGGTCCCCACATGCAGTGCCCCAGGCTGCTAGCACCCCAAGGTCCCCGCTTTTGGCACCTCATTTCTAAGAAGTTGGCACCCCAGGGTCTCCCCACACAGCGCCACAGGTTGCCAGCACTCCAAGGTCTACACATGCGGCACCCCAGGCTGCCAGCACCCCAAAGTCCCCACTTTTGGCACCCCATTTCTGGGCAGTTGGCACCCCAGGGTCCCTACATGCAGCACCCCAAGCTGCCAGCACCCCAAAGTCCCTGCATGTGGCACCCCATTGCTGGGCAGTTGGCACTCCAGGGTCCCCACACGCAGCACCGTAGGTTGCCAGCACCCCAAGGACCCCACTTTTGGCACCTCATTTCTGGGCAGCCGTCACCCCAGGGTCCCTACATGCAGGACCACAGGTTGCCAGCACTCCAAGGTCCCTGCATTTAGAACCCCATCGCTGGGCAGTTGTCATCCCAGGATCCTCACGTGCAGCATCCCAGGCTACCAGCACCCCAAGATCTCTGCTTTTGGCACCCCATCTCCAGGCAGTTGGCACCCCAGGGTCCCTACGTGCAACACCCCAAGCTGCCAGCACCCCAAAGTCCCTGCATTTGGCACCTCATTTCTGGGCACTCTTCACCACAGGGTCCCCACATGCAGCACTGCAGGTTGCCAGCACCCCAAGGTTGCCACACACAGCACCCCAATATCTCCACGCGAGGCACCTCATCTCCAGGCAGTCATCACCTCAGGGTCCCCACATGCAGTGCCCCATGATGCAGGCACCCTGGCATCCCCACACGCAGCACCCCAAGATCCCCCCTCTCCACAGCACTCCATGTGCAGACAGTTGTCACCCCAATGTCCCCATACTCGGCATCCCAGGACGTCATCACCCTGAGGTCCCCACACATGGCACACTGTGCCCAGGCAGTCATCACCCCCATATCCCCATCCATGGCACCCCAGAGTCCCCATCCTTGGTGCGCCAAGCTGTCAGCACCCCAATGTCCCTGCACCCCATGTCCAGGCAGTTATCGCTCGAGGGTCCCCGTACTTGGCACCACTGGGCTGCCAGCACCCTGAGGTCCCCACACACAACACCCCAGGCCGGGGCAGTGGTCACCCCGGTGTCCCCTGGGTGCAGAGACACCGTGTCTGGACTCCTTTGCACCAAGAAGGTGTGAGCCATGAGACATGGAAGAGGAGCGAAGCAGTGCCAGGAGCGAAGCCCTATGTCCCCATCCTCGTTTCCATCACCCCCAAGCCCTGGTCACATTTTTTGCCTTCTTTCTCTCTTTGTCATTGATTAATCACAGTTAGGCTCACGCACCAGGGTGGCTCAGGGTGGTGCCATGTCCCTGTGGCATCCTTGTCCCCATGGCATCTGTGGCTTCCCTGGCCTCGTGGAATCTGTGTCCCCTCTGCACCCCAGTCCCCAGGCAGGGATGCTCCCCAGGATCCGTCCCCTCTCTCCTCCCAAATCCCACCACCCGTCTTGCTGGGCTTATCTTCCCAGGCAGGGATTCCCTCCCCAGACCCCAGCCCGTTGGGAGATGGGGCTCACAGTGTCCCCAAGCCTGGTGACATGTCCCTGCGTGGGCATTAGGTGCTCATCCAAACACCGAGAGTTCTCGAGAGTGATGGGGAAACCAAGGCACAGCTGGACAGGCTCCAGATGTGCTTCTCATGTTGGGACAATCGCAAGAACTCCCAGCATTTTAGAATGGGATTCCTGCCTCTCCAACCCCTTCCCTCAAATCCCCCTTGGGGTCCCGCAGCCACGTGCTCAGCTTCGTTCAAGGCTGCTGGGAATTCGGCAGCTCCCACTTTCTTCCCTCTGCACCAAACCTTCCACCTCCCATGGGAGCATCAGCTGGGACCCCACTTTGGGGCTCCCCAAAACCCTTCTGCAGCCGCTCCCACTGTGCAGCCGGTTGGCTTTAACCAGCTGGGGTCCCCTTTAAGCTATTTTTTAGCTGGGAGAGATTTCCTTCTCCGGCAGCAGCGGAAAATCCACTACGGCTGCGCTCCGGAGCTGGGGAATCTCAGGGCTGAACAAATCCCTGCTGCTAGGGTGTCGGATCCCAGGGCTGGATCCTTCCTCCCGGGATGTCACAGCTTGGGGATGGCTTTTCCCATCCCTTCGGAGCCTCGGGATGACATTAGAGCACACAGCGAGTGGGGGAGTCTCCAGGGTCTGATACAGTGGTTGTGCTCCCAGAGGGGGAGGATGCTGATGATAAATAAGCGACTTTTGAGGAGAAAACAGCCCCAAAAGGCAAAGTAGCCTAATTGAAAGTCTTTTTTCTTAGCGGATCAATTTGATCATCGATGTTACTGAAGTTGCCTTCCCAATTAATTCTCTGCTTGCCCACCGGAGGCCCCAGGGCAGAAACCCATTAATTTCTCCCCACCCGGCAGGAATAATAGTGCCAGATTCTGAGGGTTTTTTTTATTTTCCTCAGATCCCTGAGGGAGCTCTCCGTGCTCCGCAGCAGCAGGGACCTGTCGGAGCATCCTTCCTGCACATGGAGGAGGCAACTGGTCTGTCCCGGCTCCCACTGCTTCATCCCTAGGGATGGAGGGCGTGAGCACGCAGCGGCACAGTGGAAAATGAGAATTAAACAACGGCTTAATTGCATTTGAAGTCTTGATTGGTTTTTTTGGTCATTAGGGAGCAGCAGCAGAGCAGCCTCAATGTTCCCCCAGAGACCCCCATCCTGCTCTCTCCCTCATGGGATGAAGGCTGGGACCTTTCCCCAGTGCAACCTGCGCCACTGCCCCCCGCTCTGCCCCACGTCTTTGATTTCCTTACTTATCTTGGGGTGAGAAGCTTGGAATTGGTTTTCTCCATCACCACAAGCTGAGATAGTGGGGTGGAGGCGGCGGCGCCCTGAAACTCCAGGGATTTCAGCTTGAAACCGCAGCCGGGTGATTTACACGTTTCCCTCACCGCTGGGACGTTGCATGTGTCCCTCTTCATCGTTCCTCTGTTATTTTATTAGCAGTTCCTCGTCAAGTTCTCCTTTTATTTATGAGGGCTCGGGCCAGCCTTGCCAGCAGCTCAGCACCACCTCTCCCCACCATCCCCTCATCCCTCCCCAATGGCACCACCTTCCCAACGCTCCCTAATTAGCTGGTCCCACTAATGAGGTGGGAGAGGAGCAACCCGCTTCCTTCCTTTTGTGTCTTATTTGCAGCTCTGGGAAAGTCTCGCTCTGCAGAGCTCCTGGATTTACATCCCAGCATCAACGTCTTCATTTCTCTCAGCAAGACTGGAGGGGGAGTTTGAAGGAATAAAGCCACGCTGGCACGCGTACAGGGCTGATTCCTCTTTAATTATCTCCTCCTCCTCCTTTTTTTCTGGCAGGGCTGGGATCCCTTCCTTGATCCCCACCAGCTCCTGCACAGCAGAGGCTCCTGCGCTCGATCTTCTCCCTGCCCTGAGCGCACTGTGGGTTTGAGTCTTCACCAGTCCGGTCTCTGCTGTGTCTCCTCGCTGAAATTCCCTGTTGTGCTTGTGGAGGAGAGAGAGGGAACCTGGAGGGATGGGGAGGGAGATGGGCATGAGATGAAGATGCAGACGAGCATGGGATGGGGATCCCTTGTAGGGCTGGGACTAGAGATCTCTAATGGGGATGGGGATGGAGACAGGGATGAGGATGGAGATGGGAATAGAGATGGGACACAGATAGAGATCCATCACAGGGCAGGGGATAAGGAGGAGGATGGGAAATGGGATGAGGATGTGGATGGGTATGAGGGTGGAGATGAACATGGGATGGGATGGGATGGGATGGGATGGACCCCTCACTGGGATGGAGAAGGGGTGGGATGGGGATCCCTCACAGGGATAGCGATGAGGATGGGGATAGGGATAAGGATGAGCATGGGGATGGGCACAGGGATGAAGATTAGGATGGAGATGGGCACAGGGATGGGAAAAAGATAGAGATCTGTCACGGGGGTGGGGATGAGGTTGGGAAAGCTCACAGGGATGTAGAAACCCGGTAGGGATGACGATGGGATGGTGTAAACTTGGGCTGTGTGTTCTCAAATTCCCCAGGACAAGCCAATGGATAACTCACTCAGGGGCAGTGTGAGGATGCTGGGGCAGGGGGTGACACCACAGTGTCCTCTGGGATGCTCACACTGGGCGCAGGGAGGAGACACAAGGGCCCAGGGTGGCTGTTGTGTCCCTTTGAAGCCACTGGCTGGCACGGAGCCCTCGGAGGCGCCGGAGGCATCAATCACCCAGGGCCATTGCTGTCAGCTGGGTATTTAGCGAAATGTTTCTTAAATGAACGCTTGATGGAAGAAGAGGGATGGCTGCAACGTACCGAGCCGCAAGGTTATCCCCGTGGCCACGCCGGCTGCCAGCTCCCCGTGCCCGCTCTTAAACCTGGGGAGGGCGGCTGTGATAAAGAATCAGGGAGGGTTTGGGAGCCGCTATCTGGCACAGTCACTGCTCTGACACTGGGGTGTATTTTGGAGCAAATCACACCCGGGATGGGGGAAACACTGGGCAAAGCTCCAGGTGGCTGGTGCAGGTGGGGAGGGAAAGGAGAATGGGAAAAGCTTTGAGAGCTCCATTCAATTTGGGTCCACAAGGGGGGAAATAGCCCCTCTGTGGAGGAGGAAAGACCTCTGTGCAGGAGGAATTTTTCTTTATGAAAAGGAGGAAAATTTGAAATGATCCTGATGTGAGCATCCCTCAGAGAGGATGCAGCTCGGGATGCAGAGGGTGGCAGCAACTCCACTTGCTCCTGCCAAAAGAGCAGGTGGGAAGGTAACTTCCAGAGAGCTCAGTCAGGGACCTTCATAAACTCATTAACAGTGTAAAAAAAGATCCACGCGAAGCGCACGCTGCCTGTGAAGGAGCGTGGTAGGACAGGGTGGGATGCAGCTTTTGAGGAGAGTGCAGCAGAGGGAAGCAAAGACGAAGGCTCTGGTAGAGGCTGTGCAAGGCTGAGGCTTCCCTGACACCCCCCAGGCTGAACTTTTGGCACAGGAAGGACATGGACCTGTCGGAGAGGGTCCAGAGGAGGCTACAAAGATGATCAAAGGCCAGGAACAACTTCCCTATGGGGAGAGGCTGAGGGAGTTGGGGTTGTTCAGTGGGACGTGTTCCTGCCCATGGCAGTGCAACTGGGGTTTTAAAGTCCCTTCTGACCCAAACCTTCTGTGATTCCTTGAGCTTCAGCCCACGGCCTCGGTGTCAGAAGCAGGAAGGGGAACAAATGCAGCAAACCCCACATCACAGCACGTGGACGTGGGTGGGTGCAGGTCACACAGCAGCTTTGCTACAACCAGCATCAAAGTCAAATTCCAAACCAAAACCCCTTGGCTGAGCAGTTAAACTGATTTGGAATGGCTTGTACATCTCCCTCACGGTATCCTTATGGCTTTCTCCTCTCTGCATGCACCACCTCAACAACTTTCCCTGCAATGAGCTTTGCCTTCAGGACGCGGCTGTCCCAAACCTGGCTCTGCTCTCATCCTGCTGCGGGTGCACTGGAGATGCTCCCCAGAATTCACCGTCGATCAGCCGTGCCACGCTGGGCCAGCAACCTCAGGTAGCGATAGCAGCTCCAAATCTTGTGGATACTGTGAGCTGTTGAGCTGGGACGCCCCAGTGTTGTGATACCAGGACCTGGAGATACCTAATGCTGGAGTGCCAGGGTTCAGAGGGATCCTTTGTCCTGATGCCAGCACCCAGCAGTATCTGGTGCCTCCATTCCACGACCTAGTGGTACCCAGCGTTGTGGTGCCAGGATCTGGTTGTGCCCAGCACAAGGATGCTGGGATGTGGTGGTACCCGGTGCCAGGATGCCCAGGTGAGGTGGTACCCGGCACGGCGATGCCCAGGCTGTGATGGTGTCTGGGGTCCCTGCAGCAGGAGGAGGCGATGGGAGCTGGACTCCAGTGTTCCTGTTCCAGATCTGGCCTCAGAGCTCTCCAAGCAGATGTCCGAGGAGCCTGGGATGGAGGAGCTGCTGCCCAAGAACAGGCGAAAGAAAATTAAGAGTGTGGGATCCTGACCAAGGTGCTACCTCCTTCCCCAGGGCCATGTCCTCATCAGGGTTGGCTGTGTGCTGGATGGCGGTGTTGGCTCACACTTTTCCATGCCTGGAGAGATATTGGTCCTCGTGCTCTCCAGGCAGCAGCTCCCAGGATCTCCTGGGCACTGGTTGGACCCGAGTGTGCTGCTTGGTCCTTCACCAAACCATGTGGTCCTTCACCAAACCTGCAAGGTTGCACACCTGGCTGCAGGTCCTGCACCAAACCACAGCATCCTGCCTCCCCTGAGTGGTCCTGCACCACACCACCTGGGGTCCACAGCCCACCACAGGGTCCTGCATCCCATCACACTTCTCACCCCCCCAGCTCAGCCCAAGCAGCCTCCAGCGATTCATCCTCTGCTCACAGGGAAACCACAGTGGCTGGAGCAGCTCCGCCTGGTTTTTATTTCGTAGCATCCATACATCATCCCCTCTCTGGTGCCCGGGGGCACCTCCAGCACCAGCCCCCATCCTGGATGGAGGTTTCAGCTCTGGAGTCATTGCTTCTCTGCTGGCAATCCCACCTCTTTGCCCATTAAGCCACTAATTAAGTCACAGGGCTTTTAATTACAGCTTTGCAGTGGCTGCCCCGGGGAGGTGCACTGAGCCCATCAGGTCTCTGCCTGGTGCAGGGTGGCTCCGGGTGCCATCCCCGTGGTAAGGTTGCCTCTCTCCTTCCCTCTCCCTCCTCATTTTATTTTCTTTCCCCTTTTTCTCCCAGGAAGACAAAGGGCCAGGAAAGGAAAAGGGACACAGAGAGCAGCGCTGTGCCAGCCATCAGCCCACACTGGTGGGGAAGGATGAAGAGGATGAGGGGGGTGAGGTTGGCAGCCACCGGCCATGGAGGGAATAAGGCTCCTGCGTCCCCAAGATGCTGTCCCTGAAGAGCAGGAACCGGGCTGGCTTTGACCCCAGGGAGCAGCTTTTTACCTTGGCATCCTGCAACCTGGCCCCAACCCACACGGGAGCTGAGCACACCTGGGTGGTGAGAGCAGGGCTGGGGTGTCCATCCCTGCAGCCGTGAGACCGCTCCTCGAATCCTGTGTTCAGTTCTGGGCCCCTCACCTCAAGAAGGATGTTGAGGCTCTGGAACGAGTCCAGAGAAGAGCAACGAAGCTGGTGAAGGGGCTGGAGAACAAGAGGAGCGGCTGAGAGAGCTGGGGGTGTTTAGCCTGGAGAAGAGGAGGCTGAGGGGAGACCTCATTGCTCTCTACAACTACCTGAAAGGAGGTTGTGGAGAGGAGGGAGCTGGGCTCTTCTCCCAAGTGACAGGGGACAGGACAAGAGGGAATGGCCTCAAGCTCCGCCAGGGGAGGTTCAGGCTGGACATTAGGAAAAACATTTTTCACAGAAAGGGTCACTGGGCACTGGCAAAGGCTGCCCAGGGAGGGGGGTTGAGTCCCCTTCCCTGGAGGGGTTTAAGGGATGGGTGGATGAGGTGCTGAGGGACACGGTTTAGTGATTGATGGGAATGGTTGGACTTGATGATCTGACGGGTCTTTTCCAACCTGGTGATTCTATGATTCTATGTTGGACCCGGTACTGGCTGCACTCAGCGCATCCTGCTGTGCTGGTGCGACAGCCTGGGCTGTAAAAAGCCTTTTTGACTTTGCTTTTGGCCGAATCCCCTGGCTGGGGGCTCTAACAATCCCACGCAGGCAGCACAGGGGCTGCACTATTGCCACCAGCGGCTGCAGACAGCGTCCCCACCACACCCTCCGCTTCCCTCACCCACTGCCTCCCAGCAGCCCCAAAATCTCCCCCCTTTCCCCATCACCATCCCTTTGCCAAAAAAAACCAAACAAACCATCCCACCTCTACCAGCCCTGCTTAAAGCAATAAAAAAAGAGAAATCCCCCCCCAGTTCAGTCATGGGCGCTCGAGGAGGAGCCCTCACCAGGAGCTCCGTGCCACCTCCCAGGGTTTTGGTGCCGCTGAGCAGATAAACAAGCGCATCCATCGCTGAGCGCATCGAGTCGCTCAGAGCAGCCCCCGGGATCAGATCTTGCCTGGCCTCAGTGTCTTTCAGGCTGGACCACGCTTTGGTGAAGCCCCACTAGCAGCCCCAGCTGCATCCTCGCATCACCAAAAGGGTTTTATCTGTAATTAATTAAAAATTGAGGTCAATGCAGTGTTATCAGTTATTTATTCCAGGCATGCATTGGGGAGAGCCCCAGGGATGGCACTTAGGGGGCTGAGCCCCCCCAGACACCCCAAATCTCGGGAGGGTTTGCACCCAGCTGCTGGAGGAGCCCTGAGGGAGTGGGGACAGTGGGACTCCTCATGTGACAGGGAGGTAGAAGCCACCCCAGCCCCACTGAGAGCTGCCGGAGGGATCCGGGAACCCATAAAACCCTCTCCTTGCCTTTAACTGCAGCAGCAAAGGGCTCGGTGATGTTCTTCCCAAAGAAAAAGACCAAGCAAGTCCCAACTCCCCCTCCTAGTGCTCTGAATTTTTATTAAAACAAACGAGAATACGGTGATTGCTTCCGAGTACAACAATCCAGGGGAGTGGGACACCGGCGGTGCCAGGTTGCAGCCAGCCGAATCGCAGCCCCGTGCCGGGGAGTCAATCCGGTTTAAATAAAAAGGGTTCAGGACGCGACCTGTTGTGCGCTGAGCCCTGGGCTGACCCTCCAGCCAACTGCGACACGGCTGCAGGGCAGGGAAGGGGGTGGAAGGGAGAAATTGGGGTCCCCAGGGGATCCCCAGGGCAGCACCGGCTCCGTTAAAGGGTAAATTGCAGCTGAAGGGAGGTTTTCCCCAAGTGGAGGGCAGGATGTGGGGATGGAGACAGGAAAAAAAGGTCAGGGCATCCCCATCTCCCTGCAGCCTCTGCCTTGGGGACAGAGCTGTGAGTGAAGGCACCTGATTGAGGACAGGCAGCTCGGGGATAGTGGCATCCCCGGGGAGGTTTGGAGGAGCTGGGGGACCCCAGGCTGCATTATGGGATGCCCAGCCCAGCCCTGGCCTCGAGCCGCGGCTCCGTCACAGTTTGCAGGATAAAAAAAGGTTCCATTTGGTTGGCACTAGCTGTTCTGCTCCTTAACCCTGCAGAGAGGAGGAAGAGGAGGGGACCTTCCTCCCCACCTCCCCTCCTTCATCCCCGCAGCCGGGGGTCCCCGCAGCTGCTGCCGTCCTGCCGCCCGCCTCCCACCTCTGCCAGGAGAGCCGGCGCGACAGCCCCTGATTTACAGCACTCTACTGGAACATGCTCTGCGTTCCTAATGGAGCTCCAGGCACTGCCGGCGGGCTCCGAGCCGGCACGCCGCTGGCACAAGCAGGACGGCATCCCCGGCAGGGGAGACCCTCGGGCACGCTCCTCCGCCGGCTGCCAGGCTGGGCACCCCAACCCCGGCACCAGTGGGAAGCGTGGAGCCACAAAACTACGCTAGGAGATAAGAAAAAGGCTGGAAATAAAGGAGGGTGAAGGGACGCTAAGCTAAAGAACATCACAGTCCGTGGGCAGCCGGGGCCTGAGTCCGTTGGTGTGCAGAGTTTGGTGGGGAGCGATGCCCAGCTCCCCAGCCCCGGCTCGGGCACGGCAGGCGGCACCGGTGCGGAGCGGCTGTCGCTTCCTAGAGCTCCTCGAAGAAGGCCACGCGGGACTTGGTGCTCTGGAGGGTGAGCTGCAAGAGAGCAGAGGGGCGGCTGAAGGGGGACGGGGCTGACCCCCTCCTTCCCGCTGAGCCCCCCAGTTTCATGCCCCTGGGAGGGCTGAGCAGGAGGGAGCTGCTGCCTTCATCCCCACCTGGCGCAGCCCCTGCCCCTCCAAGAAGGGAAGGCTGAAGCAGGGATGTTGCGCGCAGCCATGAAGCCCAGGTCCCCAGCTGCAACAAGCACAGTCTGAAGCCAAGGGCAGAGCGAGGGGAGGCAGGAGGGGCTGGGGGAGCTCCCTGAGCCCAATCGCTGCTGCCGACACCACCTTCCCTCTGAGCAAAGCCAAACCAACATAATTTCAGGTTGCATTTGGGGAACACTGAGGAGCCCTGACTGAAGGTGCCGGTCCTGCGGCACCTCGTCGTGGCGCAATAAAACCCTCAGGCCTCAGCGTGTTCCTTCCTTTCCTTGCCCTGGTGATGGAGAACAAGGCTGGAGGAGAAACAACCTCCATCAGCTGATGACAAAGGCAGAACCATGCTAGTCACTAAACCTACAGCTCACCCTGAGGTGCCTGGGCCAGCTAGGTGCATGTCACCCTCTGTCATCAGTTAGCAACCATCCCCTATCGCATGATTCATGCCTTGATGGGATGGGAGTGCATGCCCAGTGTGGTGCAAGCCACCACACTGTGGCTTGCCACCCCTGTTCCAGCACTCTGTGGGGCTGACACCTTCCCCTGACCCCAGGACCTCACCCAGACCTGCTCCCTCCATCCTGCAGGAGGACAGAGCTGGAGAGCCCTCACGTGCAGGACAGCGTCCTCGGAGCCAAGGCTCTGCAGGACACGGAAACCCGGCCCAGAAAAGCTTTTTGCAACGCATCTGAGAAATAACATCCCACAGAAGAGCCGCGAGCCCATTTCTGAAAGGGCCAACTGAGAGATGAAAGAAACATCCTCAGCCGTGAGGAATAAATCTGAGTATTTACAGATAACCACCCAAAGGAGTGTGGTGGGAGAAGTGCCACTTCCAACCAGCTGCTGAATCTCTGCAAGAGTTTGCCAAACAGCCAGCTAATTGCGAAGGCTTCGTTTCAGCTGGATTAAGCAGTGGTGCCTTCCGCCGGGGATGCCGGTTTTGCTGAAACAGGAATCCTGGGATCACGTTACAGTGAGTTAAGTCCCGCAATGAAGCTGCCAAGCGCTTCCCCCTCCCTGCCTCCCCCCACGGCCTTTCCTTGGTAATTCCTTCACAGCTCTAATGCCATTCGGAAAACGGCTGTACTGCAGAGGAGATTTCTGCAGGGGCTTTAATACCCTTTGCTGGCAGCATCTCCTGGGCCAGGGATCTCTCCTTCTCCTCAGCATACTCTCCAGAGCTTGATGGAAGGAGGATGAGATGGGACGGGAGCTCTTCCAGCAGAAATCCCACCTGTGATCCCAAGCAGGCATCTGGCTGGACCACAGGGCAGAGAATTTGGCACATAAAACCTGAGTGGACATCACGGCGTGTAGCACGGTCCTTCCCTGGGAGCAGACCTGATGCAAGGATGGGGACTCGTCCCTGGAAGTGGGCGAGAGGCGTCCTGGGGCTGGAGGGGCCAAGCAGTCCCACGCGTCTGCGTGAGCACCAGGGCTCACAGCAGAGCCCATGCGCTCACCACAGCCTGAAACAGGGCACCTTCACTCTCCCGTTTCACTCGGGGAGACCTCCAGGAGGCCAGACACCCCCCAAGAAAGAACTCAACCTCCCAACACCCAGCCACCGAAGCCATCTCTTCTGCAGGCTGGATGAAAGCATCCCAGCACCTCCGAGCTCGCAGTGCCGCCCCCGTTAAAGTGCAGCAAGGGCGATGCAAACTCAGTGCTCTGATAGACAAAAGATTGCAGACGGCTACAACCGCTGATGAGGCAGCGAGGGAGGATGCTTCCCTCAGGCTTATAAGGGAGAATCGACTGGTTTGAGTCTGCTCTCTGCCTTTAGCTGTGTGCAGTTCCCCATTAATCCCCCACAAGCTTTTGTGGTGGCAGGGTAGCTCGAAGCAGGCAGCAGCTTCTGTGCCCAAAGCTCTGCCTTCCCAACAAATGCCACTGCAGCAACGCAGGATGCACGCAGAGGCAGAGTTCCGAGGGCATCCAGCAAAGGTGCAAGGAGAAAGAAGAGATGCAGCCCTCCTCTTGCACCAGGGGCTTTCATCCATGACTTTCAAAGGCTCCCCAAGATGCTCAGTGTTGCTTTTTTCTAACCTATTCAGGGAAACTGAGGCACAGGAAGAGCTGTGGGCTGAACGGAGGCAGGGCAAAGCTGAGTCTTGGTGAGATGGGGCAAGTGTTGGATTTCCAAGAAGACCATGCCCTGCTGCTCGGTGGCACTCAGCACCAGCCAGACGTTGCCATCTGAAAGGCGAAGACCACAGGACTGCCTCCCTCAGCCCCCATCTCTCATCACTCCCACGCAACGCACTGGCTGCTTCCAGGAGGCTTGTGCAATGCTGGCACCGGAGCAGGAGGATTTCTTCCCATTTCAGCTCCCTGAAGAGCAGCCTCTGGCTATCTTCACCCCTTGGTGCCCAGAGGGCATTAGAAAAGCATCCCATGAGCAGGATACGGGCAAAAATGCCGTGAGCAGGAGCTAGGATCTTGCTATAGCCTTGGCAATGGCTTCAGCAGAGGAAGGGGACAGCAATTCCAGTCTGCTCTACCCACAGCTTAGGCACCTCCAGCAGCCACCAGTGGGATCTCCTGCACTGGGAAATGGGCATCGGGGCTGCCCGGCAGCTCTCCCGCAGCTGCCTTCTCACATCTGATTACAGTCAGGCGCATGACTAAGTAGAGAGGAAATTAAAATCGCTCTTGACTGCACACTGACTCTCCACCACCCAGGCTCTGCTTTGCCTGAAGGGAAACCTCCCCCCTCCTTCCTTATTCTTTATTTCAGTCTTGTTTTTGTTGCCGTTGAGCAATTGCAGGCAGGGCTATCCTCACTCGTGTCGCAGGCAGCGCTCAGGTGAGCTCTGCTGCCAGCCGGCATCGTGCCATTCCCCATGGCCATCGCTCCTGCCAGCAAGCGTGGCACAGCTGCAGCCCGGCTGCGGCACAGAAGGAAACCCGAGGGATCCATAGGAGGAAGATGGGAAGAGGGAAGCTCCTCAGGGCTGCAGGTCCCCTGGTAGCCCGGTTCATCCCAGCCAGCGCAGTCAAGCACACCTCCCATCTCACTTTGGCTGCAAAAACAGAAGCCCCAAACAGCTCTTTGCAGGAAAATCTCACTCCCTTGCACAGGGAGCAACTGGGTTTGCTCTTTTCTTCTTCCCAAGAACAGCCCTGCTCCAGCCTCTCCATCATCCGCTGGGGGAAAGCCCTAAGGTGGCCTCCAGCACCTCCACAAACTCTCCACACCCTCTGCCCCCCAGCTTTGCCCGGGCAGGAGAGGACAAATAAATCTCTGTGGCCATCCCACAACGTTGTGCAGGTGAGGCAGAGTGATTAAGAGCAAGTTACATTGTCGTCAGTGCAGAGAGGGGGGAAAAAAAATTGATTTACAAGCAGTATTATGATAATTTCTTTTCTGCAGGAGGGAGGGTGGGCTCCACAATGCGCTACCAGAGCCATCAAAGAAAATTTAGAGAGAGAGCGTGCAATTAAGCGGCCAGAGCTCAAATGAATCAAGATAGGAGAAGAGGAAGAGTTCCACTCCCTGCACTCCTGTGCTGGCGCTCCTCTGAGCTCTGCTTTTACCCAGAGCTGCTAGACTGATTTGAGTGAAGAAAAACAACCAAATAAAAGCAAGGCAATAAGTTCCTAATAGCCAAATGCGGTTTTGAGTGCCTAACCCAATAACTGCAGGCACACAGCTTCTGCTCGCCAGGAAAAGCAAACAAGAGAAACCACCTGGGCTCCCAGGTAACCCACTGGAGCCAGTGCCCTCCCAGTGCAGTGGAGACTAGGCACAGGCAGGAGAAGAGGGCTGCTGATCGCATCAGCCTTTCCCCATCCTCCTGAGGAACAGGGGGAGGTTTAGAATTTATAATTTCTTTGCTGTTTCCTTGTTTCTCCTGAAAGAGAGGGCGACCTGTGCCACCTCTGGTGGCATCACCTCAGCCCATGTGATGCTGAGGGCATCTTCCTGCTGCTGGGAGGGAGCCCTACAGTCCCTGCTCCATCATCATCCAGGTGCTGTATACAGTAAATCCTCCCCTGAACGTCCTTCTCCATCCCATTCCCCAGTCCCCACAGGCCAGGTGGACCTTTCAATTCCCATCTTTACTTTTGAAACCCAGACCTTCCCGTTTTCCCCTCCCTTTCCCTCCCCATTTCTCTCTTACTCCCACGCTGCCGTTTATTCTCTCCCAAGCACAACTTTCCCCCAGCCTCCAACGCTTTGATGAGTGCGTTTAAAAAAAGAGAAGATGACGCTCCATTTGAAGGAAACGCTTTTCAAAGGCTGCCACAAAAATAGCTGATAGGCCTGACGTTTCCTAGTTTCCTTTCACTCCTTGTAAACAAGGAAAGGAGGCTGCCGTGTCCCACTTTAGCTGCCAGGGAGTTTCACTTCCCAGCTCTGAGAAGCAGGGCAGAAAGAAAATGAAGCTAGCAGGGACACTTCCTCACACACACAGGGGTGCGTGGACAAGATGTGCTTCCATCCCCTCCTCTGCTCAGGAAATGTGTGCCTAGAGGTGTCCGGAGCTGCTACACTCACCAAGTATCTCTGGCTCTTGCCTGCATCCCAGCCAGGTGCCAGGCAGGGCGAGAAGCCAGCATCCTTGCTCATCTTTTGTCTGGAGCTCCCAAGAGGGTGGGAAACACCAGTGCTGCTCCTCCTGGGAAGTCCCTGGCTGGTCGCGTGCCCGCTCTCCTGGTGGGAGTGGATCATACAGTGATGCCACACCACCTCTTCCGTGTCCAAGCTGCCACAGGATCCACAGGAGAGGATGGACCCACCAGCTCAGCCTCGTCCATGCCACCCAGGATCCCTCCTCCCCTTCCCAGAGCAGAATTGTTTCTTGTCTGGGTCTCCTATCTCTGCGGGATGAAGCTCCAGAAGCACAACAACATTCTCCTTCCCTGAAATGGCCATGGTCCTCCATCTCCCCAGCAAAGCACTTAGGCAAAGCAGACCCATTTCACACAGGGGTGTCTGCAGGTCCCAGAAGGGGAGAAGTGAGGAAAGGAGTCTCCAGGAGATGACGAAGAGACCCCAAAAGATTCATTGAAGTCCTCAAGGGACATGTTTCAGTGATCCCTACCAAGACGCTTGCCAGCCAAGCAGGAAAACAGGCAGAGAAGCCACCGGCCCCAGCGCCAGCTTCCCAAAAACCTTCAGCCTGTCCAGATGATTAAGTAGCCTCATGACATTTGGTGGTGGCACAGCAGCTCCATATCTGCATCATGAGAGACTCAGATGGCAGTGCCCATCACTAACTCACCAGTGTCCTCACTCTGCTGTAGAGGACAGACATCACATCCTCAAGGTGAGAGCAGTGAAGATGAGCTCGCTGCAGCCTCGCTCGCCCCTCTGTGCTTAGCAATCAGGAGCTGCTCATTGCAGGGGACGATGCTGCACCCGCAGGAAGGTGGTAAAACACGACTGTTCATTGCTCAACGATACAAGAAGCCCTGACCACTCCACCGGTGACAAACAAACAGATTTGCAGTATCCTACCCAAACCCCAAGGGTCTCAACAAGAGAAAAAGTCCTGCATTTCCCAAGATGAGGGCAACGCTGCACCGCAACCAGAATCGGCCAGGAGAGGAGCCAGCAGGAGCACCGTTAGCAAGAGTTCATCTCACCACCAGCATCTGCACAATCCCCACAGGCACCAGAAGTGCTGGCTGAGGAGCCAGCTTGTGCCCCAGAGAAAAGCTGTGTCCGAGAAACAGCCGAGAGCTGCCTGCGAGGCTGGCAGGGAAAGGCCAAGCCCGTCCATCGAAGGACCAGAGCGCTGCTCAAGGACAAAGCCGCTTGGCTGGGAACAGGCGTGGAGATTTGCTCCTTGCCTGGATACTTCAAAGGGCTTAAATCACAGTAAATAAGCATGACTGTGCAAGAAGAAAGCAACTGGAATGAAAGACCCGACTGTGTTTTAGAGCTGCTGCCTGTCCTGGGAGCCTTCCTACACCAGAGGACACAAGGAAGAAGTGGGTTTTTTCATCATCTCCTACCGCAGCCTAAGCAGCAAACGCTCCTGAAGCCAAGCCAGCTGGAGTCAGCGGTGCCAGCCACAGCACAGCGCTACGGAGAAAGGAAATCAGTTTCCAGATGAGGTGCTTGTGCTATGCCCACAGAACTCATAAAAAAGGATTAGCATGTTAACCACGTAATTAAACATGAAAAACTTAGCAGGCGTCTTCAAAGGCAGGCAACAAAACCCAGAGGTCACACTGCAGCACTTGCTGTGCAGCTGGTTTAATTATGGGGGCTCCTCCCAGGCACCGAATCTCTCCTGTCTGCGGGATTAGTCTTTTCGCAAACTGCCAGGGCTTCATCTCACCTCCTCGTGCTGCAGCCACAAGTGGATTTTGCCCTGATTTCTTAGAATCACAGAGTGGCTTGGGTTGGAAGGGGCCTCAAAGATCATCCAGTTCCAACCCCTGACATGGGCAGAGACACTTCTCACTGGATCAGGGTGCTCCAAACCACATCCAGCCTGGCCCTGAACACCTCCCAGGATGGGGCAACCTAGGCCAGGGCCTCCCCACCCTTGCAGGAAAACAATTCTTCCTAAGATCTCATCTCAATCTCCCTTCTTTCAGCTCAAAACTGTTCTCCTCTTCCTCTCCCTGCACTCCCTGATCAAAAGCCCCTCCCCAGCTTTCCTGGAGACCCTTTAAGCACTAGAAGGTGCTCTAAGGTATCATTGGAGCCTTAATTTCACCTGCTACAGAGTTCCTCAAGCCAGTCGGGATGGGACAGAGGGTTTCAAATGCAGCCAGCCTGCCCCAGAGACATCCACTGCTTCCCCTAAGGTGTCCTGGACCTCAGGGGTCACACCTCATTTTAACCACTTTCTCACTCTTCCCAAGGAAACGGTTAACAAGGAGAGCGGCTGCTCCTGGGAACACCCGCAGCCCTCCCCACCTCTCCCAGAGCTGCTAGCAGCAGCCAGCTGGCACACAACCCTACCTGGAGTGATTTACAGCGCTGCCTGCAGCCCTGAACGCGCTGGTCCAGTCAAGAATGGCACAAACCTGTGCTGATCGCTTCTGGGTACCGGCCAGGAAGAAGTCTGCATTTATAGCATCCTCCTGCCTCCACTACAGAGCTCCAGAGGTGCTGAGAAATTGCTCCCCAGTCAGCTGTACGTGCCCCGCCAACACAGGCAGGGATGTGTGAGCTCTCAGAATAACTTTTAACTTTTCCAAAGACACTTATCACCAGGGCTGCACCCGCCTTCGCGAGTGGCAGCATCCGTGCTGCTTCTTCCCTTAGTGCTACCCACTCAAAACTCACTAAACCCTGGGGGTGGGCAAGAACCGCGATCGAGGAAAGAGCAGAAAAGCCTCCCCAAACTCATCCTCATGGAGGAGAGAGTCGATGCTCTGCACACACACACCGCCAGCAGATTGAGCGCAAATCCTTAGAGGAAAACAGTCTCTGGAAAGAAGAGATGTGGCATTAAGAGAGCAGGAGTCACCGGGGTGACAAAGGAGGCAGGGACTGGCAGAGGCATGGCAGGATAGAGAGCGGCTCTGAGAGCCGATGTCCCCAGGTGTGACGGTGACCAACAGCCACCTCCAGTCCAGTCTCCCTGGCCCCCCAAGCTGCAGCCTTGTCCCAGAGCTACCTGAAGACACCGGCTGCGCTCAGCCATCTGCTTTACCTTCCTGCGATACTCAAACACACAGATGCTGGTAACACATCCACGTGCTGCTCTGCTCTGAGAAGGAGCTGTGCGTTTTTAGCCTGTTAGACAGTTTTGGCAGCAAAGAGTTGATGAGGTTTGTTTGGCAGTTGGGTTTATTTAAATCCTGAATTTCTTTCTGCAGCAAACAAGGGGGAAGGCCCTGGTTTAGTTCATTAAAGAAATCTTCAAAGGACACCCTGCATCTCCAATAGCTTCCCAGCCATCGGCAGCAGCACAAAAAACAGGCGTGTTTAATTATTTAAGCATCTACGCCTGCACTCCCCCACTGATGCTGCCGACTCAACTTCTGCCAAGAACAGACATTTCCCAGCAAGGAGGATCAGGTGGAAAAATGAAGGCAGAGGGGCTGTGAACGCTACCAAAGGAGCGAGAGGCGAGCAGGGCGACTGCCTGCGACATGCTGCACAGTCCATGGCGGGGATGGGGAAGGTGCTGAGCTCTCACCGGCACGTAGGGAGCATTGGAGGGGTGGCAGCAGTGGCTAGAGCAGGGCACACCACAGGCAAGCTCATGCATGGGTTAGTATTCCAGCCAGTGATCCCATCACCACACGCAGAGTACCTTGGAACAACCTACTTTGAAGTCTCAAATGCAGATAGGTCTTCTGCCCTGGGCTTGAGGCTAAACCAGCAAAATAAAATGAACAGAAAATAGAATCCTCTGTGATACGAGTAATGTCAGGTCATTTGTGTGCAATCTGTACAGCTTGCCCCAAGCGCCGAAGCAATCAGCAGCTTCCAGGTGGGGCAGATTTGGTATTATTTAAGTATTGCTAAACTGTTATCCTATTTCCAGCATCTTGCACTTTCCTTTCCATCACAACTGCAAAGACAAAACCCCTTCTGACCTCCCATTGACAAGAACAAAAGCAGTCTGTAATTTTACTCTGATGTGCTCCACTAACAGACTATTATTTAAAACCCTTTGCTCTTCCAGCTAACATGCAGGAGCCGGGCAGCTGAAGGGAGGGGACAAGAGTCCAGCTTCAAAGAAACCAAGACTGACTGCACAGTCCCAATTACAGCCATGAGCCCTGACAGGCATCAAAATGATCACCCAGCCACCTTCTTTAAGGGAGACAAATGGGACTGTCAGCTCCCTATGAAATCCTCTTTGTCAGAAGTCAAAATTCCACATTTTCTGTTTAAACTGAAGGCTCTGAGCATGGTGACAAAACCTAACAAAACCTACTGGGAGCAGAAGCGACTTCAGATCCTACAATGACAAAACGGCCTGTGAAGACTTTTCTGTTTTCTGCTCCAGTGGGACAGGAACCTGAGTAGCTCAGGACTAGCATGGAGAGACTGGGAAGCGAGACCCACTGAATCCACTTTCCTGCCCCAATTCAGGGACCAGAACTCTCAGCATGATCTGATGTGTTCAAATCCTTTCAGATAACTCACCTGGGAGGAGTAAAGAGACAAGGATTTGGTTTTGAAACCTGGAGTTGTTACCACAGCCTGCATCCCGTGACATAAAGATTCCCAAATCCTTCCCAAGGACAGCTTCCAGCAGAAAGCCAGTGGGATAAAAGCCTTTGCAGGGTAAAATCCCTTGCCGGCAAGTGGTGCTGACCCCTACATCCCACCATACTAATTACGGATGTGCCCCCAGCACCTCGTTATGCTGAGCCCAGCTGGGAGAACAGCAGAGCTACTAAGGAAAAGGCAAAGAATGGGATGTAAAAATCAAGAATCAGGCTTTGTTGTGAACTTCCAGGTATGCACCTCGTGCTCGCAGACCCAGCCATCCTAACTGTTTGGCCAAGTTGCTCATCCTGGCCACAGAGCCCACAGCACAGGTAGCAGACACCTCACACTCGCCCCGCCAGCAGTAGGTTTCGCTGTTAGTGTCTGAAGCTGCGCTACAGGTTACTTGAGAATTGATTAAAGGAGAGGACGAGGCTTTTGGCTTTTCCTACTGAGAGCCTGTAAGCCAGGAGTATTTCTGCCCTTATTATTCACCAGACAAGCTCAATGCTGCTTCCCTGCCAGGCCTGTAGGGAATGGCTGCAGTAGGCAGGCAAGGTTTTTCCCGTCCCTGGGCCACTAGGGCAGCAGATCCTTCTCATAGCATCAACAAACACCTTTTGTTAAGGTTCAGGAAGGCCTTCAGACCTCAAGCCCTTCGCCTCCCTTCACACAGCACTGACGAGACAAGGCTTGGCTGTGGCAAATATAAGCCAGGACCACCGGAAGCTGAAATTCTCTGCACCCTGGTTCAAAGCTAAAGCAGCCGGGGAAGAAAGCCTAGATCAAAGAATTTTATTATAACAATATGTGCAAAAGTTAATAAAACGGAAGGGTTATTTTGTTGTTGTTTGGAAAGGATTTCATCAGGCGAGATACAAACTGGAGCCCTCCGATACCTTTTTAATAGTGTTGTGCTTGCTGTTGCCTCGGCTGGCGTTCTCGTTGTGCAATATATCCAGAGCCGTCTCTCTCTCCTTTAGCTTCAGTGCCTCGATTTCTGTCTTCAGCTCGTTCAGCTGCTCCTGCAGGTGCTTGCTTTTCTCCATGTACTCAACCCTAGCACACACAAAAGAGTCCTGGGTCAGATCCAGAGTGGCCAGCTGCACGTGTTGACACAACGCTGTAGTAGCCAATAGTGGAATTACAATACAAAAACCTTGACTTCATCATTCCCAGTGTATGGAATTAACAATATTAGGTCACAGCACACAGTAAACTACGCTTAAGCAGAAAGAGGAGAGATTGAGATGAGATCTTAAGCATAAACGTTATGCTGTGAGGGTGGGGAGACCCTGGCCCAGGTTGCCCAGGGAAGCTATGGCTGCCCCATCCCTGGAGGGGTTCAAGGGCAGGTTGGATGGGGCTTGGAGCCCCTGATCCAGTGGGAGGTGTCCCTGCCCATGACAGGGTGTTGGAACTGAATAGGCTTTGAGGTCCCTCCCAACCCAAACCATTCTATGATTTGTTCGTTATTCAAAAAAACCCAGACAGCCGATCCAAGAACAAAACTCTAAGTTATGTACTACTATATTACATATTACTATCATGCATTACTATAAAAAATAAAGCCCAAACACAGCTGCTGGCTGATATTTCTCAGTCTCCTCATTTCCAAGTGAGGCTGCACTGTGACACAGCTTAACATTACACAGTTTCAGCCTACAAGATAGTGGTTTAAGCAGTGCTGCTCTCCTCCACAGCACCCTCTCTCAAACCCAGCTCAGAAACTCAAAAGCACGAATCCTGCTAGCAAGAAAGGACCCTGATGTACTGACTTCTCATTTTAGAGGGATTTAGCTTGTACAATGTGTGAGAGCAAGCACTGCCCCCAAAATATCAGGTATTTTTTAAGACACACAGCATCCCTGGGAGAGAGAAAGGGCTCCCAAAAAAAGAAAGGAAGGAAAAACACCTAAACTCAGGAATTCAAACTTCCACGATGAAGCACTGATAGAGAAAAGTCACACCATGCCAGCCTTGATCTTGTGATTAAACACTGGGAATAACAAAAGCCTTTCCAGAGAGCCAAACGCGTAGTGAGGCTTATTCCAGCATCCGCGGAAGGGGAGCAGTCCCAGAGAAGGCAGTGCAAGCACGCTACTGCTTTCAGCATTTGGCAGAGCCAAGCTCTTCCCGCTGAGCAGTGGGATGACCTAGTTAGGATCCTGGGTACAGAACCAGGAATTATCCTGTTATTTTTGGCTTCTGTCCTTTTCCTTTTGGTTTTAGAAGAAGCTTTTAACCTCTGTCTCCAGCATAGCGGGCTGTTATTTCATATATGGGAGAGGGCACTCAGCAGACACAAAATAAACCACCCTCTGGGATCCAGGGGCGTTTCATTCCAGCTCTGGGAAGTTTTGGCCGGAGCGCTATGGCAGAGCCCTCCTGGCTTTGATCTACTACCCAGTCAATGAACAAAGCACATTATTACTACAGAGATTAAAATCTGATCCACTTTGATTTCTGCTAAATTTGTTATTTCGAAGGCTACAGTTCCACCCTCAGGAAAACACAAGATCAAAGCTCATAATCACATCCAAACTTGCTTGCGCACACTTTTTATATATATATACACATGACACAGATTCCAAAGAAAAGGGGTTAAAGCCCCAATGCGGGACCTTAGTGCAGGCTCCAGCTATCTCGACGTGGCCTGGACATGCTGCAAAGGCACAAGTGCCAGCAGCAGCACAGGACACAGGGAGCTACGCTGCTGTTAATGCTTCCTCCCAACACGGACAAGTCAAGTCCAAACAAGAGCTGGGTTAACAATACGGAGTGGAACTGCCTGGTGCAGGGCTCGGCACGCTTAAACTTGCCTTTATGCAGGCAGCAGAGAGGCATCTGTGACAGCAGAGCCCCACGCAGGGGAAGGGTCAACAGCAGCCACACCTTAAAATCATGGAGTGGGTTGGGTTGGAGAGAACCTTAGAGCCCAACCAGCTCCAACCCCCTGCCATGGGCAGGGACAACTCCCACCAGATCAGGATGCTCAAAGCAACCTGGCCTTGAACACCTCCAGGGATGGGGCAGCCACCACCTCTCTGGGCAACCTGGGCCAGGGCCTCCCCACCCTCAGAGGAAAACATTTCTTCCTAGGATCTCATCTCAATCTCCCCCCTTTCAGGTGAAAACAGTTTCCTATTCCCTCACTCTCTGATCAAAACCCCCTCCCCAGCTTTTCTGGAGCCCCTTTCAGTACTGGAAGTGGGGAGCACAGATGCTAATGACCTGGTAAATGGAACCCAAAGGGGTTCTCCCCCGTCCACCTCCCACTGGTACTTGTCTGGAACATGAAAGTCTCATTCAGCCCTGCTGCAATTCCTCCCACTGCAGTTGGGATGCAAACCCCTACTCTGGCCAACCCAGATGCTTCCCACATACTTCTCTTTCTCGATTTCCATTGAAAGCCTCTTCATGTCCGTATCCTTGAAGTCAAAGGACAGGCTCTCGCTGATGAGGTTGAAGTTTGGCAGGTCGGTAGGCAGCACCGTCGTACTCGAGTTCATGGACTGCTAAAGACAGAGAATACAAATTAATCACTTCTGGCAACACAAGCGTTCCTACAGCAAACGTTCTGTAGTCAAGAGGGAAAATCAGAGCAACACCTATGCACACAGCACCAGGGGCTACTTTCTAACGCTGCAATAGGTCCTGATCCACTACTCACAGTGGCAGCAACACACTCCTCTTGGAGCTGGGTGTATTCTTGCAGCAGCGCCGAACTGGAAAGATCACAGAGAAAGGGAAGGGACACACGTAACCCTGACGCAACACTACTCACACACTTACAGTTCTGAACCAGCTTCAAAGTTTCTGGAGAACAGATAACGCGGCTCTTTTCCTGCTGATGATCTCTCACCACAGACAATGGCAAGTGCCCCAAAGCATCCCAAGCGTCAGATCAGCCCGAAGGTCCCCTTGCTCCATTCCCAATTTGCTCTTCAATTCAGAGCTATTGCTACTCTGGGACCCTGCACTTTGCGGTAATAAAGAACAGACAAAACACTACCTGCCTTCAAAATTTATTGACAAAACTTCCTAAAATCCAGGTTTTACCACTGCTGTGCTACTTAAAACAATGCCAGGCAGAAAGAAGCTGCCTCCTGGGAGACATCTGGCAGCTATTTAACATTAAAGCAAGTTTAGAAAGCACAAGCTACAAACACGTGCAAAGACCTTTATGACAGCAGGGTCTCACACTCTGCTGCTCCCCCAAAACGTGAGCAGAGAACAACATAGCTCGGAGGGTTAATTTGGGACGCAATTTCAGTAAGGTCCATCGAGATGCACCTTACAGTTCCAGATGTTTAGGAACCACTGCTAGATTCAGTCAGAAATGCAGAGATAACAGGGAGTCACTCATATCACACCTGAGCAAAGATTCATGACTTCTTCCCTCCTGCAGAACACAGTGATGTCCCCTGTTGACACACTGCCAGGTCCCCCCACTAAAAAATGACCCTTCTCTTAGTCAAATGTTCTGTCATTTCTCTAACAAATGGGCTTGTTAGCAGCAGAAGAAAAGCTCCCTGACTCCAACCATCGCTCTGCTCTTGCAGTACCTTAGATGAGGTCGCAAGCAGTGGCATACATCAAGGCTGGCACAGCCATTTCAGACAGCAGAAAAAGCTTGTGGATCTGAGTTGGAAGCACTGCCAGGGTGTTGAGCCCTCATTCTGAAGAGGAGAAATCCAGCTCAGCATCTAAATGTCATCCATCTCTCTGCTAGATGCTTGTAATGAAAACAAGGTGCCCAAACCAGCCTGAATGGGGGGATGGCAGGATATGATGCTGCAGAGACAGGCTGCTTTGTCACACCAAGACCTGGTGTGGTGGTTCATAGAACCATAGAACGGTTTGGGTTGGAAGGGACCTCAAAGCCCATACTTGTCCAAACCTCTGCCTGGGCAGGGACACCTCCCACTGGATCAGGTTGCTCCAAGCCCCAAGCTCCAAGCACCTGGCCTTCAACATCTCCAGGGATGGGGCAGCCACCACTGCTCTGGGCAACCTGGGCCAGGGCCTTCCCATCCTCACAGGAAAACATTTCTTCCTAACATCTCATCTCAATCTCCCCTCTTCCAGCTCAAAACCATTTCCCTTATTCTCTTCCTGCACTCCCAGATCAAGAGCCCCTCGCCAGCCTTCCTGGAGCCCCTTTCAGTACTGGAAACTGCTCTAAGGTCTCCCTGCAGCCTTCTCTTCTCCAGGCTGAACAACACCAACTCTCTCAGCCTGTCCTCGTACAGGAGGCGCTCCAGCCCTCAGATCATCTGCGTGGCCTCCTCTGGACTCAAGGGTATCTGCCTCAACAATCAAGATCTCGAGCTTTGGCCGGCTCCTGCTTTCCTTCCCTCATCTGTTCTATTTGGGTTATTCCAGGAATTGTTTGCAGCCAGCTCCGATTCAACAAGCACCACTAGCGCCAAGGTGGTGACAGATTTACTCTGCACAATAACCTGCCTCTTCCCTCACCACCAGCCTGGAATTCACAAACAGCCAGGACTCGTCCCCGGCTCGCACTTCGGCTGGACAAACCTTAGAGGGATGACATTTCATCTACCCTGCAGAGGCAAAGCAAACACTGAGTACAGGTACAAAGCAAGCAGCACCCAAACTGGCTCTGCTTGGTCTGGCTGGAGCGTTAAAGGTACGCAAGCCTCCCACGAGAAAAAAAGCACTATTTTTCACTCCCTTCTGTGATTGCTGCTAGCGCAGAACACAGCTGCATTAATGCCAGAGCAGGCGCTGAACAGGAGAGCCGAGTCCCTCAATTCCAGTCTTGAAGGAAAGGGGACAGGTCTGCCAAAGCACTTAACTGATTCTAATACTTGCATCGCATTGACATTCCGGTCCCTTCCCCGCACAGCACACAGGTGTTCGCAGCGCCCTTCCCACGTGAGGTTCTAGCATCTCTGCCAAACAGGGGAGTCAGGATCATCACAACCAGCCCGCTGGCCTTCAAACAACCTTTAGCATTTTTTTTTTTTTCAAAACAAGCTTGTTGTTTCTTGGTTTTTTTTTTTTTAAAAAAAAAATACAAGCAACAGCAGTAACAGTTGAGCAGGAATTTCAGTCGCTGCAATCATTAAGTCCAAGATGTGGATTTGTCAGGATTACTACAGCCACTTCCTTGCCTGTGCTCAGCACTGCAATGAAAAACTGGTGGAGAAGGCAGAGAGCAGCAGCAGTGAGGAAGAGTAAGGAAAGGTTGGATTAAGGAGTAAGAGTAAGGTCAGGTTGGATGGGGCTCGGAGCAGTCTGATGGAGTTGAAGATGTCCCTGCTCTCTGCAGGGAGGTTGTTCTGGACGGTCGTGGTCCCTTCCAACCCAAACCATTCTATGATTCTAAGGAAAGAGCAAATGAAGAGCACATTGCGAGCTTTCAAAGGCACAGGCTTAGTATCCATAGCAAAGCATTTCCCTGCCATTTGCAAGAATCCCAGGCAAGTCTTGCATAAGGTGCTGAGATTTTTAAAAAAGGGGATATGGGATGTCACTGGGACACGGGATGATAAAGGGGATGCAGACCTTTTCCCTCATGTGTTTCTTCATGTGGAACAAACTGCATAACCCTACTACTGCATTAAAGCAATCTCCTGCAGTTAATAGCAGCAAACACTGTACTGACAGTGGGCATCCCTCTTGAGCGCAGAGCGAGCGAGACCAACGATATGGAGGTAGCACAGAGCAAGTCATGTCAGGAGGCTTTCCCACAGGAAGAGCTCCTCCTGTCGCTGCCACTGCCTTTACTTTGCTTCTCAAGAATTCGAGCAAGCCCAAGGCAGCCACTTGCTACTCTAAGAGGATCAGAGGAGAAACAAGAGCCTTCAGTCTTGCCAGGAGTGGTACCTGAAGGACAATGAAGGAGGCAAGGAGCCCTCGCCAAGTCAGTAAAGAATGAATTTTCTCCCAGCCCTGATGGCCTGAAACTCTGATTCACATCATCTTTCTCATGCATCACCTACCAGCCCCATCACAAAAGCAGTTTGGGCTTCAAGGACAAAAAAGACACCAGAAGAAGCTTTAAAGAACCAGGATTGGGGACTGGAAAGTTACAAGAAAAAAAAAAAAACTTAACTGTTTCTTGCCTTTTCCACAACCACGCACTCCCTCCTTCCTTTCCTGTTCTTGTTCCCCCAGAGGGAAGTCCTGTCTGGCTCTCAGTGTCAAGGGATGAGACAGCACAAGCATCAAGACCACAGAAAAGAACACGTTCAGCATTACACCCTCATTAAGGAAGAGACGAGCTGGAAACCTGCACGGTTTGGTAGCGCTGCCATTCACCTGAGGGACACGAGCCTCCCAACAGCAGCTTTCAAAGCTGCTTTACCCCTCAGGCCATCCTGGGCTTATTCCCTGCCTTGCGCTGCGCCTGCCTTTGGATCCCTCCATGCTCTGATGCGGGAGGGAGCAGGCTTGCCCCAAATCCCACTCTTGGAAGCACAAGGACAGGATCCCAGCATATCCCACTTGTGCATCCCAAAGACACAGGCAGCAGAATGACAAGGGAAGGGAGAAGCGAGACCAGCGTAACGGAATGGAGGGGCTGGCAAGGTGTTGTCACCTGAATACAGGTACAACAGCATCCTCCTGACCTTGGAAAACAACAGCCAGTGAGTCTGTGTGACACGGCACTACGAGAGGTGCAGGAGGAGCAGCAGCTGCCCCAGGGGACTTACCACCTAAGTGGGGAGGAAAACAGCATGTCCCCTTCCCTCCTGGCACTGGCAGCTGCATCAGGAAGGCCAAGGCACTTTTGGGAAGGGAAAGGAGGCAGCGCCATGTGTCTGGAGGCAGTTCCATGCAGATTGCCTCCAGGCAAATGCAGCTGGAGGGGTGGAGCTGAGCTCCATGTAATCCTACAACATTCCAGTTAATGAGGCTTTAATTCTGCAGGCAGGAACACAGCCACGCACTGCCCACATGCACAGGCACAACGAGGTGTTCAGTTTTGGGCTCCTTGGTAAAACGAGGGCATTGAGAGGCTGGAGTGCGTCCAGAGAAAGGGGACAGAGCTGGGGAAAGGGCAGGAGCCCAGGGGTTCTGGGAGAGGCTGAAGGATCTAGGGCTGTTAAGCCTGGAGAGGAGGGGGCTCAGTGGAGATCTCACTGCTCTCTGCAGCTCCTAGAAAGGAGGTTGTGGTGAGGTGGGTGATGGGCTCATCTCCCAAGTAACAAGTGATGGGATGAGAGGAAACAGCCCCAAGCTGCATCAGGGCAGGCTCAGACTGGATAATGGGAAGTATATCTTCACTGATAAGAGTGGTGAAGTCTCCATCCCTGGAGGGGTTCAAAAAGCGCATGGCCGTGGCACTTGGGGACATGGTTTACTGGGCACTGTGGGGTGGGCTGACGTTTGGACTGGATGAGCTTAGAGGGCTTTTCCAACTGCACTGATTCCATGATTCTATGATTTCACTGTAGTTCTGTTGTTCTGGACTAAGGATGGACACAGCAACACGAGGGAATCGGACATGGAAGAGCTGCCCAAACATCAACAGTGACACAGCCAAGCAGCAGGGTTTCACTGAGGACACTCCACCCTGTGCACAAGTTAAATACAGAACTGAAGAACTCATGGATCCCAGAAACCCAGTGGCTTGTGAAATAAGGAGCGCTCCAGTGCTAAGCTTTAGAAGAACCAAGGTAGGTAGCAATTTGCTGTGGGTCCCATGGCCACAAGCACCCAACCACTTTCCCTCATTGCCATCTTTAAAACCTCCCTCAAAAACATTCAGGAGCTTCAGAGAATCAGGATGAAAAGTTACTTCATCTCAAGCCTTCTTCAATCTGCTCCCCAAGTTTCCAGAGGAGGGGGAAAGCAACTGCAGGTACAAATTAAAACTGCAGTGCTAGCTGGGTTGAGGACTCTTTCCCCTCCAGCCCTCAGGACCATGAAGGCACCGAGCAGCTGCAGGGAGGGGAGCCTGGCTGGGCTCTGCATGCCCTGCAGCACAACTACAGAAGGTCAGGACAGCAAATACCAGCACAATGGTCACTCAGTCTGGCGTTTCAGTCCCTGGCAGCAACCAGGACCAGACACTACACTGGAAAGTGTGAAATCCTCTTAATAGGCAATTATGGAATAATCTCCCTTCAAGGAAGTTTTTTTTTCCAGCACAGTATCTGGTTTATGTCTGAATAATGAATTTACAGGTTCTGAACAATGTTTATCCCACCTAGCAAGAGTAAGGACATCCTCCGTTTCCTAAGCACTTAACCTTCTTTTAAAAGCTGGCACTGAGCTGGCACCCTCCACACACGCGGGCAAAGCGTGGCTCTCACGTGGTTCTTAAATTGGATTAAAATTTGCTGCCCTTAATTTCACCAGCAGCTCTTGGAGCACGAGGCAGGGTAGGTGCCAGGGGAGAATGATCTTCAGCAAAGTGATCTTCTGCTGAATGAAAAGGACACTGCTAGGGGTCTCCAAGCAGCTGTAAGCAATGCAACGAGGCAGCTCACAGCCCTCCACCGATGGAATAGAGATAGGAGGATATTCCAGGCTAAAGAGCACATGTAGGGGCTGGGGACTAAAACACGGATCGCTCTTACTGTGTAGGATGACTTGCTGGTGATCTCCAAGAGCTTCTGCTTCGCTCTCCGCTCAGACTCACGAGCCTCCTGAAGGTCTTGCTTTAGCTGATCAGCCTCCTTCGCTCTACAAAGGAAAATGGCAAATATCAGACTGAAGTTGAGAGGAATGAGAAGATGGAGAAGCAGGATTACAGTGCAAGTGTGGGATAGCTTGAGGTTTGTCCCGCAACAAGATCTAAACTAAGAAATCATCCAAACAAGGAAAATGCTAGAACCTCTAACAGACAGGATGTTTTCATTAGCATAAAAATCCAAGCGACAGAAGGGTAGCTCTGACACAGGCTCTACAGGAGCAAGGTTCAGGGCTGGAGAAGTGCACTGAGATGCCAGGATGGGGAGAACAACTTCAAAAGCTAAGCTCAAACTTATAGCAGGAGAGGCAGCCTCCAGTTACAATTATTTACCACAGTCAAAAACGAAAAAACACCTAAGCTGGCACAGCTTTGCCTACTCACAGGTCCCAGCAATTCCAGAACCAGTGTTTACCTTTCAGGCTCAAGGACTCCCCGGCAGAAGGAAGCCAAAGGAGGGAAGGACGCTTTCTCAGCTGGATTGAAATCATAGAATCACAGAATGGTTTGGGTTGGAAGGGACCTTAAAGCCCATCCAGTTCCAATCCCTGCCATGGGCAGGGACACTTCCCACTGGATCAGGTTGCTCAACGCCCCATCCAACCTGGCCTTGAAAACCTCCAGGGATGGGGCTGCCACCACTGCTCTGGGCAAGTTTAAGCAGAGTCTTCACAAAGACAGAGATGGACGAGGGCAGCACTCATCCAAGCAGAAGTGCTGACACCAAGCAAGCTCTCACATGGAAAGGAGTAATCAGTCGGAAGGAAACAAGAATGATCTTTTACTTGTTCACTAGCAAATGCACCATGGGACCTGGGCTCTAGTATCAAGAGCATGGAAACACCAGTTTTAACAAGAAGCAAGGATGCCAGGAACTAGGGAGACCTCGAGGCTAACCTTGAACAAAGACCTGGTAAGGAGAAGTAAACAACTGAGGGGAATGTAGGCGTACTATCCAGAAGAAAAAAACCCAAGCATTATTAATGTTGTCAAATATTTTGAGGAATTCAGCAGGAGTCTGCAGCAATCACCCACAGCACCTTCTCCCCTCCTTGCTGACAGCCCCTTTCCCTGCTGCTTTGACTACAGTATCTCTCCCAAAAAAAAGCTTCAGAGAAGGGTCTCCAGTGCCAATCCAGGGATACATCAGGGACACCACTGCCCTACCAACACCACTTCCCACTCAGGGACAGCCCAGCTGTGGCAAATGGTGAGCTGGAAGAGAGAAACCAGCTGAGCCTCAGGCCATTTGCTGAAGGACATGCATGAGAGGCTAAGGGCTGACTGCAAACAGTTGGATGGACTAACTCACAGCATGAGCCAGTCTTTCAGCTAAGTCAGAAGGGGGTTGGAAAGCAAAGCAGAGGCAGCTGCAAGGTTGTACCCTCTGACCTCCTCTCCGACTCCTCCGCCATTTTCAGTGCCAACATCTCTGCCTCTAGCACCTTCTGTTCCATCAGCCGCTTTTCCTCCTCAGTCCGGATGGCCGTGGCTTTAATTCGCTGCATCTCCTGTTCAGCTTCAGCTGCTTTCTGAGCCAGGAGCTTGGCCTCCTCCTCGGTTATCTGAGCCTTCTCAGCCAGCAAGTCCGCTGTCTCTTCAGACCTCATCTGAGAAATAAAGCATATGAAGCCATTGAAGGGACTGAATGTCTCCCCAAATGTGTGTACAACCCCCAGAGCAGGGCCTGAAGCTGCTCGCTCCACACGGCTGCCCGCAGAGTCCCCTCCCTTCCATGAAAGCCTGCAGCCCTCTGCAGCCAAGACCTGGATGTGCCCAGGCTCTGACCCAAAATACCCTCCTCCGTGCTCCTGGATAGCAGGCTAGCAGGATGAAATCAGCTCCATCAAGCCTCCTGATCACCATCCACCAGCAACAGTTTGAGAACAGCCGTAGGATGGTCACAGCACGCTTCCCAGAATGCCTCAGCAGCAGGAAGAGTGAGGAGCAGCTGCCATGCCTCAGGAAAAAGCCTCCCAGAGACTCACCAGAGCTTCGTTGGCCATCGTTGCCTCCTCCTTTAACTGCATCAACCTTCTCTCCAGCTCATCCCTCGTTCTCTCAGCCTCTTCCCTCATTTGCTTCTCTCGGGCCAGGCGCTGCCGTTCCATCTAGAAAAAAGGTATTGGGGAAAGCAAGGAGAAATAACAGGCATTAGAAAGACTTTCCAGAGTAAGAGAAGGGGTGACTACATTTGGGTTAGAGCCCAGGACTGTACTGCTGCCTCCTCTCTATTTATCAACACGGGGAACTTCACTAAATAGGGGTGATCCGACGCACCCTGCTCCCTGGAAGAGTGTTATTCCCAAGGCAATTCCCTGTCCTCTGATCAAACTGTTGACCACAGCGCTGACCCACAAGACGTTTGCAGGTGATGACGTCCCCAGACAGCACCTCCCTACGCTGACTCACAGGGTGGACTCAGGGTCTTAAGAGCTCCAGCTATGCCTTGAGTTGAAATGATGCCAACACTGGGCTTAAAGGCAGTCCGAGGGCATCTTCAAAACATCAGATGTAAACACACTGCAAGGCAGGAGTTTGAAGGACACAGACAGCAGCTGCTTTTGGTCAGACACCTAACCCAGCAGGCTGGAAACTTCACTTCTATTAATTTACAGGAGAGGTCACAAGGAGCAAGACCATCCCATCAATTCCTAGATACAGCAAACTGCTGTATCCAGGAGAAGAAGATCCAAGCTACATTGAGACAGCCCACCAGAATCCTGCCACCTCTTCCCAGAAGATGCAGAGAGGTGTTGAGCAGACAGAGCATGCCTGACAGCTGCCTCTCCACTAGCCAAGCGCCCAAAGGCAGCCATCAGGCTAATTAACACACCAAGTTTAAGCACTTCAGTACAACAGAGATGGGTGCATTATAAATATCCATGCTACAGCAAGGACTCGCAGCATTGCACAGACCACCTGCTGGGTTTAATAAGGGAAATAAGTGCGACAAGACACATTTCTCTGCTTCTTGGACACTAACTGTGTTCTGAAAGTGGGACACCCACCACTCTAACGGCTCTGCTTCCCTCTATTAAAGGTTCCCCTCATTAATTATCATTATGATCTGTATCCCACTCAGGGCTTCCATTAACGAGAATTCCCAATATAAAAGGACTATCTAGAATAAGTTAACAACGGTGAATCTTGACGAGGGAGGAGGCAGCAGGCGAGACAGCACAGTGGCTGGCTTGAGCGAGGGCAGCCAACCCAAGCAGAAGCCTGACCTTTCCCGTAGAGCTCTGGGTTTGAGAGCTCCTGCAAAGCGTTAAGCTCCTGCTCACTCAGTGCCCCATGGGTCACCTCCCTCACTTCTCCCAGAAGCACTTCCTGGTGGTGTTCAAATGCACCAAACACTCATAAGATTGCAAAACCTGTCCCTGAAGCCACCAGTGCTGCTCCTTCCAAGGAAGACTTTTTCCTCCACTGATGCCAATTCTGTACCGTTCAGAGAAATCCCTGTGGGAAGCAAAAAGGCCTCTTCCCAGAGGAGCTGGCCTGGTTATCCTCATTGTGACTCATGCCCTGTCCTCTCCTACCACCCCAGAAGTTACGGGAAGGAGAACTGCTTCAGGAGGCGCTTGCAAGACAAGCTCACCAGGCAGGTGAGCACCTTAACTCCAACTCCAGAACCACACAGGCACCTCTGTGGACATGCTCAAACCCATTAACTTAGTCCCTTGAGCATAAGGCTCTCCTGGGTGCAACTGCTTTGGTTCCTTCTGCTGCTATCTAGTGGCTTTATCATGAAAGAGACATTTATATTCCAAGCACCACCACTCAGATTAGCTGTGCAGGTTTCAGTGAGTAGAAAAGGTCTACGAGCAGAAAACAATGATTCATACAATCCAATTTGCTGATATATGCTCATCGGCTACACACTGCTGCCTCCAAAGAGCTGTTTTTGCCGCCTGGGCTGACCTGCGGCAGCTAAAAGAGGCCAGCACCAAATTAGCATGCAGGCTGCGCACCCCGGAATGTTGGCGTGCATTCCATCACCATGTAATTAGAAAATGAGGCGAAGAACTACGGCAAAGCACAGCTCCCCCTCACAGCCCCAGCTTTAATTACAAGGAAGTACCCCAACACGGTACGTCTTTCCAGCTATGGCACCCAGGCATACGCCGAGGCGGGGAAGATGCACACATGCTTGTAGGACACCTGGATTAGCTCTCCCCTTCCAGCCTTGCTCCTGAGTGTGGGGGCTGGACTCAGGCTGCCACCAACCTGCGCAGCCAAGCTGAGAATGACTGGCAAGGTAGGTACAAGCTACTAAAAAGAGATGTTCGGCTGGACCCTCCCTCAAAGCTGCTCTGTGGGCTGGATGTAGTTCTGGAGATTGTTCTTCCCCAAGTCCATTTGCATTTCTCATTTTGGCTCACAGTTTCCTTATATGAGATGTCTCTCACCTGCTTCCTGGCTTTCTCCTCCCTGGCCTGCGCCTTCATCTGCTGGACCTCCAACGAGTCTGCCTTTCTCCTCCTCATGAAGAGGTCGTGGTTTCCAATACAGAGCTGAAGGATCTATTCCAGTCAAGGGTGAAGAGCGGAGAGAAACAGCTGTACACACGATGATGATGAGGTAGTTTGTATTCTTGACACACAAAACCACTAGAGCTGCTTTGATTTGGTGCTTGTAAGCACTTCCACCCACTGATGTCAAAGCCTGCGAGCTCTCGTACCCATATGCGGGGCGGGGAGCCAAGGCACAGCCCAAGTCCCATCCCAACCACCAGCTCCTGGGCTATCATCTCTGAACAGAGACCACTTTTCTGTTTGCTGTAGAGCCAGCACAATGTGGTTCTGGCAAGTTTTATACCAGTCCCAAAAAGGCATTAGGCCAAATAACAGAATAAAGACTTCTACAGCTCTGGCCAGATCCCTGGTTCTCACTGTCCCCTTTCTTCAGGTTCAAGATAAATTTCCACCTTCTCCCAACTGCAAGTCTAAAGCATCGAGATTAAAAAAAGAGTAGGAAAAACCACTTTCCAACCTGGACAAGACTACATACAAACAGAAGGCTTATCAAAAGCTTCCCTGGACACCTTGAGGTACCTTTGCTGAAGGGTTTTGAGCACCAACGTGGTTTCCTCTGGAACTCAAGGAGGAAGACCAGGAAGGAGGCAATGCCAGAGAAGGGTTGGCAAACCATTGGGTGCACAGAAGAGTGGAAGCTCTTTTCAGCAATAAAAGCGGATTTCTAAACTCAGATTCTTTTCTAAAGGACTGATAGACATACTCATCTCCCATTTTACAAGTCACAAATTACTTCTCTGGAGTGAGGGGAGCTACAGCTACAGTGCAGGCATAGGACAAGGGGGAACAGTTTTGAGATGAAAGAAGGGAAACTGAGATGAGATCTTAGGGAGAAGTGTTTTCCTGTGAGGGTGGGGAGGCCTTGGCACAGGTTGCCCAGAGCAGTGGTGGCTGCCCCACCCCTGGAGGGGTTCAAGGCCAGGTTGGATGGGGCTTGGAGCAACCTGATGCAGTGGGAGGTGTCCCTGCCCATGGCAGGGTGTGGAACTGGATGGGCTTTAAGGTCCCTTCCAACCCCAACCATTCCATGATTTTATGGTTCTCTGCTAGAGGCTATGTGGTGCTACCAAACCACAGCTACGGTCCAGCGAGGCCAGCACACTCCCCCTGACTGTTCTAAGGAAAAGTCCCAAAAGAACATTGTCTCGTGCTGCTAGCAGAAACTGCTGCTGCAGGCTATGAAAATTACTCTGTCTGTAGACTTACCAGCTTATTCACACGCAGCTTTGATGAATTGAATTTAAAAACATCAATCTTTTTGTCCAATGGCTTAATCGTAAACTGAAGAGAAAAAAATAAAGACGGAGAGAGTTATCAGAGTGCGGTGCATTTAATAAAAACGCAGCTATAAAAGTCTTACTGAAAGCTCTGGCTCAGAGGAGGTCAGCAGCAGCAGACAAACAAGGCTGAGAGCTGCCCCCGCGGCTTTTTGCCAAGCAAGAGAACTCGTAGCAAAAGCAACCAAGGAGACAAGTGCTCCTCTGGTCAGAAAACCGCAAGTGCCACAGAAGCAATGAGAGCGCTGTCCACCCACAGACTGCAAAGCCCGACAGCTGGCATCCTCTGCAGAGCACCCTGCAGAGGGCAGAGACAGCTCAGAGCCTCCCGAGGCAAGACGCTGCTCTCCTGGCAGCTGCAGGGAATGAGGAAGGCACAGCAGAAACCCAGGACACTGCTGAAAGGAGGAAGAACCAGCTCAACTACCCAACGGATGGGCAGGAGAGCTGCATCAGGAACACAGACACGGGAGCTGCTTTCCTTCCTGTTGACACCTCCACTTGCACAGGTTCCCCAAGGGACTTTCTATACATTTTGCTCTCAAGAAGTCCGCCACGTCACAAGACTGCTCTGCAATTCCAAGTATTATTCCCTCGCTCTCACTTTTATTTACACCAACCGATCAGCTCTAACCACAGCCTGGCTTTACCCTTTCCAAAGAGCTGTCCCAGAGCAGACCTCTCAAGAGGATACATCACCAGACACAAAGTCTTCAAGAATACAGCCCCTGGATAGACAGAAGCCTCCAAACTAACCAGAGGGTACTCAAAGAGATGGAGTGTTCTGCCACATCGCATTTTTTAGAAGGCCTGCGTATACTCCATCACTCCCCCACAGGCTACAAAAATAAACAGCTGAAGAGACAGAGCCAGAGCAGGCAGAACGTGTCCATTAAAGCAGGTCTATTTGTCAATACATTGTACTGCCTGAAAAGGGCTCGGCCGAACTCGCCCTGGCAGTGTTTTGTTTTGTCAGTTTAAAAGCCAATCTTTTAAGACTCTCACACAGGCAGACGTGAGTGTCCCTGGACTCAGGCTCCGGCAGAACCTCCACCACTCACTGAAAGCAGCAGAAATACGCCAGGAGAGGAATTTCAGCTCCACAGTCAATCTTTGTTACGACAGATTAAACCCCTCTGCTGTGTCACTGTAGCTGTCATACCCAGCTATTTAGTCTGTTTACTATCACGTCAGGTCTACTTGTGGTCATCTTATTACACAGACGATTGACCTGATGGAAGGTGGCAGTTCTTTCCCCCGAGAGACAGCGCTCAAAGTCTTGCGCCAAGGCCTGGTTACGGAGGCTTCAATCCCCAGCTTTTAGTGGCAAGGCCTGATCTGACAGCCCCCAGCGCATTCATCTGTCAGCGGCAGGAAAGCCTTCAGAAGTCACCAAGTGCTGCGCTGCTTTGTAGAGTTGTGAAACTCTTACTTGTAAGGAGTAAAACAAGGGAAGAGAATCCCAGCACAGCCTTGTAAAACTTCATAAGACATGCAATAAACACAGCTGATGAGAAAACTTTAGCTTTTACCCTGATCGATATCACGTTTAGACTAGAAAACAATTTTTAATTAAGAAGTTCATTTTCTTCCTTACCGTGACAGTGGCTGGTTTGCTCTGAACAGCTCTCCCAGGCTGAAAACGGAACAAATCAGCTTCCCCTCCACAGCTCCTGCTATTCTCAACTCGGTTTGGTGGCCAGGGATTGAGAAGATTCATATTTATGCTCCGGGTTTAATATCTATCCAATAGCTGGCTTAAATAACTCAACTTCCTAAAAGGATTCCAGCTGTTATGCCAAGCCCGACAGCCTTGAAACTCAAGATGACGTAATGATATGGCAAGAGGCAAGAGCTCTTCTCACCAGGAATACATCTTGCTGTATTTCATAACACAGTAATGTACACTGCAATATATACAGCAAGGCAGAGATCTCAACTTCTGAACTTTGATATTTGGGCTAAGCACATCAACGGCAATTTTGTAGCTTTGAAAAAAATCACATAAAGGGTTTGAATGTCCTCTAAAACCAAACAGAACAGTTCCCAGATGACCTCTTGCACACCCACTCCTGGAAGACTTCAGAAAGGCTTGGAATTAAGGTTTCAATCGGAGAAGCAGAGCTGGCTTTAGCTAAGCTGGTGATCGCAAGCACAGTATATAGAGAAACTAAGAGAAATCATTTTAAATCACAATTGCATTCTTACTGCTCTCAGGGAAGAGGGGAGACGTATCCGTACCTCTTTATCGCTGTAAGAGATATTCCTGATCTCATTCCACGGAAAGGAGATTTTAGGGGTCAACCTGTTGTCTGGGTCATAAATGTGAAGACCCAAGGCGTCAACTCCAAGGAGCAGCTCCGTGCCCTTTTTATTCTATGGGAGGAAAGAAAAGAGCAGGAATCCCTTTTACTCCACTCAGAGGGTCTGACAGGAGCTCCAGCAGCCAGCCCTGAGCACTGACCCACCAGCACTGAGTATTAAAAGCACTTCTGCCACCCCACGCTGCAGCAGGGACTCTGACCAAGACCCCGAGACCAGTTCCCAGGGCTGCTGGCTCTCCAAGGCTCCGCTCATCCAATCTCGCAGCCACACAAAAGACAAAGACTAACACAAGAGCTACGCGGGCAAGAAAACGTGACCCACAGCCTACACTCACCCTAATCGCAAAGTAGTTCACTCCGTACATCTCCAAGTCCTGAGCTATCTTCAAATACTCCATTTCCGCTTCATCTCTGTCAGACAAGAAGAGGCCAGCGTTATGATGCTAAGTAGGATCAGAGAGTGGGGGCTGGCTGCTCTTTCTGATCCTAAGCATACAGACCGCTTTAAAGCCTGGACTGTTTCTTATCGCACAGGTCAAGCCTGTCTTTGCTGGAAGGATCAATATAGTCCAACAGCAAATCCCGCTCTGCAGCTTGCCAGCATCTGAATGCCTGCTGACGCCTGCCTAGCGAGATGCAGCACTTCCAGCCTTGTTTGTCCATCTCCCACCCCCTAAGCACACAGAGGAAATCCCTGGCTGTGTGGGCTCTGTTCCAGATCCATCAGACTCCAGGCTTATCCCACACAAGGAATATTTATTTGCCCCGGGGCAGCAATATAGCTATCAGTATGAAGCCCCATGTGTACATGAAAGCTCTTTAACAGGGAATGCAGGGATAGGATGAGAGGGAAGGGTTTTGAGCTGAAAGAGGAGAGATTGAGATGAGATCTTAAGAAAAAATGGTTCCCTGTGAGGATGGTGAGGGCCTGGCTCAGGTTGCCCAGAGCAGTGGTGGCTGCCCCATCCCTGGAGGTGTTCAAGGCCAGGTTGGATGGGGCTTGGAGCAACCTGATCCCACAGGAGGTGTCCCTGCCAATGGCAGGGGGTGGAACTGGATGGGTTTCGAGATCTCTTCCAACTCAAATCATTCCATGATTCTAGGATTCTTTCCCTGGCCCAAAGTCAGGCTGGCTCCCTCAGCAGGTGCCCCCTGCCCTTTTGCAGGTGGACCCTCACTGAGCATCAGTCCTAAATTCTCTAGGAATCAGTGACCAGGGCACAGCAGGGCACACACAGAGCAATATTTGTCCTCCGCAAGTCTACTACAGAGGTGCGCTGGATCAATCCTGCTGTCAGCAGAGCTCCTCCATCCCCAGAACCCCAAGAACTCTTAAGGCAAGGGGACTGTCCCTGACCCACCACCCAGCACATACTCACCGCGCTCTGCCTCGGTGCTCTGCATACCAGGCTGTTATCCTTTCCTCCCACATCTCCGGAGTCATCTGATACAAGTTTATTACCTGAGATACAGAGGGAGACAGCGATCGGGTCATGCTGCTGCTCTTGTGAAGTCTCCTCAGCCAGAAACACCCCAGCCCCAAGCAAGCCCTCCCCAGCCCCATGTCCCACCTCTTTCAATCATGAAAGAAAGAAAACATTTGCTTCTATTTCCATTAAAATATGTCAGAAAGAGATTAAATTCTCCTCCCTCAATACATCTTGGATTGTTTGCCTTGGTAAAGAAGCCTGAGAAAAGCAAAGCAGGGTGCACCCTGCAGGCAGTCCCAGAGACCCTCGCTGCAAAGGACTATTCCACAAACCACCACCAGGCTTGGAAACTTACCCCTCCGCTCGGCTAAGCTCCTTACCCGCTTTGGAAGCAGCTCCTCTTGTGCCAAAAAGCCTCGCTTGTGGACATTGGGATCGTAATCACCGTACTGGAAAGAAGCAGAGATATTGCACCCACTCCACGTTAGCATAATGGGCAAGTAAAACTCTTTACCCTTAAACATCCGCACTTGGTAAATTGAACAATTGTATTTTCATTGTCATTTGATTGCTAATGGAAACTAAATCCTTCTTCTACTCATGCTGCAGAGGTGGAAGCAGAATAAAACCTTCCATCATCAGCTGACATCCAACATCAGTTGACATCCACCAGCAGCTGGACTAGATGATTGCTGTAGGTCCTTTCCAACTGAACTATTCTATCCTACTCTAATTACCATGGCCAGAAAAAAACTTCCTCCAGTGCAGGGAAAGACTCACTCTAGCTGAGAGTTCCTTGCCATCTCACCAATGGGACAGAGAGTCAAGAAAAGGACAAAGACCTGCTCCAAAGACTGATGAACACCAGTCATTTGGGTGAGGCAGATGGTTTCTCCGTCGCTGCTCACCACGCTAATGAACAAATATTCAAAGGATGACAGACTCCTCTCAGGCAGGTGTCAGCTTTTCTACCAGAGGGTCTGTTGCTCAAGTGGGCCGTGGAATCCAATTTAGATTTAAGTGCATGCAGTAGTTATTAGTATTTGTTTAGATTTACATCTTTTTTGAGCAGCATATAAAGTGACCAAGGAATAAAACTCCCTATTAACAGATGGAAAAGCCAAGCATCCCTACCGTGTGCGTGAAAATGAATTTACCTCCTGTACGGCTTAAAAGGGCAGGAAACCAGCCCCTCAAATAACCTAGCGAGTTCAAGAGAAGAGGACGGTGGATGCGAGGCACGTATACAAAATGCTGTGATTTCAATTCACTGGGAGAACAGGGCTTCTGCAGTGACATTACCGGTTACACAAGACACAGCAACATTTGCTCAGTCACTCCTTTCACAAAGGAGACAGCCCTCCCCTCCCTGCTTTTCCAAAGGCCCCAGCTCAGAAAGTACAAATTGGGGACAATTTTTAAAGCCAGAACACAACACACTTGGTGATCATGTAAGAAGTCAGGATGGACAGGAAGCAAGCACAGGAAGGACACGGATCTGTTGGAGAGAGTCCAGAGGAGGGCATGGAGATGATGTGAAGGTTGGAGCACCTCCTGTATGAGGACAGGCTGAGAGAGCTGGGGTTGTTCAGCCTGGAGAAGAGAGGGCTGCGGGGAGACCTTAGAGCAGCTTCCAGTGCTGAAATGGGCTCCAGGAAAGCTGGGGACAGGCTCTTTATCAGGGAAGGCTGGGATAGGACAATCCCTTCCAACCCAAACCATTCCAGGATTCTATGAAGCTTTCGATAAGAAAGCTTTCTAAAAGGTTTCACTTCTTTTCCTTTTAACAACAGAACCATCCTGCTGAACACTAGACCCGGAGCTAACCATCAAAAACCCACACACCCATCCTCTCCGCAGGCCGGCGAGCGACGTTTCATAGGTGACAAGTGGGGATTAAAGACGCAAATATTGATTTGGAGCCAACACAGATGCGAAAGATGTGTCCAACAATCAACACTGACTCAGACATCAATTAATAAAACAAAACTGCCACGAGTTTCATTCAGGAGGGTGCTGAGCAGCAGCAAGTGTCTGTCTTCCAAGGTCTACAGATGCTTGGAGCGTCTCAGAAAGCAGCGCATTGCAGGTACACACGTCCCTTGAACCCACATCAAAGGGAACAGCAATAAAAACAGGGCACTGGCAAAGGAAACAACTCCAATAACCTTGGAGAGGAAGAAGATAAATCATTTTTAGGTGATGAAAATAATAGCAAATAGGATTAACACGATTATTTTTGGTTGTGATCTACCGTGGAGATCCAAGACTCAGTGTGGATTATGGGATTTTCGTACGGTGAAACATATTGCCACGTCCCAAAGGAATGTTTGTACTGAGAAGGAGTCTAGATGAGAACATTAATTATTGACAAGTCAAACACCAACAAACGGCTGAAATATTGCAGTACATGTTGGCTCAAATGATTCGGCAAACAGACTCCTAAAAACCTTTTCAATTAAATCATTACTTCAAAACTGTCATGGAATTCCAGCCCCCGTTAATTGAGCTGTATGATTAATATTCACAGTTACGCATGGAAGTCACCTTTCCCTCATTCACACACCTGGCTTACAGCGCCTTGGATAAACACAGGTGGGTTCAGCCTCAAACTGTTAACATCAAGGATTGTTCGGGGAAAAAACAGAAATAAAAGAGCCATTGGGAAGTCCTACAAGACCTAAAGTGCTGAGAGGCTGTGTTTGCAGGGTGAGAAAGGGAACCACAGAATCATGGAATAGTTTGGGTCAGAAGGGACCTCAAAGCCCACCCAGTTCCACCCCTGCCACGGGCAGGGACACCTCCCACTGCATCAGGGGCTCCAAGCCCCATCCAACCTGGCCTCGAACACCTCCAGGGATGGGGCAGCCACCACTGCTCTGGGCAACCTGGGCCAGGGCCTCCCCACCCTCACAGCAAAACATTTCTCCTAAGATCTCATCTCAGTCTCCCCTCTTTCAGCTCAAAACCATTCCCCATCCTCCTATCCCTGACCTCCCTGATAAAGAGCCTCTCCCCAGCTTTCCTGGAGCCCCTTTCAGCACTGGAAGCTGCTCTAAGGTCTCCCCGCAGCCTTCTCTTCTACAGGCTCAACAACCCCAGCTCTCTCAGCCTGTCCTTGTTCAAGAGGTGCTCCAGCCCTCAGATCATCTCCTGGACATGAGCATTTTGGGTCAGGATGTAATTTTCAGTAGATTCCCAGCTATTTAAAACCTGAGCCGCCTCCAGCATCTGAACGCAGCGTGGGTGGTTTGAACGCGGGGCTAGAGGGGAAAACACACAGTAATTCCCTAAATGAACATAACGATATAGAAATAAATAAGGTTTTATTTTTATGACCCAGGTGCTTACTCTGTTATTGCAGGTAGGTGTGCAACAACGGCGCAAAGCAACCTGGCTGTCAATCGAATGGCTGCAAATGCACCGCTATAGCAGGCGATTACACCCCTAATCATGCAAATCATCACCTTATTAGTGAAATTACTGTGCTCAGCAGCCGCTTTCTTGTCCAGAAAGGACATCATTATGCTATTTAACTGAAGGAGATGACCTGCAACATCTTTCTGCCCAGCTCTGTGCTTTCAGCTTTCGCCTCTGCTGAAAGAAAAGCAGAAGGGGAAGCCCTGCCTGTAGGGGCAGGAAGGGAAAGCAATGTCTGATGCAGACATGAAAGCACGTTAGCAGAGGTGGGAAGAGGCATCCCTCCTCCACTTGCTCCCAATCCCTGTGCAGAACCAAGATGTGTGAGGTTAGAACTGCTCTGACCTCCTCCAGACGACCAGGTGTGGAGCACATGGGGTGTTGCTACTGAGCACAAGGTCAGCGGCCACGCTGCAAGATGAGAAAGGGAATGGCACTACAGCTCTGTAGCAAATTACAGGCTGTTCACAAGCAGATGCTGTCATGGCCAAGGGTTAACAGCACTCAATATCTACCCAATGGTTTATTCATTCTGGGGGCAGGAGAAGTCATCCCCAATGTATCCTCAGCTCAGCAGGTCAGCCAAGAAAAAGCCACGTAAGTGTTTACTCATGCAGTCTAATAAGAGTGATGAATGTTTCACATGAATAGGAACATTTCTGAAAGCAACTCCTCTCTCCCTGGCTGATGAGTCTCTCAAACAGCACAATGTTTCATCAATATTCCGACTACCAGGAGAAAACAGCTTTTTTCTAGTAAATTCAAATATTCATCATCAAAGAACAAGGCTGCACGTCACCCAGGGCTTAATTCAGACAAACCAAGCATGAAGAAAGGGTTAGGAGGAAGATTATCCTGGAAAAAGCTATGGTGCAACACAGACTGGACAGTTTTCAGCCAGCCTGGACCAAGCCCTCCCTTCAGGCACCAGCACGAAAGCCCTGGTCCTGCCTTGTGAGCTTAGGTGGTCTCCAAGCAGAGAGCCACCCTCTCTTCTGAACCTGCTCTACAGCCGTGGCTCCTCGGGGACCCCTAGACAGCCCAGAGCCAGGACACAGCCACACGCCCACAGTCCTGCGAGCCAAACCACCTCCCTAAATTGCATCCAGAGTGTCCAACTGGCTGCTATCAGATTCCAGTCACTCCCCTTCTTTTCCAAAGTCATTATGTTTATGCACATAAACTGGAGATGAGCTAAAAGACTCATTAATTGAACAGCAGTATATGTTATGCATGTACAGCGATAAACTACTTCCCCTCCTGCAAGAACATCCCTGCTTCTACTCCTTCCCTCTACCCTAGGAGCCCCTGTGGGCTGCTGCAAGCTCTCCAAGGCTGCCTGCTCCAGGCTGGAAATCACTGTTGTCCTCATTAAGCCCCCAGCAAAACTCACTGACTCTGGCTCTAGAGCTGAATTAAGCCAAGGAGAGAGGGAAACTTAACAGCCATAGAGTTTTTCCACTGTTTAGTGTGGCCAAATGCCCAAGATCAAATGCAGGATGAATGAAGATACCAGGAAGAGCCCTTTAACACTGCGATAATGTTTGCATTGCAAACTGTAGCACAGAAAATAAAGCAGTTATCATGGTGACAATATTCTGGGCAAGCAGAGGAGCTGCGAGTCCTGTGGTTGGTTTGCCTCTGGCTACGATGGCAAGAGCAGGGAAGGGATCCAAAAAAGCAGGGGCTCAGGGAATTCACCCTCTCCAGCAGAAAGCAACACGCAAGCAGACGCTGCAGCTCAGAAGCTGAGCACTCACTAACGAGTCCTGGAAAGAGAAAGCAAAAATCTGTCCAACGTCTGAAGGCAGCCAGGAACCAGCAGTGCAGAGAAGGCAATGTTGCTAGCATAGTCCCCTCGCTTCTCAAGCTTTAACAACTTTCCCTGCCTTCCCCTTCTCTGGGAAGCAGGTAGACTACAAAGTGCCACACTACCCACAAGCAACGTTAACCCAACGTTAATCCAACATCAGAGATTCCCCCTGTGCCTACCTTGGCCTGGACGGCGTAAGAGGCCAGCAGGACAGAAGCTTCAGGAGGACAGTAGATTTTCTCATCCAAAATCTGCTTCTTCACCTGCACACAGAGGTAAAGGACACACAACACGTTTAGCAGAGCCGTGCAAAGCACGACTGTCACGGCACATGACTGTGGTTTGTTTTGACTCCAGCTGTCAACACACAGTTAACAATTTTCCTATCGCTAATTACAATTCAGGCCCAGGAAGCCTCTGGTGGCTCAGAAGGGAAGGGCTTCAGCTTTCACATGCCACCTTTTCAGAGAATGATAGAATCACCAAGATTGGAAAAGACCTTTAAGCTTATCCAGTCCAACCATCAGCCCAACACCCCTCATCTCAAGGTAGTGACAGCAGGACCCGAGGACTTGAGGCTGGCCAGCAGCTGGCAACGTGGGAGCCTGTGGGGTGTCCAGCCCGGCAGTGAGTGCCTGGGACTGGTGAAGTTGCCCCAGCCCTCAGAGAGAATCATAAAATCACGGAATCATTAAGGCTGGAAAAGCTCACCCAGTCAAACCGTAAGCCCAACCTCACTGTGCCTGCTAAACCATGTCCCCAGGTGACATGGCCATGTGTTTTTTGAACCCCTTCAGGGACGGAGAGTCCCTGACTGCCCTGGGCAGCCTCTGCCAGGGCTTCACCACTCTGTCAGGAAAGGCATTTTTCCTAATATCCCATCTAAACCTCCCCTGGTGCAGCTTGAGGCTATTTTCCCTTATCCCATCACTTGTTACTTGAGAGAAGAGCCCAGCACCCACCTCACCGCAACCTCCTTTCCAGGAGCTGCAGAGAGTGATGACATCTCCCCTCACCGTCCTCCTCTTCAGGCTAAGCAATCCCAGACAGTTTTGTGAAAAGAGCTAAATGTGTACGTGGAACATGACAGAACTCATATTCCAGTGCTGAAGGCAAGGGCCAGAGGGGAAGTCTTGTGTGTAAACACAGAGATAAAACTCTCAAGGCATAAGCTATGGATTGATACGACGTCTATACACAACACTAAATTAAGAAAGAAGTTAACAGCCAAGTCGCTGAGCACACAGAGCTTTTGCGCTGGGATATTCTGGCCTCATTATGAGTCAGTGCTCACCTGTGCCAGAGGCCAATTCCCTCCAGTCCCACCAGCAGCCAGGAGAGCTGCGGGTCACCTCCCTGGCAGCGCTTTTAGCAGCAGGCGAAGCCCTGCGCACGCTCCCAGGAGGGCTAACATGCAGTTCCCAAAAGCCAGGGCTTTACGTTTCCTGGCTTCTGTGCATTAAAAAATTAAACCTGTCATGTTCGATATTTTTTGGGGTTGCACACTTAATTTTCCTGAATAAGGAGAGAAAAAAAAAAAGCATACTATTTCCTGGGAGACTTAAAAGGATTGTCACAGAGATGCAGGAACATCTATTTGAATTTATAAGATGCTTTGAGTCCTAAGAGTTGGTTACAGCATAATCACAGCAGATATTCTCATGCATTAAGATAAAAACAGGGGAGTTTGCAAGCTTATGTGTGTTCCCATTTGCCACATGTGTTACAAGCTCCTGTCATCACCATAAATCTTAGCAGAAAGCCACAGTCTGCATGTATAAAATGCAGCTTTAACTGCTTTTCCTCTCCGATCTTCCTTTTCAAAGATGCCAACAGCGTTTTTCCTCATCAAGAATAAAGCCCGTGTCAAATCGGACATTTAACACAGCCCTAAGGAGATCCGAGTGCATAAGACAGACCTTGGGAATTAACAGTTTTCTTTGGCTCTGAAGAACAAAGATGAACTCTGCAAGAGTCCAGAGCACAAAGAAGCTGGTGAGCTCCCCTTGATACCCCTTTGAAAGGGCAGGGCACACGGAAGGATATAGGGGTATTTCCAAGAGCAACCACACCCAGATTGCCTCTACTTTGGTATAACAAATGCACCAATGAGTGTCTTTTTCACATACATAATGTACTTACTTTAGAATCTTTAAATCAGCAGCTGCAGAGCAGCTCAGACATCCCAACAACTATGCAGGAGCCCAATCAGGGCTACTCCGCTGCCTGTAACTGTGGTTGACACAACCCTTTATAGGAAGTGATTTCAGCAAACTGATCTTGTCTGAAAGCAGGCTCCTGTGATGGCAGCTCCTCATTACGCAGCACTGCTACAACATCATGGAGCTGATTCCTCAGGACACAATGTTTTGTAGCATATGTTAAGGAAAAAAGCCTCCAGAAGTGTTCACCACAGTTTCCAAATGCTTAACATCAAAGCACGAGGTGCTGAGGCAGACAGGACCATCAGAGTCTCCCCTTCTATTCTGCTTCTGCCATCAGTCTCTGAGTAGTACTTCTGGGATTTCCTTCTGCTCCAGTTATCTGAAGGCTGGTTTATGAAGAGCTGAACTTTGCTGCACAGCCTGGACGTGGAACAGGTTGGCTGCATTCTGTTCCTGAGGATGAAATCCCCCTGCTTCACATAACCATGCTATCGCGTACAAACACCATCGCCACCCCTCAGCACAACGGATATCCACACCCTGCAGGGGTGGACTCCAAGGCTGTGTGTGTCATTTCAGCCCACGTCTGATGGATTTCTTTCCCCTGCCTACCGCACACTAACATTACAAATCACTTAAATCGCTCCTGACAGCCAGTTTACCAGGTCTGCCAGTCTGGGCATCTCTGACTGCTTCATCCAGACAAACCACCTCTGATCTATTTTAAGAAGTTCTTGTTCTTGCAGACAACTCCCTTCGGAGAGATGGGAACATAACAATGAGGATCCACATTCTACTGACCAACTTTCTGACCTGAGCACCTTCTTGCACCTCTGTTCACTCCAGCTCCTTCTCCCTTGGGATGAAAACAGTGTACGGACAGGCTCCTACCTGCAGGAAGAACAAGTGCTGGGTGATTTCCTGGACCAGTTCCTCCTCGGCATTCTCAGGATAAAATTTGGCCAGGAAGTGAAAGGTGACGGGTTCTTCTGTTGGAACATCATGATCCAGAACCTGCGGGACACAAGAGCCACTCAGTTACACTTTCCAGCTCCTTCAGGGCTGTCTCTTGGAACTAAGACACAGCTCCCTTCTGTTCAGACCAGCACATCTTTTGTCAAGCATTTCAGACATCTACAACAGACAAACCAACCTAAGTAGTTCAGAAACTAGTTAAAAGAAGAAAGCAAACAAACATTCCTGACACTCAGGATGCAAGAAAACAAACACAGCAGAAACAAACAGCATGCAAAATGAGAATTCCAAGGCCAATCCTGATTTGCTGTGCGCACGTTGCCTCTCCTGAACTTCAGAGCGATGCTATATCCTCCTACGCCACCAGCCGATCTTCTCGTCACTCCCCTGCATTGCCTCCTCCTGGCTTTCAGTGCTGTTCCTCAACACCTTCCTCTTGGCCTGGCTGTCTGGTTCAGGTACATGTTAGGTTAAAAACTTGATGTGACATGTGAGACACCCAGATCTTCCTCACAGTCCTGATCACTGTCTGGTTTTAGTGTAACATCCTTTGGATGCGAACTGAACCACATCTACCACCTCTAACCTACCCCTCAGCAACCTGGACTCGCATATTTGGGAAGAGTTTCCTCCCTTGTCTCCATCTCCTTTTCACTCCTCTGGTTTCCTCCTCCCTAGCTCTTTGTACATCTTGACCACAAAAGAAGCCAAGACGCAACTTCACTTTTGCACGAAGGGTTTTGTCCTTTAGTGGTACAAAAAAGAGACTTCGGTTTCATTTGCATTACAGCCACTCTGAAGTCCAGCATCCCAGCACAGCTGCCTCCCAGAATGCCTCAAAGGGATTCAGTGCACTGTCTGAGACTTCGCAGCTCAGGAGCCGGGCTGGGGTTTCCCTGCCAGCTCTTCCCAGTTTGACTTAGAGATGCCAAGAGGATGAGATTTAAACACCTTTCACCAGTTCACACCAATACCAAACCACACACAACCTCAGGCAATCGAAGAAAGAAGGGAGTATGTTCTTTGTTATCCCACACGGCCTCTCAAGGGAAATGTGGTTCCAACCTTCTTGTCCATTTTAAGCCACGCCACGGTATCCTTGATAGTGTACTGGAGCCCGAAGAACCAGGTTTCTCGCAGTCCCAGCGTCCTGCACACCAGATCGAACAGGTCCTTCCCCTTCCACTTCACCTGCAAGAGAGCAAATGGGAAACAGAGTTACAAAGATGAATTTCAGCACTTCATCTCCGTTCAACCAAATTCATTCTTCTTTCACTTCGCGATGCCTTTGAGAGTGCAGAGAGGGCATCTGGTACAGATAAGAATACATCCTAACAAAGCACAATTTATACCCTTCCATCCGATCTCATCTGCAGATCTCCAACTCCTCCCTCATCAGGAAACCGAGATGCAATTTTTCCCAACAAACACCACTGTAAATAAATCCCTGTTTCTCCCTCTGGCAACCCACCAACATTCAACAGAGCACCTGAAGGGTCTATTCAAGTTGCTTTGGAGCAAGGCACTGCTATGAGCAGCCTGTTTCCAGCAAGAAATAAAACCATTCTTAACTGCCCCTCAATGGCTTTAATGCCTCTAGCTACAGCCCCAAAGAGCTGTACACAAACTCTGGTACCAGCAACAGGGTTTCACAAACCAGGGTGCAATATGCTCCTGACAATCAGAAATGAAACGATCTATGTGTGTTCAACCAGAGCTCCACACCCTGCACAAGTAAATGAAAAGGAGCTCCAGAAAAGAAAACCATCATTCAAGTCTGCGGTGCTTTCCAAGCACGTTTTGATAGGGTCCAAGAGCATTTTATTCTCCAAATGTTGATGACAAAAGCAGCTCAGGACACCATTGCTCTGTCACTGCAAGCGTACATTATGGCAGAAATATATATTTAACGTTCCTGCCTGCACGGTGCTGAAGTCTCCAACCATAACACCACACAGACCTCCCCCCCGTCTGTGCTGAATTACGCTCATTAAATATATAAATGGAACAGCAGCCACGTTTATCTCAACATACATGACTTCACTCCACACCTCGGTACTTAAAATCACGATCTGCATTCAAGCGGCAGCTTTTGACAGCTGAACTCCGGCTGTTTTTCAGACATTCAGGACTTCAGCCCTCCAGAGCCTTACTCGAATCATTAACTGCCGCATGTGCTGGCCGTAAAACACAAGAAAGACCTCCAGGGCATGGGAAGGTGAAGCAAGCAGCTGTCCAAGGCTGGGCAGAGACCTGGGGGAGAGCCAGGAGGGCTGGCAGCTCCCCATCCCACACCATCGCTCCTTGCTCCACACTGACGTGACACCTGTAGCCCAAAGTCAATGTTGCAAGCAGTTACGAGCTCCTGCAAATAAAGCAAAGAGGCTTAGAGCAGAAAAAGCCCCTCTCAGTCCTATGTAGGGTGGCTGGTGTGATGCTGTAATAAAACTCAATCCCCCAGTAAGAAGCTACATCAGGAGAGGTCAGGATAGGGCCACGAAGGTGATCCGTGGTCTGGAGTACCTGCCATACGAGAACAGGCTGAGAGAAATGGGGTTGTTCAGCTCAACATGGGCTGGGAAAGTGCACTCACAATCCAGAAAGCAAATTGTATCCTCGGCTGCATCCAAAGAAGAGGGACCAGCAGGGAGAGGGAGGGGATTCTACCCCTCTGCTCCGCTCTGGTGAGACTCCACCTGGAGCCCTGTATTCAGTTCTGGAGTCCTCGGCACAGGAAGAATGGTTTTGAGCTGAAGGTGGGGAGATTGAGATGAGATATTAGGCAGAAATGTTTTCCTGTGAGGGTGGGGAGGCCCTGGCCCAGGCTACCCAGAGCAGTGGTGGCTGCCCCATCCCTGGAGGGGTTCAAGGCCAGGTTGGATGGGGCTTGGAGCAACCGGATCCAGAGGGAGGTGTCCCTGCCCACAGCAGAGGGTTGGAACTGGACGGGTTTTGAGGTCCCTTCCAACCCAAACCATTCCATGGTTCTATGATTCCCTTAACCATATCCACAGGATGGAGCAGACACAACTGCGTCGCTTCAGGTCCTCAAGAGCCACAGGCAGCGCCTTTTGTGTTTGCAGGTCTGACTTTTCCCATTAGGATGATCACGCCAGGGTGGTTGGATGTATTCAGTGAGTTGAAGGAATAAGCGGACAAACTGCTTTACAGACAGGGTAAGCGCTGCAAGGCTGTTATCCCGCAGAGCTGGAATTTATGTTCTTTACTACATACAGAACACTTACAATTTATCAGCAGAGCATTTTAAGTAAACAGCACTAAACACTTAAAACTCAGCAGCCTATGGCTAGAACAGAGCACTTCCAGTACCGGTTATTGGCATCATCTTTTCCTCCAGCCAAGACATCGCGTTTGGCGTCTATTAACAGGGTTTGCATTATTTATTAACCTGCACCAAGAGTCATTTCCAACTAGCAGGCAAACGGACAATTTATTTCTGCGCAGAGCCTTTCTGTCAAGTTTCACAACCCTTCCCCAGCTAACGAGGCGATAAACCAGCCGTATAAACCAGCCGTAACAATGAGCGGAAGGGTTATAAGAGCCCCTCGTCCTGCAGTGAGAAAGAGGGAGGCCAACCGCTACAAAAAATGGGTACAAGATGGTGTGACCTATACTGCACTGAGAGGGCTGAGCAGGGGGGACTAAGGAGAAGTTCCCAAACCCCACCGGCACATGCTGCTGCTCTTCCTCTAAATGATGCCAAACTGAATTTAATCCAGTTATGTGGAAAAAGGGGGGAGAAAAAAAAAAAAAAGGACATTTTTTAAACATTTAACATCAAGGTTCCTCAGGCAAGAAGCTCTCTTTGGACATCTGGGAGGTACCCAGACTCCAGGGGATAGAAAACGGCACTGTCCAGGGGCAATGGATGGAGATCTTGTCTCCTTGTCACTCCAGACACCAACCACCGGAGCTTCAGCTCTCCCTGGGCTGAGGAAAGAGGGCGCAAATAAGTAACAGGATGCCGAGGCAGCACTCACCCACTCAGGCTGGGTCCAGAGTGGACACATCGGAACAGCCCAAACAAAGCAACCATGGGGTTAGAGCACAGCCTTGGAGAAATGACATCTACGGAACATTCTACTGCACCAATCTCATAGAACCATGGAACGGTTTGACTTGGAAGAGACCACAAACCCATCCAGTTACACCCCCAGCCATGGGCAGGGACACCTCCCACTGGATCAGGTTGTTGCAAGCCTCATCCAACTTGGCCTTGAACACCTCCAGGGATGGGGCAGCCACAGTTCCTCTGGACGACCTGTTTAATAAAGTCATTTATTCCTAAATAAAGCGGAAGACGGCATTTCACCTTAGCAGATCTTTTATTAAGTGTTAGTTCATTGCCCAAAATGAGAGGAGAGCACTGGGACCCTGTTGCAATGACACGATCATGCAGAAAAGTGGTTGGAGCCCCTGAAGCCGTGCTCAGCTTCCACCAGGCAACTGATCTCCACGGAAGAAGGAAGCTGTAACAGGAGGAGGTGACACCGCTGCACTGAAACAGGAGGGAGATGGCAAGGACTGGGCAGAGCATCCCTCCACCAACCCCCAGGAAATGACAAATGGACCAGCTGTGGCTGCTCCTCATCCCACCAGGAGATGCCCAAACTCACCAGCCACAGCAGTTTACAGCTCAAATGGAGACAACTTTGAGACCGCAAGCTACATTTATTTCTCCTTCTGGACGTGAATGATAACAGGAGTGCCAGAGACAACTATTTGTTTGGATTTAAAGCCCATTTGGAGCAAACAGGGAATCAAATACGCAATATCCTTCCATTTTTTTAAAACCAAAGTGATGTCAAATACTCTCAATTGCCACTTACTGAGCCACAAGACAGGGCTGTAAAAGTTATTTTTATTTACTAATGCTACACGACAACTCGATAATGAGCTTTTAATTAAAATCTATTTCTGCTAACCACCAAGGAGGCCAAAAACTCACACAGGCGTAACGCTGCAGATGGTGCAGCCACGCACAGTTCGTGGTGTCTGCCCAAGACAGGGATGGAGCCGGGTATGTAGAAGAAGAAGCTGCTGCAGGTCTGGTCAGTTAGCACCAAAGCAAACAGGAGAGGCAGAGGGGACAACAACCAATGATGTCCCAAAGCCTAACCTCACCCTGTAAGCTGGGGTTGTGCAATTTAAGAGTTACCGGGTCAAGGAGCAGCTCAATGCAGGGAAAGAAGCTCCAAGAGGCCAAGAGAAGGATTGTGTTCCTGAGGGGAAGAAGTGGAGAGGGTCTGCACCTGATCCAGTGGGAGGTGTCCCCGTCCATGGCAGGGGTTGGAACAGGATGGGCTTTGAAGTCCCTTCCAACCCAAACGATTCCATGATTCTATGAAAAACAGACCTTTCAGAAAGGCACTGTGTCTCTAGAGATGAAAGCCACTCACCCAAAGCTGCGAGGAGAAGGAACAGGCAAAGCCAACCACAGGACCAAGAGTGAGGCTGATGGATTCTCCTGCTACCAGGGAACTCGCTTCCTGGAGGGAAGCAACTGCAGATTGGAGCACATGAGACCAACCCAACAGCAGCTGCACCACCACCCTGACAGAGGGACAGGATGAGCGACGCCTTGGAAGGCACAGACTCAGAACTACCGCAGGGTTTTTAGATGTTACACCAAAGATAACAGATAACCGACTACCTCAGCTAGAGAAGCATTGCCAAAATCACATTATCTTTGCCACACCAATGACTTGAATTTCATTCTGGGTCAACATCAGCAAGTTTCACCACCAGGGCGGCAATGGCAGAGGAAAGCATCAGGTAGGGCTCCCAGCACCACACTCTGAGCTGATATCAGGCCATGAGCACAAGCACCACGCCCTGGCAGGCTCTGCTTTACAGCTTCCCACATTATTAACTCACCCAAATCAGAGTTCATCACAGGAGAACGCGAAACGTCTTTCAGCAAAACTTCTCTTGCACTGCTTCCCAAGCAGAGAAAGCTGAGGGACTGCAGGGGTGATCTGAGGGGCTCTCAGGAAGGTGAGGCAGCCAAGATTGCTTTAACACTGGGATTTTAAGACCTATGCAAGTGTCTCTCCTTCTTGAAGATGTGATCAACTAATTAGGTACCAGGCTCCGGCAGCCACGATGGAAGGAACAAAAAGGAAGATGCTCACTCTGTGCCTTCAAGATCTCCCCTAACAAATTACAAGTATTTAAAGCAAACCCCCAGCTGTGATTATAAAGCCTCAGTGCCACATCAGAAAGATTAAGATTTCATTTCTATGAATTATTTCAGATCTAGGCTCAATTTAGAGACATCATTTGCAAAGTAAACACAGGCAAAGCAGGTTTAATCTCTTAAAACACGCAGCTGGGGGTTTCTACAGGTCAGACTCAAAAATGAACACAGAAAACCAAGGTCCAGGGGTGCAGGGGGGTCAGAAGCAGCGCAACTGCTGGAACAGAAGCTGTGGCTCAGCAGTTCACAGCAAGCACCCATCAACCCATCCCAAGAGTCAGTCTATGGCTTCCGAGATGAACATCAGCATTAGCTTTACCTGTTGTTTTCTTTATACAGAATGATTTGAGGAGAAAAAAGCCATGGTGTGGCAGGAAGAATCATGGAAGAGACCGTACCCCTGGACTCGGTGCTAGGGAGGCTGCACCTCGAATGCTGCATTCAGTTTTGGGCCTCTCACTCCAAGAGGGACATTGAGGGGCTGGAACATGTCCAAAGAAGGGGAACGGAGCTGGGGAAAGGGCTGGAGAACAGGGGTTCTGGGAGCAGCTGAGGGACCTGGGGCTGTTTAGCCAGGAGAAGAGGAGGCTGAGGGGAGACCTCATTGCTCTCTGCAACTCCTGGAAAGGAGGTTGTGGTGAGGTGGGTGCTGGGCTTTTCTCACAAAGAACAAGGGACAGGATGAGAGGAAATGGCCTCAAGTTGTGCCTGGGAAAAATGTCTTCACTGAAAGAGCAGTGAAGCCCTGGCAGAGGCTGCCCAGGGCAGTGGTGGAGTCTCCATCCCTGGAGGGGTTCAAAAAGCACGTGGCCATGACTCTTGGGGCCATGGTTTAGCAGGCACAGTGGGGTTGTGTGGATGGTTGGACTGGATGAGCTTAGAGGACTTTTCCAACCTTAATGATTTTATGGCTCTATGATTCTCTCAGAGGGTCAAGGCAACCCTGTCAGCCCCAGGCACTTGCTGCTGGGTCGGACACCCCAATTACTCAAATGCTTTTAGCAGCGATGTAACCAATACCCACAGACAAGCACACGCAGCGTCAGCCTCCCCAGCGGCTGCACACACCCTGGACAACTCAGCGGACGTGTGTCCAGCTTCTGGAGACGCAAAATGAGACACAAACGCAATGCAGCCACATTCTGTGTAAGGCTCGGAGCGCAGAGGTAGGGCATGAGGTGAGCAGTGACGAGGGGAGGACAAGGACTTCTGGAAGTGGAGAGGACCGAGGGCACAGTGACAGCAACCAGCCTGCTCTGCCCAGACTGCAGCCTCTCCTCCCCACACACCTGCGGCCCCGCACACAGAGGGAGCAGGAATTTTATGCTGCTCTAAACACCCACTTCAAGGCACAAGCAAATCACGTATCCTGGATAGAACAAGGGTTTGAAAAAGAAAGTCTTGGAGAAAAAGCAGACACAACAGGAGCGGGTGGCAGGATACAGCCCCCCAGAACACCTCCCACACTCAGGAGTGCGCAAACAACTCCTGAACACGGGCAAACCTCCTTCTTGTGTGTCTGTCGAGGTAGAAGTGGGGCACGGAGAAGCAGTAACCAGGATGAAGCAGAGCTACAGCCAGGATAAAGCGAAGCAAGAACCGGGATACACCAAGTTATGACCAAGACACAGAGGAACTACAGCCGAGATAAAGCGAAGCTACGGCTACAGACAGGACACAGCCAAGCTGTGACGGTGACAAAGCGGAGGGACTGCTGGGACACAGCCGAGTGACAGCTACAGCCAGGATAAAGCAGAGCTGCAGGCTGCATAAAGTGGACCTAAAACTGGGCTAGAGCTGAACTACAACCAGGACAAGACAGAGTGACAGCAAAGACACAACCGAGTGACACCTACGGTTGGGATAAAGCCGACCTACAGGAGGGATAAAAGGCGGGGGAGTCACGGGAAGGATGAAAAGGGGGGGGGGGGGTCCCGGGAGGGATAAGGGGGGGGGGGGGGTTACCGGGAGGGATAAAAGGGGGGGGGAGGTCCCGGGAGGGATAAAAGGGGGGGGAGGTCCCGGGAGGGATAAAAGGGGGGGGTCACGGGAGGGATAAAAGGGGGGGGGTCACGGGAGGGATAAAAGGGGGGGGGGTCACGGGAGGGATAAAGAGGGGGAGCCATGAACCAGATTAAAGGGGGGGAGTCACTGCTACTGCAACTGCCGGCAAACGAAACTCTCTAAAACTCGTTTACTTTCTCTTAAACCAAAATATTCCACGTTTTGTACCAGTAACTGCTGCTCGTACCACCACAGCCGGGAGGGGACGCGGGGAGCCCCGGCCGCAGCCAACGCGAGCCGCCCCCGGCCCCGCAGCCCCCGGTCACCTCGCAGCTGAACTCCATCTCGGCGTCCATGGTGGCGATGCGCACCGTGAAGGTCTTGGGCTGCTTCCTCTTGAGCGAGCTGAAGCTCATGCGGGACGCGATGGCCCCGGCCATGGCGGGGGAGCGGCTCAGCGCGGCGGCAGCGCCATGGCGGCCGCCAGGGACCGGGCCCCCCGCGCCTCGTCATTGGTCCGCGACGCTCTGACCCCGCCCACCACGCGTTCTCATTGGCTGCGGCTGCTCTGACCCCGCCCATTGCTCGCTGCCATTGGTCCGCGACGCTATGGCCCCGCCCACCGCCTGTCGCCATTGGCTGCGCCGGCGCTGACCCCGCCCTTCTCTCTGCCATTGGTCCGCGACGCTCTGACCCCGCCCACCGCGCGTCGCCATTGGTTGCGGCTGCTCTGACTCCGCCCATCGCTCTCTGCCATTGGTCCGCGATGCTATGACCCCGCCCGCCGCGCGTCGCCATTGGCTGCGCCTGCGGTGACCACACCCCCAAGCCCTGCCATTGGTCCGCGCTGCACTGACCCCGCCCCCTCGCGCCTCACTATTGGCTGCTCCTGTCCCGACCCGGCTCCCTACGCCCTGCCAATAGTCTGCGCTACGCTGAGCCCGCCCTTCGCGCCTCACTATTGGCTGCGCTCTGCCCTGACCCCGCCCTCCGAGCCCTGCCATTGGTCCTCGCCGCGCTAAGCCCGCCCTCAGCGCCTCGCTATTGGCTGCTCGCCGCGCTGAGCCCGCCCCGCCCTGCAGCCAATGGGAAGGCCGGTGGTGCAAGGGGGAGCTGCGATTGGGCAGAGGGAGGCGGGGCCGGCTACAAGCGCTGGCGAGGCGGGACCGGGGCGCCCCCTGGCGGCCGAGTTGGGAGTTACCGAGGGTGGGGGCGGGACAAGGGGAGCGGGATCGGGACTGGGAGCAGCGCTGGGATAACGGTATGGGAACTGGGAGCAGCTCAGGGCTACTGGAGTGGAACTGGGAGCAGAGCTGGGATAACGGGACGGGAACCTGGACCAGCTCAGGGCTGCTGGAATGCAACTGGGACCAGAGTTGAGATAATGGGATGGGAACTGGGAGCAGCTTACGGCTACTGGAGTGAAACTGGGACCAGCTCAGGGCTACTGGAATGCGACTGGGACCAGCTCAGGGCTACTGGTGTGGAACTGGGAGCGTCTCAGAGCTACTGGAGTGGAACTGGGACCATCTCGGAGCTACTGGAGTGGAACTGGGAGCAGCTCTGGGCTACTGGAGTGGAACTGGGAGCAGCTCAGGGCTACTGGAATGCAACTGGGAGCAGCACTGGGATAACGGGACGGGAACTGGGAGCAGCTCCGAGCTGCTGGGATGGGACTGGGAGCATTGCTGGGGTACTGGGACGGCCCCGGGCAGCGAGCAGCTGCCCCCCCCCCCCCATCCCGGCCGCCCCCGCCCCGGGAAGAACGGGGCCTCTGTTCTCGTGGGGACAATGGGGACATTGACCCCCCCACCCCCGCAGGGTCCCCATGGCTGAGGAGCACCCCCGGGCCGGCCCCCAGGTGGGGGACAAGGGTGGGGAGCAAGGGGGGAGTTGGGGGGGGGCGATCTGGGGTGGGATGGGGGGCAAAGGGGGGCATTTGGGGAGGTGGGAGGGGAGATGGGGGGCAAAGGGGGGACATGGGGCTGGGAGGGGAGCTGAGGGGCAAAGGAGGGGCATGGGGTGAGCTGGGAGGGGAGTTGGGGGTAAGGGGGGGTGAGGGGGGGCATGGGGGGCTTTAGGGGCCATGGGGGTTGGAGGGGAGCTAGGGGGGCACGGGGGGGAGTTTGGGGCAATAGGGGGAGTTGGGCAGGGTCTGGGAGGCATGGAGGGAGCTGAGGGACATGGGGGGAGTTGGGGAGGGGGGTGGAGGGTGTCAGAGGGGTGAGGGGCCCCCCAGGAGCCCCCCAGCCCTGGGTGAAGGCTCTGCCCAGGCGTGCCGGGCCGTGGCGAGGGTCCACACCTTCGGGAAGGGGGAGCAGGCACTGCGGAGGGATCCCCATGCCCCCCCATCCATGAAGGGCTGGCTGCACAAACAGGTGGGGGGGATGCTGTAGGTCAGGGGTGTCTGCGGGGGGGGGGGGGGATCTGGGGGAGGATGTTTGAGGGTCTGGGGGTCAAGGGGGGGAGGTTGGGGGGTCTAGGGGGGTTCATGGGGGTGGGCTGTGGGGCAGGGGTGTCTGCTGGGGGGAGTGAGGAGGTTTGGGGGCCTGGGGGGGTGTCAGGGAGGCTGGGGGGATCCAGGGGGGTTCATGAGTTTGGGGGCAGCTGGGATGGGGGAGTTCAGGGGAAGGGGCTGGGGAGGATTTATGGGATTTAGGGGAGTCGGGGGGGGCTGGGGGTATGTGGGGTGATGGGTCGGGAGGGGGGGTCAGCCCTGTCTCCCCCCAGGACAGCTCAGGACTGCGGCTCTGGAAGCGCCGCTGGTTTGTGCTGGTTGATCTCTGCCTCTACTACTATCGGGGTGAGGGGGGGCTGGGGTGACTTGGGGTCCCTGGAGCATTGGGGCGGTCCTAAGGGGTCAAGGATCCTGGGAGGATTGGGGATATCTGGTGGGGCTGAAGGGGTCCCCGGGGGGGTGATGTCTAGGGGGGAAATTGGGGGGCCCTGGGGTACTGGGGGGCCCCAGAGGGGTCAGGAATCTCTGGGGGTGGATCAGGGGTCCTTGGGGATCCCTGGGGGGGGGAGTCTGAGGTCTGGGGTGGTTTGGGGGTATCCAGTGGGACTCAGGGAAGGGTCCCCAACATTGCTCCGATGGTCTTGGGGTTCTTGGTGGGGGGCAGAAATAGATGGGGGGGAGCAGGGGTATTAGGGGTCTTTGGGGGGGATCAAGGTTTGGGGGGGGCAGAGCGTCCTGGGTAGTTTGGGGGTATCCAGTGGGAATTGGGGGGGTTCCCAGCATCTCCCCAGTGATGCTGGGGATCCATGGGGGTTAGGACTGAGGGTGCCTGGCGGTTCCCCCACTTAATGCCCCCAGACAGCAGCGAGCAGCGAGTGCGGGGGGGGCTCCCCTTGCCCGGCTACGAGATCCACGTGCTGCCCCCTGCCCCCCGTGCGCCCCGCTTTCTCTTCACGGTCAGTGCTGGGGACCCCAGATCTGGGGGTACCCTGGGGTTAGGGGGAGGCAGGACCAGGACTCCTGGCTCCCCCTCCATGGTCCCCCCCGATCCCCAGGCCGAGCACCCCGGGATGCGGACGTACTGCCTGGGGGCTGAGACCCCCGAGGAACTGTGGGCCTGGGTCTGCGCCCTCCGCCGGGGGGCAGCCCCCCTGCCCAGGTAAAGGGGGGCATGGGAGGGTTTGGGGGGACTGGGGTCCACGTGGAAGGGTGAAGAGTGGGGTGCAGATGGAGGTTTGGGGATGAGGATGGGGGAGATCTAGGGTTGGAACTAGGGAGGTCACTGAGGGTTGGGGGGGCAGTTAACTCTTTAACACCTGTTTTTTCCCCTACAGCTCCCCCCGCTCCCTCTCGCTGCACGTGCCGCAGGATCCCCAGAGTGGGGGCTCCCCCACATCCCCATTGCCTGCCCACCCCCCTTGCCGGAGCTCCCTGTGCCCCCCAGGTGTGGAGCTGGGGGCTGGGCCCATGCCTTCCCCTCACCGTCCCCCAGTCCCTCTGGTGCCTCCCAGTAAGGTGAGCTGGGGGGTGAGCTCCATTAACACCCCCCCCAGGGTGACCCCAAAGCAGCCTCCTCCCCCCATCCCATGGCATTTAGGGCCTGGGGGGGCGGAATAGTGACACACACACACACCCCCACCAATTTCACGGGGGGAGCAGGTGCCCTGACCCACAGCGGGCACCGTGACACCCTGAGACTTGTACTGGGGGGGTGATATGGGGGGCAAGGGGCGGGTATGGGGGTGATTGTGGGGCAAGGGGCAGGTATGGGGGTGATATGGGGGGAAGGAGCGGGTATGGGGGTGATTGTGGGGCAGCTCTGTGGGGTGTGGGGGGGCTGTGGGGCTGAAGGGGCTATGGGGGAGGCTGTGGGGGCTGTGGTGCAGGCTGAGAGGTCGGCGGGTGGAGTGGGGCAGCTATGGGGCAGGCTGTGGGGCAGGAGGGGCTGTGGGGCACACAGGAGAGGCTATGGGGCAGCTGTGTAGCAGGAGAGGGGCTGTGGGGCAGGCAGGAGGGGCTATGGGGCAGCTGTGTAGCAGGAGAGGGGCTGTGGGGCAGGCAGGAGGGGCTATGGGGCAGCTGTGTAGCAGGAGAGGGGCTATGGGGCACACAGGAGGGGCTATGGGGCAGCTGTGTAGCAGGAGAGGGGCTATGGGGCAGGCAGGAGGGGCTCTGGGGCAGTCTATGGAGCCGCAGAGCAGCTGTGGGGCGGCTTGGGGAGGCCGTGGGGCAGTCTATGGGGCAGCCGCACCGCCCCCCTCACTGCCCGCCCCGCAGGAGGCGCCCCCGACACCCGGCGAGCCCCGCGGGACAGAGGCCGAGCAGAAGCCCCGCCCCCCCGGAGCCGCGGCCAATCAGCAGCCGCCCCCTGCGGCCTCCTGCGCGCCGGAGCCGGACGCCGCGGCCAATCAGACGCCGTCCGCTCCACCCGCCCCTCCTGATTGGCTGTTGGCGCCGGGCCGAGCCCCGCCCCCCCGCGGCGGCACCTCCCCGCCCGCAGCCAATCAGGCGTCGCCCTGGCGGCGCGCGGGGGGGCGGGGCTTGGAGCGAGAAGGTGTGGCCGGGCGGCCAATCAGAATCACGCTGCTGCAGGCCAGCCTATGAGGGGAGGGCGGGGGGCGCGAGGGGCGGGGTTACAGAAAGGGGCGGGGTTACAGAAAGGGGCGTGTGTGTTGGGAGGGGGCGTGTCCCTTCAAGCCCCGCCCCCTTGCGGGGAAAGATGGCGGCGGCTCGCGCGTGCGGGAGCGCGGGGCTGCGCCTGCTGCGGGTGGGCGGAGCGCGGTGAGCGGGGCGGGACACCGGGACCCCACATCCACATCCACCCCCACCCCCCCGAGCTCTGCATCCCCCCCTGCACCTCGCATGCCCCCTCTGCAGCTCCATCCTCGAGCCCCGCATCCCCCTTCCCTGCACCCCACATCCTCCCCGAGCCCTGCATCCCCCTTCCCTGCACCCCGCATCCCCCCGCGAGCCCCGCATCCCCCTTTCCTACACCCCACATCCTCCCCGAGCCCCGCATCCCCCTTCCCTACACCCCACATCCCCCTTCCCTGCACCCCACATCCTCCCCAAACCCCACATCCCCCTTTCCTGCACCCCATATCCCCCCGCGAGCCCCGTGTCCCCCTTCCCTGCACCCCACATCCTCCCCGAGCCCTGCATCCCCCTTCCCTGCACCCCACATTCCCCCTCCCTGCACCCCACATCCTCCCCAAGCCCCGCATCCCCCTTCCCTGCACCCCACATTCCCCTTCCCTGCACCCCACATCCCCCCGAGAGCCCCGCATCCCCCTTCCCTGCACACCACCTCCCCCCTCGAGCCCCGGCATTCCCCTTCCCTGCACCCCACATCCTCCCCGAGCCCCACATCCCCCTTCCCTGCAACCCACATCCCCCCGCGAGCCCTGCACCCCCCTTCCCTACACCCCACATTCCCCTTCCCTGCACCCTACATCCTCCCCGAGCCCCGCATCCCCCAGCCTCTGCCCCATATCACCTCCCTGCACCCCTCATCCCCCTCTCCCTGCGCCTTGCATCCCCCTCTTCCCGATCCCGAATCCCGCCCCTGCACCCCACATTCCCCAGGCAATGCATCCCCCCGCTCCAAATCCTGCCTGCCCCCAGCCTCTGCCCCACATACCCTCCCTGTACCCCTCATCCCCCCCCAAGCCTTGCATTCCCCCATTTTGGAGCCCCCCACCCCCCCCAAAGGGACCTGCACCCCCTCAGTCCCCAGTTTAACCCCCGCCTGGCCCCGCGCCGGCCCCGCTGTTAATGCCTCACCGAGCGGGCAAAGGTCTTTCCCAGGCCCTCACTGTCCCCCCCCGGGCGGGTCTGGAGCTGAGCCTGGGGCCTGGGGGTTGGGAAGGGGGTCCCTGGGGTCCAAACCCTCCTGGAGCTGGGGATGGGGGGAGTTAGGGGCTGGGAGGCTGCGTTGGGTGATGGCTGGGGGGCTCCCCCCCAAAAGGCCTGGCTCCAGCCAAGGCAGCGTGTGCCCAAATCCCCTCTGGATCCGTGGTTGGGGGGGGTTGCAGCCCTCGGCATCAACCTCAAACCCCTCGTGGGCCCAAAACCCTCCAGAGCTGGGGGTTGAGGAGCTGATGGGGGGGCTGCCCCACTTTTCCCCTCAGCACCAGCCCTGAGGCCTGGCTCCCATCAGGGCAGTGTGGGCCCCAAACCCTTTCCAGGCTGGTTGGGGGGCTGGTTTATGGGGCTGCCCCCTATATCCTGAGTTCTAAATCCTACGGTGTGAGCCAAACCTCCTCCGGAACTGATGGGGGGGAGAGGCAGGAGCTGGTTGGGGGTCCAGGCGCTGTTTGGAGGGCTTCTGCCTTACCCCCAGCCGCAAACCTTGGCTTTGGTCAGGACAGCACAGTCCAAATCCTTTCCAGCGCTGGAAATGAGCAGAGTAGGGACTGTTTGGCGGTTCAGACACTTTTTTGGGGGTTGCCCCCAGCCTCAAACCCTGGCTCTGGTCAGGACAGCGCAGCCCACACCCCCTCCAGAGCCAGGGACGGGGAGCGCTGCCACCTTCGCTTCCCCCTGCACCCCCTGGATCTGGCGCTGGGCGCTGCAGCTCCCTGCCCCAAGATGAACTGGATCGAACCCCGTGAGGCCCCCACCTCGGGACGGACGCTGCTCCCCAGATCCGGAGCCGGGATGGAGCACGGCGAGGGGCTGACGCGCTGTCCCACAGGGGCTACGCCCGGGATGCCGAGGGCAGCTGGCTCCGCTCCCTCTTTGTGCACAAAGTGGATCCCCGCAAGGACGCCCACTCCAACCTCCTCTCCAAGAAGGAAACCAGCAACCTCTACAAGATCCAGTGTGAGTGGGCCCGACAGAGGAGGGGTGAAGGCAGATGGGATGCACCCTGCCCTGCTGACCCCCCCCACCCTCGCTTGTGGGGACCCCCCAGTTCCTGCCCTGCAGCCCCTCTCGCCTCTCCCTGCAGTTCATAACGTGAAGCCTGAGTGCCTGGATGCCTACAACCGCTTGACGTGAGCCCCGCCGCGCATCGGGTGGCCCAGCCGGATCCGTGCCCTTGCTCCCTGCCTCAGTTTCCCTTTTTGTGAAATGCACCCGTTCCCCAAGGGTGGTCCGTGTCCTGTTAGGGCAGATCTTTCCATTTCCAGACCCCCTTGTGCTGGGCTGGGAGGGCAATTAGGGATCACAGGAGCATTCTAGGGTGACTGCTCCCCCCCAGATGCCTTCCCTGTGCCTCCCCCCCACAGAGAGGAGGTGCTCCCCAAGCTCCACTCGGATGCTGACTACCCCTGCGACTTGGTGGGCAACTGGAACACATGGTACGGCGAGCAGGACCAGGCAGGTGAGGGTGGGCAGCAGCTCCAGATGCCAGAGGGGCTTGGAGCAAAGGTGAAGAGCTCGGGAGTTGCTGGGTGGGTTTTCGGGGCGTTGCGCCCCCTCCCCAGCCCCCTCCCCACCCTCTCCTCCCAGTGCACCTCTGGCGCTTTTCGGGCGGGTACCCGGCGCTCACGGACTGCATGAACAAGCTCAAACAGAACCAGGTACCACTGGGACAGGGGGGGAGCCCCTCTGAGCTCTGCCACCCAGCCTGGATCGCGGTCCCCCGCACCCCAAAACCTCCGGCTGCTCCCAGGAGTACCTGGATTTCCGCAAGGAGAGAAGCCGGATGCTGCTGTCCCGCAGGAACCAGTTGCTCCTGGAGTTCAGCTTTTGGAATGAGCCCCTGCCCCGCCAAGGACCCAACATCTACGAGCTGAGGACCTACAAGCTGAAGGTGGGTGGCTGTCGAGTCAATGTCCTGCTGGGATGGGAGTCCTGCTTGGTGTTTTGGGGGGGCAACCCCCCCAAATTGGTCTCTCCTCCATGGTGGGACTCGAAGCATGGAGCTGGATGCTCACTCTGGTTTTTCCTCCTCTTTTTCCAGCCTGGGACCATGATTGAATGGGGAAACAACTGGTAAGTGATGGTTTTGCCAGCATGGAGGGAGCCGACATGGGAAAAGGCTCTCGTGGAGCAGCGGAGGTCCCCTCAGGCAGCCCCCCAAGTTTCTCTGGGTGCATTCCAGGGCTCGGGCCATCAAGTACCGTCAGGAGAACCAGGAGGCAGTGGGCGGGTTCTTCTCCCAGATCGGGGAGCTCTACGTCGTGCACCACCTCTGGGGTAAGGGGGTCCTAGGGGTCCCCCCACTCTGGGGGCTGGAATGTGGGGCTCTAGGTGCCACCCCGTCCCCTCCTTGCAGCCTACAGGGACCTGCAGTCCCGGGAGGAGACAAGGAACGCAGCCTGGAGGAAGCGGGGCTGGGATGAGAACGTCTACTACACGGGTGAGTGGGACCCCCTGTCCACTTTGGGGACCCCCTTATCCTTATCGGGGACCCCCTGCCCTCACTGGGTCCCTCCCCAGGGACTCCCCTCACCCATCTCGCTTCCTTTTCCAGTCCCGCTGATTCGGACGATGGAATCTCGGATCATGATCCCTCTCAAGATCTCGCCCCTGCAGTGAAGGGGGCGGGTTGGGGGGTGCCTGGTGCCCCCAGCTCCCGGTTCTCCTTCCCCCCCTGCCCCCCGATTTGGGGTGCACTGCAGGGGGATGAGAGCAGGGAGGCGGAGGGGGGAGCCCCCGATCCTGCGGCGGAGCCCCAGTGCAGCGGGGGACGATGCTCTCTGCGGGGGGGGGAAGAGGTAGTATGGGAGCGCTTAATTATTGCTAATGAGCCCAGTGGGGGCCTTTCCTGCTGGGAACCTGTCCGGCTACGGGACAACGCTAATTAAATATTTACTATGCTAATGATTGCCTTGTTTGGGGGAAAAGGGGGGGTCTGGGGTGCTCATCCCCCCAGCATGGGGAGCAGCCCCCCAAGCTGGTGTCACCCACGGGGACACCCTGTTCCATGCTGTGTGTGCCTCCAAAGACTCCTGCACTACATGGGTGCTCTCCCCCGCACCCAACAGCCCCCCCCAAACCATGGGTGCATTGAAAGCCCCACACACACACTGTGGGTGCCCCCTATGCCTTAAGACCCCACCCCCAAAGGCCCCCATGTATGGGTGCCGCCCCCTGCACCCAATGACCCTCACAACCCGATGCCCTCCAGCACTGTCAGAGCGTCTAACCCCAGTATGGATCCCCCCGTGTGCTGTTCGGGACCCCCCCCAGCTGCACCAGCAGCCCCCCCACCCGCGAGCTGCCCCCCAGCTCCTCCAAGGCTGCGCCCCCCGCCGCCCCCCGGGTTTGTGAATGGGGCGCTGTGGGAACGGGGCGTCGCATGAATGGGCCGCTGACCCCGCCCCCTGTCCGCGCGCTGCGGAGCAGGGGAGGGGGAAGTCCGCCAGGGGGCGCTCTAGGCGACGGCCGCGCTCGCTGCTCCTGTGACGTCACTTCCGGGAGACGCCGGAGCGGGTGGCGCGGTAAGCGAGGCGCTGGGAGGCGCCGTTCCCGGTGTGGAGGGCGCTGGGGGTCCCCAGTCCCGGGGGGAGGGGGCTGGGGGAAGCTTTGTGTCCCAAGTCCCTGTGTGGGGGGTGCTGTGGGTCCCCAATCCCGGTATGGGGGGTGCTGTGGTCTCCAGCCCCGGCGGGGGATGTGGGGGGGTGGGGCTGTGGGTTCCAAGTCCCTGTGTGGTGGGGGCTATAGGTCCCCAGTCCCGGTGTGGTGGGGGCTGTGAGGGGCAGAGGGACCTGGTCCTGGTGTAGCGAGGGTCTCGAGTGGCTGTGGATGGGGGAGAGGACCCGGTCCCGGTGTGAATTGGTTTGGGGGGAGTGCGTAGGCCTTGATCCCAGCGTGGTGGGGGCTGTGGGGCTGTGAAGGGGTGGAGGCCCCAGTCCTGATGTGATTGGGTTTGGAAGGGGCTGTGGAAGCTCTGTTCTCAGATGTGGGATGGGCTCTGAGGGAACCGAGGAGGGGAAGAGGCCCTGTTCCCAGTGTGTTGGGAGGCTGGGTGGGCTGCAGTCCTGGTGTGGTAGGGTTGTTGGGAGGTGAGAGCTGGGAGAAGGGAAGCTGGGATGGAGAAGGCCTGGAGCGGGTTGGGTTGGTGGGCAGAGGGCACAGGACTCGCTGGCTGGGAGGCTGCGTAGTCCATGGCCAGTGGCTGAATCAAGCCTGGGTTTGTCTCTATCCCAGGCAGCTTTGCTCTTTCTCCCCCAGTGCCAGGCTGGCAACACCATGTCGTCGGACTCCAGCAAGAAGAGGAAGCCCAAAGTGATCCGCACGGATGGGGGTCCACAGGAGGGCAAGCGGGGCAAGGCCGATGGTGACCAGGTGCTCGTGTGCTGCTGCTTCCCAATAAGCTGTTCTCACCCCTCTCTTTGCTGGCCTTTTCTCCCATTCAGGAGGTTCTGGGACACTTTCCCCAGAACTGAGTCACCTCCCAGTGCCTCTGAAAGTCCCGCTCTGGATTTCTGAGCCTGCTAGTGTCTCATTTAGGAAAGAGAGCACTCAACTGAGTTCCTTCTCTGGAGACACAGGGAGAGTGAGCAAAGGGCTAGATTTGCTGCTTGCCTTCAAACACTCGCATGAGCAGCAGCACAACTTGGAGCCAGCCAGAGTGGGGATAAGGATCAAAGTGATCATCTTCCTGGGTTATTGTATGCAAATAGGGTGGATAGGTTTAAAATTTTGATGTCTATATAAACACAGCCTGGAATTCCCATGCACTTTAATGCCTGGTGGTGTTTGTGCCTGGGAGTGATGAGTCCTCTCCCATCTGTAGAGTTTTTTTGAGCTTGGAATTAACAGAGCCTGGAATTGGGACCCAGGAGGTTGTTTCCCAGCCCTCTTTTTCTAGAAGGTGGAAGGGAGGAGCATTAAAGGGAAGGAGCTGTAGAAGGTGCTTTCCGCTGTTGCAGGACGCTCGGTACTACAGCGAGGAGAGCGAGGTGGATCTCCGTGACCCCATCAGAGACTATGAGCTCTACAGAGAGACGTGTCAGGAACTCCAGAGGCTGATGGCTGAAATCCAGGAGCTGAAGAGCAGGGGCGTCAAGGACAACGTAAGGAGTAGCTTCGGTGCTTGATTTAACGTGTTCTGTTCTTTGAAGTTTTCACTAAATCTGAGAGAAACGGGAGCAGGAGCTGCTCTGTTCTCTGGGGAGAGTCAGGAAAACGGAACAGTCTCCCTTAAAGTAGAATATAATATAGGGAGGTGTTGGTCTTGACTGAGCTGATGCTGTGGAGATTGAGTTCTTCTCACGCGAGTCTGAGCTTCTGATGGGCCAGGGGCTCCTGGGGAGGAACTGAGTCCCAGCTGACTGCTGAAGGCTTGCGCTGTGACCACCCGCACTGTCCTCTGCACAGCAGGGTGGGTGCTTTGGGCTCAAACACTTCTGTTCCCACTGCTGAGGAGAATCACCAGAGCGAGCTCAGGACCCTCCCAGGTGATTTCCTGTGGGTGGCCTATGCATCTGTGCACCTGGAGGCTCCTTTGGAAGTCCTGGTGATGTTAATCACGGCTCCTTAGTGAAGCGTGAGCCCACTTTGTGACAGGACTCACAGGAAGTGCTTGCAGCAAAGGGGCTTTGTTGTGCCAGTCGTTTCTCCTGCTTTAAATGCCTCTCTCCTGCCTCCCAGGCTGCAGAGATAGACGAGCGGCGGATTCAGAGCTGCGTCCACTTCATGACACTGAAGAAGCTTAACCGGTTGGCTCACATTCGGCTGAAGAAAGGGAGAGATCAAACCCACGAGGTACAGTGGGAATGGGGTGGCAAACACAGGTCAGAGCAGAATCAGCCTGATGTTACAATCGCTTGGTTTCCCAGTCTTGGAAAATGTCTTTTTTTCCAAAACAATAATCATTTCATGCCCTAAACCCTGCTGTCCCTGTCTGGTTTGGTGAGGGGGTGTGGTAGTGGCTCTGGTGGGATGTGCTTGCTGGAAGGAAGGTGATGGAGCTTCACCCCTTACTCTGTCTGTGTGTCCGTGTTTCAGGCAAAGCAGAAGGTCGATGCCTATCACCTACAGCTCCAGAACTTGCTCTACGAGGTGATGCATCTGCAGAAAGAAATCACCAAGTGCCTGGAGTTCAAGTGAGTGTGGCCAGGAAGGAGAGGACATGATGGTGGGTCTGAGACAGGGTGGAGGCATCTCCTGCCGCATGGCCTGAGCCTGCTGTGGGAGGAGAGCAAGCGCTCCAGATGCCACCGCGCAGGAGAGGTGGAGTGTCCTGGAGTTCCAGTGCTGGGATGCAGCAAAAAAGGATTGCGGAGGAGGAGGGAAGGTGCCATACATGTGTAACTGAAAGATACGACCATGCTGGTCTTCTTAAGGACTCTCTGGCCTCTGTATATCATGAGTTTTGTTCTGTCGTGCCCATTGCGTTGGCAGTGCTCTGAGCTGCTGCCGGGAGTGCTGTAGTTAAACTGAGGCGTCAAATGGCCTTTTGGAAGGTGTCTGTGAAAGATCTTTCTCCTGCTCCAATTTAGCTCACTGATGCTGTGATGTTTGTAGCAGAATGAAGCTGGTTCACAGGGCACTATTGGCATTGACAGCTTTTCTATGAGACATGCTGGAGTTCAGCCCTGCCGCTGCGTTTCCTGCCCTTCCACAATCTGATCTTTGCAGGTCAAAGCATGAGGAAATCGAGCTCGTGAGCCTGGAGGAGTTTTATAAGGAGGCTCCTCCTGAGATCAGCCGGCCTGCAGTCACTCTGTCTGAGCCCCACCAGCAGACCCTGGCCCGCCTCGACTGGGAGCTGGAGCAGCGCAAGAGGTGGGTGTGTGGCGGTGTGTTCCATGTCCACCTGCTGCAGTCCCTCCAGACTTTTTGCCTCCTCTTGCCCTTGGGGTTAAGAGCTCTTTGTTTGTCACAATTTCTGTGCTCTCCTGGTTCCTGTAGTGACTTCTGTCAGGTGGGAAGGGCTGGGGCCCGTGGCCCAGGTGTAGCCCAGTGGGCTTTGTAGCTGGGATGTGGGGCAGTGACCGAATTCCTATCCCTAGGCTGGCAGAGAAGTACAAGGAATGCCTGACCAGCAAGGAGAAAATCCTGAAGGAGATTGAGGTGAAGAAGGAGTATCTAAGCAGCCTCCAACCTCGCCTCAACAGCATCATGCAGGTACGTGAGCTCTGCAGTTCTGCTTTGGAGAGATTTCTCTCCCAATCAGGGTGGACGAGGGATGGATCTGCCCGGTGCCAAGACTCCTCCCGAGTCTCTTTGTTTATGCGGCAATTCCTGCAGAACTGCAGATGGAGGAGTCATTAAATGGGCCTTTCCCTGGAGAAAGACACGCAGTTCCAGCCCCTTGTGATTGCCTTGGGATGGAAGAACATGAGAAGGAACTGGGTTATTTTCAGACCCAAACATTTTCCAGCACCAGAGAGCTGCCAGTCCTTCCCTGCGAGCTCACGGTGCCTGTGCTTAACCCCGCCCTGCAGCTGCAGCACTGGTTTCCAGTCTCCTGCTTACCAGCCTGGAGTGAAGGAAGGGTGAGGAAGGTGAACTGCTCTGTTTCCAGTGATGAAGGCTTGCTTTCTCATTCCTCCAGGCCTCCCTGCCTGTCCAGGAGTACCTCTTCATGCCTTTTGACCAGGCACACAAGCAGTACGAGACAGCCCGTCACCTCCCGCCACCTCTCTACGTTCTCTTCGTTCAAGCCAGTGCCTACGGTCAGGCCTGTGGTGAGCACTGAGGGGGAGTGACACAGCGAGGGGCTGTGACCAGCCAGGGCTGGGGAACAACGCTCCTCACGTGGCCAGATGTCACTTGCAGCACTGCTTTGGGGACATTTGGGGAGGTCCTTTTCATCCTGTCTGCTCTGCTGCTGGATTCTGCTGAGTCCAGAGCAGCGGGTGGCCTCAGGGCCAGCACAATGAGGCAGCAGCATTTGAAACCTTGTTTGCTCAGCTCCCTCGGTGGAAGAACTGCTTGGGAAGCCGATTTCCCACCTCTGCCCTCACTCCTCAAGGTCAGCAGGAATGTCCCTGCAGTGTGAGCCAGCTGGGTGCTGACGCGGCCTCCCAGGAGCTGTCACCCCGTGAGGTGGGGACATTGTTGTGCCATCCATGGGTGGTGGTGACTCTGGAGTCACCTCTTCCCATCCTCACAGCTCATCTGGAGGCCTTCATCCCCTGAGGCAGCTCCTAGTGCCCTAGAGTTGTTTAGGTTGGGAAAGACCTTTAAGATCAAGTTTAACCTTTAACCTCACACCGCCAAGACACCAATAATCCGTGCCCCTAAACACCGCATCTACACAGTTTTTAAATTCCTCTGAGGATGGAGACTCCACCAGCCTGTTCCAGTGTTTGACAGCCCTTCCAGTGAAGAATTTTTTCCCAATATCCAATATAAACCTTCTCAGGCGCAACTTGAGGCCATTTCCTCTTGTCCTATCACTTATTCTTTGGGAGAAGAGCCCAGCACCCACCTCACCTCACCACAACCTCCTTTCCAGGAGCTGCAGACAGCAATGAGTTCTCCCCTCAGCCTCTTCCAGGCTAAACTGCAGCTGTGAAGTGGGACGGAAATGCTTCTAACTGCCTTTCCCATACAGAAGCAAGGTTCAAGGCTTAGTTTTCCTGTCTTCTCCATAGATAAGAAGCTTGTGGTGGCCATTGAAGGGAGTGTAGAGGAAGCCAAAGCCCTGTACAAGCCACCTGAGGACTCACAGGGTGAGTTGGGCTGGTGTTGCCACCAGCAGGCTGCCTGACGCTGTGCTGCGGGCAGAGGGGTCGGGCAGGTGCTGAAATGGCACAGTGCCTGGTGCCTGTGCTGTGGCTGAAGTCCCTGGCCACTGGTCCCCTCTGTCCCCAAATCCCCCTTCCTGAATGACACTCACGGCCCGTCTCCGTTGGAGTGAGCCCTGATACTGGGGACGTGTGTGTCTGCATCCTGCTGGGGCCCTGCTTTTGGGGGGACGGTGGTATGGGGGGAGCTATTGTCTTGCAGAAAAGGCTGGTGGTCCTGCTGGGTGTGGGAAGCTGCTGAGCCCCAGGTGGTCCTTGCTTATGCCCTTCTCTTTGTGCAGATGATGAAAGTGATTCTGACGCAGAGGAGGAGCAGACAACGGTAAACGTCCCCTTCTGGGTCCTCTCCCAGCATCATATCATGGGCAAACTGTTCTGCGCTTGCAAACTGGGAGGTGTTGGGGAAACTGGGCCCTGTGTACTCTTGGGGGTGTGTGTGTGTAGATGCGCTGACACAAAATCTAGCTGGTTCTTGGGAAGGCAGAGAGGAGCCATTCCTAGTTTCTGTCCCGAATGCAGCAGAAGCAGTGTACAAATCCACTGTGCTCGTGTCCCATCCAGCAGCAGCGGCTGCCTCGCAGCTCTCCGGCTGGAGCTGCTCTACTTTGTATAAATAGCCTGTGGGCAGGGAGGCTGGTGTCCAGTGGGGAGGGATGCGTAACTGTGCTCCCTTGGAGCAGCGTTTAGGACCTGCAGGTTGTACCTTCCTGCTGGGTGCAGGAGAGAGGCTGTAGGTGCTGGCTGCCCCCAGCATCGAAGCCCGAGGGAGGTTTGTGCCACCGCCTCCCACCACCCAGCAGCAGCGCCTCAGGTTTCAGTGTGGGAAAAGGCCTCGGCTTCTGACTCTTGCAGTGGGTAAGCGTTTGGGGCCAGCAGGTCCTTGGCATCATCTCACAGAGGTGGGGATGCGCCTGGGAGCTAAAGGAAGGACGGGAATTGGTATTGCTTTGTCGTCACCCTGCAGCAGGGCAAGGGTTTTGTGCCTCCCTCCCACCCCAGGGCCACTCTGTGTCCACGGTGCTGGTGGACTGGGGAGCTAGACTAGAAGGAAAGAGCAGTGGGAGAGGAGGGGAGGCTGTGGGTTGCTAAGGAGCAGAAGGAGAAAGGTCTGACAGCTCTTTCACCTTTTCCAGAAGCGGCGCAGACCCACCCTGGGTGTGCAGCTGGATGACAAGCGCAAGGAAATGCTGAAGCGGCACCCCTTGTCTGTCACCATCGACCTGAAATGCAAGGGTAAGTGGGGTCTGGCAGCCCTTGGTGGGGAGCACAGAGGGATGTGTGACAGCAGGTCAGCAGCAGCTTGGGGTCCCTGGAGAGAGCTGCAGGTGCAGAGAGGCTTTGCTGTCCCAGGAGGGAGGATCGTGGCCTTTCAGGGTAGACTGAACAAGGTGGTTTTAGCAGTTCTGTTCTCTGGAGCTCCTCACGCCCACGTGGGTGGGCTTACCTTGCTCTGAAGCCCCCATGTGGCTGGGAGCTTTTCTCTTTTGTGGGATCTTGGGCCTTACAGATACAGCTTGACAAGTGCTGATGGGGTGGCATTAGAGGTTGCCAGTTATTCCCGATGTTGCCTTTCTGCTCTATTTGCTGTTGCCCTGGCAGAGGGGGCGCGTGCATCCCCCTCCGTAGAGGGCAGTGAGAGAGCAGGTGGCAGCGTTGCCCCTTCTCTTGGCACAGATGAGAACGTGCTTCACCTGACCTTCTACTACCTGATGAACCTCAACGTCATGACAGTGAAAGCCAAGGTGACCACCGCCGTTGAGATCACAACCGCCATCAGTGCTGGGTAAGTAGAGCCCCTTGGCAATGACCCCTCCGCTTGCCGTGAGTGCCCTGCCCTGGTGTCCTGCCGTGCTGTGTTCAGAGTGACCCGCTGGCAGGGTGATATATTTCCAAGACCAGCACGTGGTAGTAATACCCCTCAGCTTCTTTGCATTCAGGGAGGAGACAGAGCTCCTTTCGGAGCGGAATTAGGGGAAAGCCATTCTGGTTTTGAAACCAAACTTGTGGAGCTCATAATCTCCTCTTCTGGGCTTGGAGCCTGTTAGTAGCCACCCCAGAGAGACATGGAGCCCAGGCTGCTGCTGATTAATCTCCTTCATCCTCCTGCCAGCGATCTGCTCTCCCCAGACTCCCTCCTCAACTGCCTCTATCCTGGAGACCACGGGAGGAAAACACCCAACCCGGCCAACCAGTTCCAGTTTGATAAAGTGGGGTGAGTGTCCAGCTGGTTGGTGCCGTTTCCCTGCTTCTGGCGTGGCGTGTCCCTCCCCAGCTTGTCCAGAGGGCTCGGGAGCTGGGAAGTTGGCATCCTGTGCACATTGGGCATGGCTTGGGGTGCAGGAAAAGAAGTACCTGCCCTCTCCAGCTGGCTCGCAGGCCAGGCGGTTTGGCGACAAGGCAGGGAATGCTTCATAACCCTTTTTTGTTGTCCCCACAGCATCCAGACCTTGAGTGACTATGTGACAGAGCTGGGGCACCCCTACGTGTGGGTGCAGAAGCTGGGCGGCCTGCATTTCCCCAAGGATCAACCTCAGGCATGTCACGTCCCCTTCCCTCTTCACCAGAACATGGAGATGGGGTTTGGGAAGGCTTTGGAGACACTTGTGTTCTGTCCTGTCCTGTCCCCTCAGAGCTCCAGCTGGGACAGGCTCAGTTGGAAAGAATCTGTGCGGTGGGGCCACACCAAGGTGTTTTATCTCCCACGTGTGTCACTCTTAAGTGCTGTTTCAGGCACAGAGTAGTGACTCGAGCGTGTCGCTCCCCGTGGCTAGATGCGGGGGCTCAGAGAGTATAGGGGCCTGCATGGTGGTGACAGTCCCTCCTGCCCACAGCACACGGTCACTGCAGACAACTCGCTGAGTGCCAGCCACATGGAGCTCACAGTGAAGTTGCTGCGGACAAGGCTGCAGTCCCGCTTGGCTCTGCACAAGCAGTTTGCATCGCTCGGTGAGTGCCCTGCATAGTGCCTGGGAATGGGGCACAGAAGCAGTGTCCTCTTGCACAGAACTGACCAATGTCACTTTAATGGTGCCACGGATCTGCAGTGCCACCCTCGGCATTCCTAATCCTTCCCTCTGTCCTTGCTGGTGGTGGCCTGCGAGGCCGCAAGGGCTGTTTTGGGTGGGAGAGGGAGGCTGTGCCCCCTCTCAGTGCCCAGCACTTTAGGACTGGCTACCCCTGTGCCAGGAATCACTTTAGGCCGTGGTGGGAGGTGAACCACACACCCATGTTTGTCGTGCGCCTGTTGAACAGGCTGGGCAGGCGCTGCCAACACTGCAAGCTCCTGTGGGATCACAGCCAGGGCCTCCACTGCTCCTCTCTGGGCATCTGATGAAGGTATCAGAGGGATAAACGATGTCCCCTGGTCCCGGCTTTGGAGCATTCCCACCTGCAGGACAGTGACAGAGCTCTGTCCCCTGCCCTGCCCTGCTCAGGTGGCCTTGTCCTTGCTTTCAGAGCACGGCGTCGTGCCAGTTTCCAGCGAGTGCCAGCATCTCTTCCCTACCAAGATCGTCTCACGCCTGGTGAAGTGGACTGCCATTCCCTATGAAGATTATGCGGTATGGGCTGAGCACGAGGCCACATCCCTTCCAGCTCCCACGTGGCACCAGCAACTGCTCACTCCTCGTCTCTCCTTGCAGGAGCTGCCCTACACTAAAGACGTGATAGAGGCTGGCTTGGCTGAAGACACCCACCTCTACTACATGGCCCTGATAGAACGGGGAACAGGTAGGCACGTTTCCTTCTGCTGGTGGTTTCCCATTCCTACACCTGACATCTCTAGGGCGGCTTCTGGGGGTCTTGATGGGAAATCCCTCTGGTTGGAGGCCTGTGGGTAATGTTTCTTCCCTGCCCTGCTCAGCCAAGCTCCAGGCTGCTGTGGTCCTGAACCCTGGTTACTCTGCGCTGCCGCCTGTCTTCAGTCTGTGCCTGAACTGGAAAGGAGAGCGAAATGGCAGCAACGACGACAATATTCGGGTAACCTGGAGCAGTGGGAGAGGAGGCTGGAGAACTGCTAGCACCTGGGGGCTGTTCCCAGCGATTCTGTGTCCATAATAAGTGAGCTGTTGGGGCAAGTGGGTGGCCAGGCAGCTCAGGGCGGGCCCACGGGTCTTGAGAAGGCAAAGCAGAGACCTGAACCCATGCCCTACTAATCCCTCTGCCAGGCCATGGAGAGCGAGGTCAATGTCAACTACAAGGAGCTGTGGGGACCCAAACCGGGCTACCAGCTCCTCACCAACCAGCTGCAGCGCCTCTGCATGGTGCTGGATGTCTACCTGGAGACAGAGCCCCACGACCCCAGCGTGGAGGGACCCAAGGAGTTTCCCCAGGAGAAGATGTGTCTACGCCTAGTGAGGTGAGGAGCCAGGGGACCCTGGGGCAGTGAGGGTGCTTGGGGCATGCTGGTGGCACTGTTGTCCCCTTGCCTGACCCACTGCCAGACTTGCAGCCTCTCCTTCAGCTGCCTATGGGTTCTGACCCACAGAGCTGGGCAGGACCCCAAGACCGGCCTCGTTCTGTGGGGTCAGCCTCTCCCTCTTCTCTTCCAGGGGCCCCATGCGCCTGAAGCCTTTCAAGTTCAACTACCCCCAGGGCTTCTTCAGCCACCGATGAGCGCTCCTTGGGCATCACTCTGGCACAGGCCTCATCCTGGCTGTGGGGAGGAGCGTCCCCATCCCCCCATTTCAGTTTATTTTCCCAGATGGTGGGTTTCATTTGAAGATTTTTTTATCCAAAGGGATTAAATGCTGAACAGAGAACCAAGTGTGTGGGTCACCTGTCTGTGCAGAGGGCTGGGGGGACTGCAGAGTCTTAACTCTGGGCTCTGGTAGCCCTCTTGCTGCTGGTGTGTCCCCTCACTTGGGGTGTTGCCTGCCTCCTGCCCACCCTCCCTGCTGCAGGGCCTTGGGAGCTGCAGGGCCTTGGGACCGTGCAGCTGAGATGGCTAAAAATAGCTGCTTTCCAGAGCCTGCACTGCAGCCACAGCCTGTCCTTGCCTGCACTGGCTGACAGCCAGCTGACTCGGCACAAACCCTGCAGCAAGGGAGGGCCTTGCTGCTTCCCTGCACTTTGCGGGGGGAGCAGAGCCACGTCCTGTGAGAGGCAGGACCCATCAGCACCATGCAAAGGGTTAGAATGCTGTTTAGTGGCAGGGAACTGGGATGTGTCTCCTCTCTGGTGCTTCCCAGCTCCCCACAGAGGGTCCCAGGAAGGTGGTTGAGTCACCTTCCCTGGAGGTGTTTAAGGAACGGGTGGATGAGGTGCTGAGGGGCATGGGTTAGAATTTGATAGGAATGGTTGGACTCGATGATCCAGTGGGTCTCTTCCAACCTGGTGATTCTATCCTGCTGGCAGAGCTGGGCTCCATCCCCTTCCCAAGGTCATTTGTCCCTTCTGGCTGCCAGCCTTCCCCCTTCTGATTTCTGCCCTGGGAAGGCTGGCAGAGCCCCTCCACGCAGTCCCTGCCCTCAGCACGATGCTGCAGTGCCAGGCGCTGCTGCAGCACTCGGGTTAAACCAGGCTCCACTGCCCACTTGAGAGCCACACTTCAAAAAAAAAAACAGGAAGTAAAACACCGCTGAAATCCTGAGCAGGGGCAGCTGGCCCTGTTCCCAGCCCCTGTGCAGGCAGCCCCCGAGGACACAGAGTCCTTTGTGCCTGCCGTGGGGTGGGCTTTACTCCCAGGAAGGCAGCCAGGACTGCCTTTCATGCGTTCCCTCCCCATCCCTTCCTCCCCGACTCGGACAGGAGGCGAGCGGAGCCAGGGCGTCTCTGTAAGCACTTTATTTGGTTATTGCACAGTAAGCAAACGACAGTGGGCTGAGGTTCCTAGTGCACCGTGTGTCTGTGAGCATTCCTGCAGTGCCCAGCCTCTCCCGCTGCACCCTGGGTCAGGGAAAGACCTGGAAGACCCCACCAGCCCCCATCCCAAGCAGCTAGAGCTCTGCATTGCACTCGTCCATCGATTGCACATACATTAAATAAATGCACTTACTGGAGAAGGGTGGGTTGGTCCCCTGGGTCCCCTTCTCCTCGGTTATAATTCAAGTGTTTAAATGTGGCGCTCGGCGTACATCACGTTCTGCTAGGGAAGCTATCGGCCAAGCCCCCAGGGCAGGGCAGTGGGGGCTAAGTCTCTCACACAGACATATTGCTAAGGTAAAGCCCGGCCATTGGAGGGGAGCAGAGCAGCTCCTGCACCCAGAGGTGCTCTTCAGCTCCCACAACTTCCTCACTTCTTCCCCACAGCAGGCGCTGCCTCTGGGGCTTTGCCCTCCTTGCTGGAGGGAGCCTCTTTAGGGGCCTCGGCCTTGGGGGGCTCTTTACTGGCTTTGGGGTCATCTTTGGGCTTTGCTTTGTCTTTGGGCTCCTCCACCTTCTCCTTCTTGGGCTCTTCCACCTTCTCCTCAACTTTTGGCTTCTCAGCCTCCTTTACAGCCACTTTCCCAACCTCCTGCTGAGGTTTTGGTGGAGCCTCTTTCTCAGCCTTTCCTTCTTCTGCAGGTTTGGTGACCGGCTTGCTGGGCTCCTTCACCTGTGGGGCTGGAGGCTCTGTCACAGCAGCTGCCTTCTCTTTGGGCTTCTCCTCCACCTTGGCTGGGGCATCCTTCTTGGGAGCTTCCTCTTTCTTGCCTTCCTCAGCTTTGGGCTTGGAGGGAGCCGTTATCTCTTTAGGCTGCTCTTCCTTTGCAGGAGCTTTGGGCTCCTTTGGAGGGGAGGGTGTGGTCTCCTTGGCTGGGGCTGCTTCCTTCTGTGGAGACTTTGCCTCCTCCACAGGAGACTTAGCTTTCTCAGGGGACTTCACAGTTGGGGTCTTGGCCTCCTCCTTTGAGGGGCTTGGGGCTTTCTCAGGGGACTTCACTGCTGGGGTCTTGGCCTCCTCCTTTGAGGGGCTTGGGGCTTTCTCAGGGGACTTCACTGCTGGGGTCTTGGCCTCTTCTTTCGAGGGTGTTGGGGCTTTCTCAGGGGACTTCACCGCTGGGGTCTTGGCCTCCTCCTTTGAGGGGCTTGGGGCTTTCTCAGGGGACTTCACTGCTGGGGTCTTGGCCTCTTCTTTCGAGGGTGTTGGGGCTTTCTCAGGGGACTTCACTGCTGGACTTTTGGCCTCCTCCTTTGAGGGAGTTGGGGCTTTCTCAGGGGACTTCACCGCTGGGGTCTTGGCCTCATCTTTTGAGGGGGTTGTGGGTTTCTCTGGGGATTTGACAGATGGAGTTTTGACCTCCTCTTTCGAGGGAGGTGCAGGTTTCTCTGGAGACTTGACAGCTGGACTCTTGGCCTCCTCTTTTGAGGGGGTTGAGGGTTTCTCTGGAGACTTGACAGCTGGACTCCTGGCTTCCTCTTTTGACGGGGTTGAGGGCTTCTCTGGAGACTTGATAACCAGGGTCTTGGCCTCTTCTTTAGGGGCAGTTGGTGGCTTTTCAGGGGACTTGACTGTTGGGGTTTTGGCTTCTTCCTTTGAGGGGGTTGGTGGCTTTTCTGGGGACTTGACAGCTGGGCTCTTGGCCTGTTCCTTCGAGGGGGACTCTGGTTTTTCTGGGGACTTGGCCTCCTCTTCTTCACCCTCTGCTTCAGCTTTCTCCTCTTCCTGCTCCTCCTCTTCAGCTTTTTCCTCTTCAGCCTCTTTCTCAGCCTCATCCTCCTCTGTGACTTCCTCAGTTACCTGAATTTCCTCTGTCTGCTCCTCCACAATCACTGTCTCCTTCTCAGACTTCTCCACCACCTTGATCTTCTCCTCACTCTTCACCTTGATGTTGGTGGTGATGCTGGGAGCTTTGGGGGTCACCTCAGGGAAGGAGAGCATCCCAAGGCCAGACTCAATCCGATATTCTTCCCCTTCCAAGAGCTTCCTGCCAGGAAGAGACCAGAGCAGGACAGTCAGTGATTGCTTCTCACCTTCTCCCATGACCAGGAGCTGCCAGGCTCATCCTACAGCTCCATCTCCCTCCTTGCCCTGCTCTCAAGATGCTGGTTGACCCTCCTGCTCCCACACCCTGGGCTGTGCAGGTTTCCTCCATCTCCTCTGCAAGCTGCTTCTAGGACTGGGTCAACCAGCTAGATGTTGCCCACTATGGTCTTGGGGTGGAAGTGTCTCTTCCTCATGGAGAAGAGCCCAGGTCTTAGCGAGAGCCCTCAAGGAATGTCCCCAGAGCCACCAGCACAGGGGATTGGCTGAGACCCTCCCACCTTCCCCTTGCCCACCTCATACCTATAGGCAGCAATTTCAATGTCCAGGGCCATTTTGACATTGAGCAGATCCTGGTACTCGCGGAGCTGAGCTGCCATCTCCCACTTGGTGTTCCTCAGCTCGTTGTCAAGCTGCTGGATGGTTTCCTGTGGATGGGCAAAGCAACTGGTAACACGGCGTGGGGCAGCACTGGGGTCCCCTCACAGAGGGGTCTGCATCCTGCAGACACAGTGGGAAGGGACGCGTCCAGAGGCTGTTTCAGTGTGTCCAGTTCCCTTGGGGACACTGGCAGGAGCCCTGCACCACCTCAGACAAGAGCTGCACTGGGGCCACCTGAGCCCCCACCCCCTCCCTGAGCTCCTTACAGCACAGGAAAGCTGCAAGAACATTCCTAGGACCTGACTGAGTCTGATGAACACCAAGTTGCAGTCTGAGGCTGATGGGGATGAGCCATCACCCTGGGGACAGTGTTCCAGTCCAGAGCCACCAGCTTTAGGACATGAGACATGGTCAGGGTGTCTTTGGCAGCTCACAGCCAGGCAGAGGTGTGAGATGGCTCCACCATGGGTGAGGGACACAACAATCTGGATGCAGCCTCAGGCTCTGGGAACCTAATCAGCAGGAGCTGTGGAAGGCCAGCTCTAGACACCACCCTGAGTATTTACTGCTGGTCATCATTATCCCTGAAGCCAAAGTAGCAGCACAGCTCCTCCTCAGCAGCTGGGTGGTCCCTCCCCACCAAATGTCAGGGCTAGGATGCTGCCCACTGCACCATGTTACCTGATAGGACAGAACATCTGCATGATGGCGTTCCTCCGAGTCCTGCCTCTGCCTCTCCAGCGACTCCTGTGTCCCTTTGAGGGCTTCAAGCTCGGTGGTCTTGGCCTGGAGCTGGCGGCGGTACTCACAGATCTCCTCCTGGGCCAAGCGGATGGCATCCGTGTTCACTTTGGCAACCTCTGAGAGCTTGTCCAGCCTCACTGCAACAAGGGAAAGGAGAAGCTGCAGGGAAAGAGGCTGCAGCCTCCTCTCCTTGGGGAACCTCAAATCGTTTGAGACTGCACGTCCCCTGTGTGTGTCTTGTTTGCGGAGCCCACCCTGGTGGAGGCTCCCTGGGTGCTCTAGCTTCACCAGCCCTCATTTGTGAAGGTTTTCAGCCTCCACCCATGCTCGCTGTGCCGGAGAGGTGAAGACAGCTGGGCTGGGCAGATGTTTTCGCCGTTATGGACTTTTTTCCAGTGCCGACCCACGCTGCAGCCCCCCCGCTCAGCTCCTACCACAGCCCCTGGGACCCAACGAGCTGCCTGAGTGCCCCGCGTTGCCACGCCCTGCTTCCAGCCATCCTGGGGCGAGGCAGGGGGTTGCCGCAGTGCCTGGCGGCCACCCTAGGGGACAGGGAGGAGGGAATGGTGTGGCGAGGAGTGTGGGGGAGGATGGGACACGGAGCCCGTTGTTCCCGGTACCCTCGGCGAAGCCTCCGCACGCCCTATAGGGACGGCGCGCTCGCCGCTGTCCGTGGTGCTGAACCCCCCCAATAGCCTCAGCGGGTGCCGCTGTCCGCGGTGCTGAACCCCGAGGGCGCACAGCACGCCCAGGGGTGGGGGGTGTTGGCGAGCCCCGGGGAGCGGGGGGGGGGGTTACCGACTTCTCCCCGTTACTCCTCGGTACCGTAGTGCCCCACCCAACAGCTCAGCAAGGACACTCCCTGCTCCACCCGCCCCACGTCAGGGATGCGGCACCCCGCGCTGTAAACCCCTCCCTGCACTGCACCGCAAACACTGCTGGCCTGGCTCCAGCAGGGAGGGGCTGGTAGGACACTCCGCAGAATTAGGGGGGGTGTCCTGGCACCCCGAAATCTTGCAGAATGCCGGGGTAGTGACCATACTACCCCCCTCAAAACACACTGCAGGGTGGGGCACTTACCAGTGCGCCTACAGACACTGGGGAGCCGGTGATAAGGCTGGAGTTACCATAATATAGTGGATATCTAGGTGGGGGTCCGTGCATCCCCCGGGTTGGGGGTACCCTAACACCTTCCTAGAGAGGTGCCCAGGGAGGTGGTTGAGTCCCCTTCCCTGGATGTGTTTAAGGGACGGGTGGACGAGGTGCTGAGGGGCATGGTTTAGTGTTTGATAGGAATGACTGGACTCGATGATCTGGTGGGTCTCTTCCAACCAGGTTATTCTATGATTCTAGGTGGATATCTCGGAGCAGTCCCTGCACTACACCTCTACGGGGTTACCCTAACATTCTCTTAGGTTACTGGATATATAGGTGGGTCCCTGCAGCATCTCTGGCAAGGGCACAACGGACACCCTCCCGGAGAACAGCATGAATGGGAGTTCCTGCAACCCCCGGGGGTGGCTGCGCTAACACCACCCCAACCCCCTTCCCTGTAGCGCTGCCTCGTGGTGTCCCCCAGCCCCAGGGAAAGGAAAACGCGGGGAGGGACTCACCTCGGAACCACTCCTCGGCCTGCAGCGTGCTGCGAGCCGCCGTGCCCTCCAGCTGGGCGCGCAGGTCGCGGAGCGCGTCGGTGACCCCGGGGCGCAGGGCCGGGGGTTGCTCGGCGAAGCTCTCCGCTCGGGCTCCCCGCAGCAGCGCTCCCACCTCCGCCCGGTGCTGCTTCTTGAGCAGCTCGGCCTCCTCCCGCAGCGCCCGGGCTCGCTCCTCCAGGGGTCCCCGCGCCCTCTCCTCCTGCGCCGAGCGCTGGGCGAGCCCCCGAGCGGCGGCCTCCAGCTCCCCGCGCTGCCGAGCCTCCTCCTCCAGCCTCCCCCGCAGCGCGGCCACGTCCTCGGCCAGGCGGGCCCTCTCCAGCCTCAGCTGCCCCTTCTCGGCCCCGAGCCGCAGCACCGTGCCCCGCATATCGCGCAGCTCCCGGGCGTACAGCTCCCCCATGGCCGAGCGCCCCGCCTGCTGCTGCCGCAGCGCCTCCGCCTCGGCCGCCAGCGCCCGGTTCTGCTGCTCCAGCGCCCGCACCCGCTCGATGTAACCGGCGAAACGATCGTTCAGCACCTGCAGCAGCTCCTTCTCGTTCCGCACCCGCGGTTCCCCGTTCAGCGAGTCCAGGCTCTCGGTAGACGAAGCGGCCGCGCTGCCGCCGCCCCCCGAGCCCGGCCCGCCGGGACCGACCACGAGTAGAACCCGCTGGAGGCGGCGGAGCGCGGGGCGGCGCGGGAGGGGTCCTTGCGGAGCCCCCCCGGGGGCCCCAGCAGCGTCTCCAGCACCAGGCTCATGGTGACCCCCCAAACCCGGCTGCGGCACCGGCCCCGCCGCCCGCTTTATAGGGGCTCGGGGAGGCCGCTCCGCCCCCGCCGCGGGGAGGGGAACCGGCCCCGGCACCGCCTCGGGGAGGGGAACCGGGACCGCAGCCCCGCCGGGTGGGGGGACGGGGACATGGGCCGGAGGGAGAGGGGACACCCCCCCCCCAGCAATAGAACCAGGACCCGCAGGAGAAGGGGGATCATCTTGAAAGGAGCGAGCATCCAGGGAAAGGAGAGAGGACCCCCCCCCAGCAATAGAACCAGGACCCGCAGGAGAAGGGGGATCATCTTGAAAGGAGCGAGCATCCAGGGAAAGGAGAGAGGACCCCCCCCCAGCAATAGAACCAGGACCCGCAGGAGAAAGGGGATCATCTCGAAGGGAGCGAGCATCCAGGGAAAGGAGAGAGGATGCGGGGAAGGGAGCGGGGACCCCCAGGGAGGAGGGCAGGGACACCCCAGAGGAGAGGAAGAGCCTCGTGAGGGGAGTGGTGAATCCTGAAAAGGCAGTAGGGAACCCCAAGATGCCAGGGAACCCTGGGAGTGGAGTCTGGACCCTAGGAGGATAGAGGGACCCCAGGAAAGAAGTGGGGACCCCCGAGGAGAGAACAGGGACCCAGGAGAGGGAGTAGGAAACCTAGGAAGGAGAGCGAGGATCCCTTAGAAGGGAGTGGGGTCCCCCGGGAAGGGAGCAGGGACCCCTAGGTAATGATTGGGACCCCTAGGAAGAGATTGGGACCCCTGAGGAAAGGGAGATTCCTGGGGGGAGAACGAGAATCCCCTGGAAGGGGGTTGGACCTGTGGGAAGGGAGCGAGGATTCCTCTAAGGAAAGAACTCTCCCCGCGAGAAGACCTCTGGGAAGGAGATGAGCACCACCCTGGGAGAAAAGAGGGGACCCTGAGAGGAGGGGGAAAATCCCTGGGAGGAGTGCGGTGAACCCCAGGGAGGGAGCAGGGAACTCTGAGAGGAGAAGGGGGGGGGTCTCTGGGGAATGCAGCCAGGACCTCCAGGAGGAGAGGGGAACCCCTGAAACGGAGCCAAGACCCTAAAGCTCTCCAAGAGGAGAGTAAGAACGCCGGGAAGCGAGCGGGGAGCCCCGGGAGGGGCACAGCACCCAGACCTCCCGTCTTTGGGACCCCCAGGATCCCGCGATGCCCGCCCCGCAGGGTCTGGGGGCTCCGGGCGGGAGGGGGGCCCGGCTCAGCCAATCCAAACGCGAGCGGCTCCCTCCCGGCCAATCAGCGCTCGCGGCCGGCCGGGCCATTCATTAACCCAGGGGCAGCGGCCAATCAGCGCAGCGGAAGCCCAGCCAGTCAGCGCGCGGCTCAGCCAATCAGCGGCCGCGTACGGACTCGCAGCTAATCCAAGCTCAGATGTATCGAGCTCCTCCATTGGTCGCTCCCGCGTAGGGGGCGGGGCCTCCACGAGGGGGCGACCCTCCGGCTGGATGTGACCCCGCCTCCCCCGCCCCAGCCAATCACCGCCCGCTCCCCGCGAAAGCCCCGCCCCCCCCCCCCCGCTTTGGCCCCGCCCCCGGAAGCGCTGCGGCGCTCACTTCCGCGGGGCTGGTGGCGGCGGCGGCAGGTACGGGCCGGGCCTGGGCCGCGGGGCTGGGGACAGCGCGGCCCTCCCCGTACCTGGGGCGGGGGCTGGGGGCAGGCTCGGCTGTGCCCTTCTTTTTCTCCCGGTCCGTGGGACTGGGCCCTTCCCGCCCCCACGAGCCTCCATCTCCCATCCTGTCCCCGTGAGCCCCACCGCCCCTGTGGGTCCTGGTTCCCTCATCCCACCTCGCGTGGGTCTCATTCTGGCTCCCCCCTCCCCGCCCCTCCGCCGTGAACTTCAGTCTCTTCTCCGCTCCCATCTTCTCTCCCGTCCCCCTGGCTCCAGGTCTGGATCCCTCTTCCCCTCCTCGTGAGCCTCAGTCACCCCTTGGCCTTCCCTCTTCCCACTGCCCCCGTGGGTCTGGGCCTGGCTCCCTCTTCCCACCCCTGTGAGCCTCAGTTTCCGTCCCCGCGGGCCCTGGCCTGGCCACCCCCATCCTCACCCACCCCTGTGGGCCTGGGCACTGCCCGCCCCGCCAGGCACTGTCCTGCCAGGACCCTGTAGGAGTCGGTCACTCCAATTCCTCTTCTCTTTCCCCTCTCCCCCAATCCTGAAGCTGCAGCCCTAGTGGGTGCTAGCCTGGGATCCCCCGTTTCCTCCCCAGCCCTCCTGGCTGGGGGCTCGGGGTCAGCTCCGCTGCTGCTCCCCTGTGCTAGTTCTGCCCCCTGGTAGAGCCTGGGGCCTCGTGTCCTCACCAGCAGGCAGCTTCCAGGCCTGGCCCATCTATAACAGGCATGGTTGGTGCAGCCCTGCATCCTTGCACGGTAGATCCTGGATCCCACGGAAGGCAGACAGAGCTGGCAGGACACTGGGCCTGGCTGGCGGGCTGCGGAAAAGGGGACCCACTCCCCCTCGCCTTTCGTGGAAGGAGTGGATGCTGGGCTGGGGGGGTGTCATGGCGGGGCTGGAGCGGCTCGCAGTGTGGCTTTGGGACTGAATGGTATTCCTGCTCTCCATGTTTGCTTTTTCACGGCAGGCAGTGCCGTGCTCGGAGCACGGCCGGGCACTGTGCTGATCCCTGGGAAAAGCTCCGTACTAGCCTCCACAGAGGCACCAAAGAGCTTGGAACAGGGTACGGAGCAGACAGAGATGCTCCTGCTCTGATGTTCCATGCTTGCTGCCTTCTCCACAGGAAGAAATATAGGGAAGAAATCCCAAAATCTTGATGAAGCAGAGTCTGTGAAGCAACTTGAGGTGAAATAAGAGGAGAAGTAGGCTGAGTGGTTGGTTCTGTCTGGTTTGCTGCCCCCTAACCCAGGCTGTGGGATCGTAGGCTGCTTCCTGCATGGCTCAGGCTGCTGGGCTGAATGGATTTGATCCTTATTCAGATAAATCCAGACTGAGTTCCCAGGAGGAGACCGTTCCCTCTGCCATGGGAAGCTGCTGGTAGGTCTGATGCTGGGGGGCAAAGCTTGTCTAGGCATCCCAACATCTCCAGAACACTGTGCTCAGCATCTCTGGGGGTGCTTCCTGGTGCTTTGTGAGGGATGCTGGAAGTGTTATCCCTGCTGGAGATGATCCTGGATTTATGCTGTTCAGAATCCCCCTGGCTCTCTGGAACTGGATGTGTCGGGCCCCACAGTGCTGGGATCCTCATGTGGTGGTGCAGGAGAGTTTTATTCCCTCCTTGCTGGTTGGTGGGATGTGTCTGTTGTGTGGAGCTGCTTTCGTGGCCCTTCTGCTGTCTGGATTAATTAAGGATCACATGCTATTGCTTCGGGGTTTTGGATCACTCCAGCAGTGGCTCAGTGACTGAGTTGATCTGCCCTGGTTTAGGGCATCTTGCAGATGCAGCAGTGGGCTTGGTGAGGCTTTTACCCCTGAGTAAACGGGTTCACAGATCGTGCTCTGTACTCCTCGCTACTGTTAATTGGTGGCTCCTGTTCCAAATAATCCTGTGTGGAATAATTTGTGGTGCTCGCTGGCTCTGACAGTTCCTTTGGAGGGACCCTGGGGAGTATTTGGAGCTGAGGTGGGAGCCACGGGGTCTTGCAAGCCCTTGGGGCTCAGCAGGATGGTGCAAGTGGGATGTTCACTAGCCAGCAGATGGGCCAGTCCTGGTCCCTTCAGGAAGGTTTGAGCTGAAATTTGCTTCATACCAACAAGGAATTGTTGTGTGATTAGGGATTTTCCAGTCTGCTGTCACCTTCTTCAGTTGTGCCGACCTGCCGGGTTTACTGACCCACCTCAGGCACTTTGCAGGTGCGAGTTTCTTTCCCTCTGCTTTCCAGGTGAGCTGCTCCCTAGGAGCTCACCCTTTTGAGTTCCTGCTCCTCTCCCTCTGCTGTAGGTGCCACTGTACCCACCAGCGCAGCAGGGACATGTGTTTTTGCAGGGTTGAAGTTCATGTGTCATTCCTGCCCCTTCAGACCCTCCTGAAGATGTGTCCCGGTAGATAAAAACTCCCTGTCAGCCAGCAAACTCCTGTTCTGGGCTGTCGCAGAGCCTGCAGAATGATCGGCCGAGCACTATGAACCCTCTTGCTGTGGTACCCAGCGGTCCAGGGTGTCTGGAGCACGCTTCAAATGCTCCTGTGGTGCTCCGATGGCTCAGGAAGCACAGTGACATTCCCCACACCCTGTCCCAGGCAACAGGTCTCTGTTGGTAGAAGCTGGGAGACTCCTGTGGGCAGCACCTCAGCCTTCAGGGATAGAGGAACTGGCCTAAAACAGGGCAATTAAAGTATCTGGGGGTTGCTAACGAGTTTGCTTCCTCCACTCTCTGTTAGAGGAAATGAGTGACACCAGCAATGGCTTATTCAGCATCAGGAACCTTCTGGCTGTGCCTGCCTCAGCAAGAAGCACTGTGCTGCGTTTGTTGCTGTATTTCGGCTTTGGGAGCGTCTTAGTCACTTGGGATGGCTGAATTCTGGAGCCTGCTGGCATGGCAGGTTGGAGAGAGGGGATGACTGAGCTCTGCTGTGTTCCCAACCCAAGAGCCTGAGATCCAGGAAGGGGCTTGCACCGTGTATTGCCTGTGGGTCATGGTCACGAGCTCCAAAATTCCTGGAAGGAACACGCTGCCCTGTGAGCTCAGCTGCGGAAGCCCCAGCTTCCCCTTTTGAGAGCAGCAGAAAATCAGATGCTCCAAACTGTGGTGCTTCTTCTGGCTAGGAAGCAGAATAAAGCTGTGTCGGACGAGGAAGGTGCCTGTAGCAGTGCCGGGCAGGACCCTGCTGCTGCGTGTTGTGTGAACGTGGACAATGTTTTCACCTCGAGGCAAGTGGAAGTGGAACAGGGGAGGTAGAGTGACGTTGCCACTGTCGTGCTGGGGGGTCTAGGAACAGCAGTGTTGCTCTGGGTCTTATGGATCTCTTGGATTCAGTCATGCTGGCTGAATAAGATCAGGGATAAGATGCTTTGCAGAGCTCCTCTCCTCCTAGAAGCTGGCATGGGGAGCTGAGCAGTGCTGAGCTCCCTCTGTCTCAGAGTTGCTGAGCCCACTGCAAGGTGGGAGATGCAGAAGGGATGGCGTTGGCTCTTGCTCTGGTTTCAGTGTCCGTAGGAGCTTGGAGAGTGAGGATCTCTCCACCCCTTGGCTCCTGAGAGCAGAGTAGGGGCTGGGTGGGATTATCCAGCATCCTGGGAGGGTGCAGGATTGTGCTGCTGCAGAAGCTTCTCCTCAAAATGGACCTGATTAGCCCAAATGAGGTGAGGAAGAGCTCTGGGTGCTTTTCCTACCAGATTCTTAGAAACGCTTTCAACCCTTTGAATCCAGTTTGCAAGACCGGCTTAAAATGAGCATGGCAAGAAGGGAGGGTGAAAATTGAGCCACCGTGAGGACAGAGGCCTTTTGTCTTCCTCCTTTGCAGGTCTTCCATCCTGGTTTTTCTAAATGCTGTCGGGAGCTGCTGCTCCGCTTAGTGACTTTCCAGGAGATCAGCAAGTGCTGGGACACCTCCCAGCCTGGAAAGAAGCTTGGTGGGAATTGCTGGAGCTGGGGGAGCAAATGTGAAGCTCCAAGCTCTGTGCCCTGTGCCAAGCGCTCACTGCTGCCTCCTTGCTTGGTTTTGCTCGCTGGGTGCAGAGTGTTCGAGGTGTTCAAGGCCAGGTTGGCCACTCTGCTGCTGAGTACCAGAAATCTGCTTTAATTCCTGTCAGGCTCCAGCTCGAGAGAGGAGACCTTTCCCCATCCTTTGCCCGAGCTGGACCAAAGTGTGTGTAGAGGGAGCTGGGGTAACGCAAGAGCTGCTCTGCAGTCCCTGAAGCGTTTCCTTTGCCCTCCTTAAACCCAGAGCCAGGCAGCAGCATTGGACCCTGACCAAGGGCTGAGCGCACGGAGAATTCACCTTCAGCAGGGGCCGCAGCTCCAGGCTGGCAGGCAGCCCTGCCTCCTCGCCCTTGCTTAGCCCGGGGGGCGCACACAGCGCAGGGTGCTGAGCACCCAGCTTTGGAGAGCCCTGTTTGGCCTCTCCTCACCCCTCTCCAGGCGCTGGGATGCTTCAAGCCCAGTCCTGCTGCTGCGGAGACTGAGACGTTGGCTTGGGGAGCAAAGGGTGCGCCTTGATTCTGCTGGAGGAGCAGGAGGCAGTGGTTTGCTTTTTGGAGGCTGCTGCCAGTGCTGCAGGGCTTAAAGGAGTCTGGGAGATGGGTGGCTCTCTTCACCTCTGGAATTAGAGGGGTTTTGGATGGCTGAAACACACACTGCGGTGTCTGAGGGCTCTGGGAAGCTGCGGGGAAGCAGCAGGCGGTGTGATCCATGTCTCCGAGCCAGCTGCAGAAATTCCCTAGTAGGCTTCAAGTTTGCTTTCCAGGCACTTCTGCAGAGCAAGGCTGACCGCGAGCCAGGCTGGTGAAATTGGAGGGACTGCAGTAAATCCTCCTTCCTCCCTCTCTTGCAGGCCGGGATCTGCAGTGAGGCGCAGAGAGCTGCTGCAGCGCGAGCAGGGAGCTCCTGCTGGAAACAGACTCGGAATACATCCCAGGTAACCAAGGAGTGTTGTGTCCTGTGCCACCCAGGAGCACCCAAAGTGAACCCACTGCAAACTTTCTCTATTTCCCTGCCTGCCAAGCTCTGCCCAGCGGGCTCAGACCCCAGATTCCATCCAGATTTTCTTTTATCCCTGTTGGGGATCCCTGTCTGGCTTGGCCAGGGAACAGAGGACACAGTTTCTCTGGCTGCATCCTGTCTGTTTGCAGGGGATGGCTGCTTTTGGCTTTCAAGATGCTCATTTACATTTAAAAACCATTTGCAAGCTCTTTTTTTTTTTTTTTCCCCACTTGGCTTTATCTGTGCTCCTGCCCCTCTGGAACAGTGCAAAGCCACTGCGGGTTTCAAGGTCACTCCTCCTGTTTCTCTGCTGGTGAAGGAATAATGGGTGAAACAGCTGTAAAAAACAAATCCCTGTTGATCTTTAAGGGCTGCATGTCGGGCTCCCTCAGCCAGTCTAGCCATAAATCTGCTCTAAGTTGCCAGAATTCTATATTGCAGCCCCACCTCGCACCTGCTAAAGTTAAAGCAGTGCTGCTGGAGCAGGGGTGGTTTCTGGAGGAGGCTTCTTTTTCTCCTACTGATGTGTTTGGCCCCTCTCTTGGCTGTGCTGTCCCCACACTCCAGCATTGCTCTGGGCCTCCGGTTTTGCTCAATTCCTCGTCTCATCCTGGAGTTGCTCGCTGTGGAGGTGTGAGGGAGGGCTGGGGGGTGAATTTTCCCTAGGGAAGTGTTTTTCAGGAAAGGAGACACAACCACAGGGGAGACTTGGTGAGCCCTCGTGCTGGGGCTGAGGGCTGCCTGGCTCCGTGTGGGATGGGGTGGGCAAAGGGGGAAGCAAATCGAGGCTGGAGTGTGAGCTGGGGTGAACGCTGGTGTCTTCAGTGACTGCTGTCCTCCTCCTTCTCCTCCTCCTTCTCATCCTTGTTAGCAAGCCAGATGATTCCCCACTCAGCAGAGCCTGGTGTGGCTGTGAGGCACTCACCCTCCCCTGGGGAGCAGCTCCTCCAGCACTGCAGGAGCTGAGGGCTTCTCCGAGAACTTCACCTCCTTGTGGCTCTTCCCAGGAGATCCAAAGCTGTTTCCCTCCCTTGTTTTTTACCTTCCCGGAGCTCTCTGTAGTGACTTCTGCAAGGAAATTTCCAACCCCCAACCTCTCTCTCTGCCTCTCCTCCCAGGGACGTGCCGCCAGCTGGAGACCACCATGACGGACTCAAAGTACTTCACCACCACAAAGAAAGGTAAGAGAGGCAGTGGGAGGGTAACACAGCTTTTCCTGCTCCTAATATAGAGGGAAGCCATGTGAGGCTTGGGAAACCGCTCCCCACATCCTTCTGTGTTTGCTGCTGTGGGTTCCTGTCATCATCTGGGCTGTAGTGGGCTCTGCAGGTAGGGGAGGGCATCCAAACAGCCGTGTCCTGGGCTGGGGCTTTGCTCTGTGCCTCAATAACCACCCCACAGCCAAAAGCAGCCACCAAGTAAGCCCTGGGTGCTATGTCTGGGGTATGGGGTGCTGCGCTCATCATTCCTGCAGTGCTCCTGGTCCTTAAAGCCCTCTGTGGCTCTTATGGGGCTGGAGGAGCAACAGGGATGTGTCAGCATGCTTGTTTTCATTTCCATGGATCAGAGCTGAGGCCGTGGAGAAGCCCTGCCCCTTGGCGAGTTATTTGGGAAATTAAATTCCCCCCCTTTCCAGCTTCTGGCACCCCTGAGCATCCAGGGTGGCAAAGGAGCCTTGGCACGCAGCAGGTGGGAGCTGCTCGCCCTCCCCTGGCAGCAGCACCCAGTATGTGGGTGTCCCCTGACCGCTGAGCTCCCCCTTTTCCCCTTCTTCCAGGGGAGATATTTGAGCTGAAAGCTGAACTGAACAGCGACAAGAAGGAGAAGAAGAAGGAGGCCGTGAAGAAGGTGATCGCCTCCATGACTGTCGGCAAAGACGTCAGGTGTGTGGCAGTGCCATGACAGGGATGCCTGGGCTAAATCACTGGGAATCATTAAGGTTGGAAAAGCCCTCTAAGCTCATTCAGTCCAACCGTCAGCCCAACCCCACTGTGCCTCCTAAACCATGTCCCCAGGTGCCACAGCCACGCGCTTTTTGAACCCCTCCAGGAATGGAGACTCCACCACTGCCCTGGGCAGCCTCTGCCAGGACTTCACCACTCTGTCTGTGAAGAAGTTTTACCTAATATCCAATCTAAACCTCCCCTGGCACACCTCGAGGCCATTTCCTCTCATCCTATTGCTTGTTACTTGGGAGGAGACCAACACCCACCTCGCTACAACCGCGTTTTTAGTAGTTGTAGAGAGCGATGAGGTCTCCCCTCAGCCTTGTCTTCTTCAAACCCCACTGGGAGGGTGCCTCTTCCCCCTAACCCGTGTTGCTTCCAAAGGATTTTCCTGGTGTTTTTTGCCTCCGGTGAGGACCACGCGAGCTCCTGGCTGCAGCTCTGTGTGAGCATGGCTGTCTGGTGGCGGGGGTGTGCCTGGCTTCCAAGTAATCTAGCTAAAGGAGGATTGGTCTGGCCGCCAGATGAGTTTGTTGGGATTATTGCCGCTTCCTTCAACCGTTACTAAAAACAAGCAGGACCCCCCTCTGAGCCTTCGCAGCAAGGAGTCGTTGTCTCTGTCTCAGTGCTGATAAGCCTTTTGCAGCCTCTCTGGTCCAAAAGGTCGGGCGGCTGCTTTTCCCTCTTCTCCTTTATCCCTCTGAGCCAGCAGCACGTGGCCTCTCTATCCCCTCCTCCCCACATGGATCTGTCCCTCAGCATCGCACGCAATGTCGGTGCTTTGCTTTTACTGATATATTTGAGAGTAGATGGAGGAGAACCATGGCCTGGGCACTGTGCTTGGTAAACTGTTGTGTCCCCAGTTCCTGGAGTGCTCTGAGTAGCAGGCAATGCTCTGTCTTGGGGCCACCATGGAGAAGACAACACAGGACATAGCAAGGACTTGCCTGAGGCTGCTCAGTGCTTGGCAAAAGCTACATTGATTAGAAAAGAAATATCGTCTGTGGCAGCCCATTTTTGGGGTTTGTGCCTATTTCAGGCTACAAGAAAGCACTTTGAGTTCTCCCCTCCCTGAGAGGTGCCAGGATGGTGTGATTTAGCCTGGGGTGATGACAGCTGAGGTGGATGCTGGTTCTGCCAGCAGCAGGAGCTCTGTGAGAGACCCAGCAAAGCACCTGTCCCTGGGGATTTGGGAGGCTGGTTTTGATCCTGGGAGTGGTGGCTGGGTTTGCAGTGGCGGAGAAGCTCCCAGGAGCAAAGGGACATCTGTTGGGGTAGGATATGTCCTGTGTTAGCCTTGAGCTTGATTGCCTCTCCTAGGGGGGTTTAATACTCTTAATTGGGCTCTCTGTATCTTTAATAGTCTAATTGGGCTGTCTTTATTATCTGTGGTGGAACAGAGCCTCTGGCAGCCCGCAGCTTTAGGGTGTTTAGCGCCCACCGGGATCAGGTTGGAGAAGCCTCCAGCTCAGCAGCTCTGCTCTGTCCTAGCAAACCATCGTTCTGCACGGCTCTCCTGGGGGCGAGAGGTCGTTCCTTACACTCAGTCTTGGGTGGTGACTTCTCCAACGCAATGTTCCTCATGTAGGATGTGGGGTGAGAGCTCAGCAGTTTGCAGCAGGACAAGTTTAATGTCCACAAAAGCAGAGGATGGTTTAGGTAGGGCTGTGTGGAAAGAATTGTGCAAAAGACCTGGGGGGAATGGTTCATCTCCCTTGTTATCTCTCAGGTGCTGAAGGCTTTCACACCATCTTGTGATGACCGGGTCATGTTGCACCTTCTGGGGCAGTGGGTGTGCCCTGGAACTGGAATAGTGGGAGAGCTCAGGTTTGGGTCATTTTGAGCTTCTTTTAATACAGATACATAAAGAAAACCCCACTGGGGCTGAGTTATATAGCCACATCTACTGCGGGGTAGGTTCAGCTCCTGGTAGAGCCTGAGATCTTCTGACCTCAGGAGTAGGAAAGGGCTGGCCATGTGGCTGGGGAATGTGGGGTCGTGTAGGCTGTGATGTCATCTTCTCTTGGCTCAGCAGCATGGCCGCGTCCTTCTTTCATGGAGATGTTCTGTGTTTCAGCGCTCTCTTCCCAGATGTGGTGAACTGCATGCAGACGGACAACCTGGAGCTGAAGAAGTTGGTCTACCTCTACCTGATGAACTATGCCAAGAGCCAGCCAGACATGGCCATCATGGCAGTCAACACCTTTGTGAAGGTGAGAGGAGCGGGCTGTGTGCCCGAGAGCCACACACTGCAGCCAGGTGGTTCAGCATTCCCCCTTCCACGCAAAGCTGCCGTGCTAGGCTTCTTGGTACCCTGCCCCAAAGAAGGGAGCGTGAGCAGGTTTCCAAAACCTCTCTCTTGAGGAGTAAGGTCTTACCTGGCTGGAGGTAACAGAGCAAATCTGTCCAGTAATGCAGAAGAAAAGTGTTTTCTTGGCAGCTGTACTGTGCCACGTGCTCTGTCAGAGGCAGCTTTGGTTGTGGGCAGTTCTGTGATGGAACTGCCGTCATGTGAGCTGAAGTCTCTGCAGCTGAGTGAGCCCTCGTGATCCTCCCGCTGGAGTTGGGAGCTGAAGAGCGTGTTAGGAGCCAAGATACTGCCAGATCACATTGTGAAAAGGCTTAGTGGGCATTAGAGGGAGTTGTGGCTTTTTAGAAAGAGAAAAAGGCACACAATAAACCTGCTAGATGCATTTCCCATCCATTTCCCACCTATTTTCCAGGTCAGGGTGGCAGCTGAGCTCAGGTACTTAGTGTAAGTGCTGAAGGCATCACGTTCTTGGAGGTGTGTTTGGAGTGGGAACTGATGGTGTTAAAACTCTGTGTGTGTGATTGCAGAACAGGAGATCAAACCTCTCTCATGGATGACTTGGTCTTGAGAGCCAAGTGTTAAAACTGTTAGGCTTGAGGTACATAAGCAGGACTGGAGGTCCCAAAGCCACCACTGATTCCCGAAGAAGTGGCCCTGGGAACATACCTTCCAATCTCACCCCCACAGGACTGTGAGGACCCAAACCCTCTGATCCGGGCTCTGGCTGTGCGGACCATGGGCTGTATCCGTGTGGACAAGATAACGGAGTATCTCTGTGAGCCCTTGCGGAAGTGCCTGAAGGATGAGGATCCTTATGTGCGCAAGACAGCAGCCGTCTGTGTGGCGAAGCTCCATGACATTAACGCACAGCTGGTGGAGGACCAGGGCTTCCTGGACACCCTGAAAGACCTCATCTCAGACTCCAACCCCATGGTGATTACTTCCTGCCTTCTCCATCCTATCTTCTGTGGGTGTCAGTAAATGCTCTGCCTTCTTCACGTGCCGGCTCCCTTCCTACCATGCTCCCCTTTGTTCTCTTTTTCGTACTTTGAGGGCTGCAGGCTGTTCCTTGTCCTGCAGCGCTGTCTCATGGATGGAAGGTTTCTCCAGTTCCTTGGTAGTGCATTATTGGTCTGCTCCAATGGGGAGGAGGCTATTCTGGCCAGCTCAGAGCAGGGGATGGTGGCAGAGGGGAGCTTTTGGCCCTGGTGAGGGTTTCCTAGCAGCTGGGCTTTGGCCAGCATCAGTCTCCTTGCCTTTCCCCAGCTGTGAGAAACTTTAAAGCCTGCTTTCCCCAGGGTTTCTTTTTCTCCAGCTTTTGCTGCTCTTCAGATCTTACCGCAGGCATAGTGGTGAGCCCGTGAGCTGCTGAAGAAAGCGATGGTGCTCTTCAGAGCTGCCTGGGGAAAGGGAGTGAGAGCAGAGAGCTCCTCTGTGCTGGGCATGGGGCCAAGGCTGACTCCTGCTGAACACATGTGAACTGTTGGAGATAGGACGTGGGTGGTGGGACTGTGCTGGTGGTGATGGCTCATCTCCTGAAGATCAGCTGGTGGGGAGGAGAAGCTGGTGCCCAGATGTCGCTGGAATGCGAGGTGCCAATACTGAGGATGCAGCTCATCCGCTTGCACCACTGTTCCCCCAGGCTGTTGAACCACATTTGTTGCCACCTAAGGCTTGCTGTCACCTAACACATGCCTTGTCCCCCTGGCAGGTAGTGGCCAATGCAGTGGCGGCTCTCTCCGAAATAGCGGAATCTCATCCGAGCAGTAACCTCCTGGACCTCAACCCCCAGTCCATCAACAAGCTGCTGACAGCCCTGAATGAGTGCACTGAGTGGGGTCAGATTTTCATCCTGGATTGCCTGGCAAACTACATGCCCAAGGATGACCGGGAAGCCCAGAGGTGAGGAAGGCTCTAGGTGCTGCTTAGGCAGCAGCAATGACTTCAGGGCATCATGGTTTGGGTTGGAAGGGACCTCAAAGCCCACCCAGTTCCAACCCCCTGCCATGGGCAGGGACACCTCCCTCCAGATGAGGTTGCTCCAAGCCCCATCCAACCTGGCCTTGAACACCTCCAGGGATGGGGCAGCCACCACTGCTCTGGGCAACCTGGGCCAGGGCCTCCCCACCCTCACAGCAAAACATTTCTCCCTAAGATCTCATCTCAACCTCCCCACTTTCAGCTTAAAACCATCCTCCCTCCTCCTATCCCTGCCCTCCCTGGTCAAGAGCCCCTCCCCAGCTTTCCTGTAGGCAAGCAGTCCCACAATGAGCCCTGTCCCTGTGCTGGCACAGGGATTGTGCTTCTCGAGCTTCTTCAAAATGTGCCCTTACCTGCAGGAGGGGAGGATGAGCACTAGGGAGCTCAGAAAGGGGCTCACAGCAATAAGCTTTTTGTAAAGGCTGAGAAATAACCATCCTTGGGGCATTTAAGAGCCAGTTCAGCATCTCTTGGGAAGATCTTAAGCGCTGCTCAGCTGTTCTGCTACAAATCTGCCAGTGCCTTGTCCTTACTTGGTGCTAGCAGCAGTGTTTAAGCAAGAAGACAGACTATGATCATTTTATTTCCCTACTCTCTTGTCCCCAACGCCCCCAGCATTTGTGAGCGGGTGACACCCCGGCTGTCCCATGCCAACTCGGCAGTGGTGCTCTCGGCCGTGAAGGTGCTGATGAAGTTCATGGAGATGCTGTCGAAGGACCTGGATTATTACGGCACGCTGCTCAAGAAACTGGCCCCGCCGCTGGTCACCCTGCTCTCCGCAGAGCCCGAGCTGCAGTATGTGGCTCTCCGCAACATCAACCTCATCGTGCAGAAGAGGTGGGTGCCCCGATGTGGCAGGAGGGATTCCCTGGCTCTGTCTTTCCCTCTTTTCCATGGGTGCTGCTTCCCAACGCTTCAAACCCTCTGACTGTGGCGCTGTCGGGGCGTTGCTGACACAGCCCATCATATGCTTTCTCCACTGTCACTTAATATCCACGGGCTTGGCGCAGAGAATTGGGTGAGGCCATGGGTGGGGAGCTAAGCTGGGATCTCCAGCAGGGGTTTATGTTAATTTATTGTTTATCTGGGGGAGCAAAGGATGGAAAAGCCAAAAGCTGAGACTTTGGTTTAGTCATTAAATGTTCAGTGAAGAATTTTCATGCGATCAGCTTGCTTCTGTGTAGTTGTCCTCTTTGAATTAATGCTCAGAGTCCTTTTGTCCCTTTGGTGACCTAAAATTGCTGGTGGGCAGGAGGTGTCCGAGGCCCCACACGTGTGCCCTGAGCAGAACTGGCCAGCTGGAGAGCAGCGAAAGCCGCAGTCAGATGATTTGTTGTCCTATCAGTTATCGCCTTGGTTGTCTAGTAAAAATAGCAACAACTTCTGGGAGAAGTGGAAAGCAATTAGTGTCCCTGGGAGCGGGAATGAGGAAGGCAGGTTGGCTCCTTGGAGCTGGACCTTGCCTAGCTTAGAGAGGATGATCTGGTGAAAAAGGTCCAGCCTAGCCCTGGGGTCTGGGTTTGCATCCCTACTCCCTCCACGATGCCTATTCCAACCTTGGCAAGACAAATGTCCCCTGTTGCCTTGCGTCTGGTCTTTGTTTGCGGCAAAGTTGTGCCCTGTCCCCTGTGTGCCAGCGAAGGGGAGCCAAGGGACAGAGTCCTGGGGGGATAATGGCAGTATCTTGGATTCCTTGGCATTGAACAGCCCTCAAAAACTTTGTGCTTGTGGCTAAAGAGCCTCATCCTGGCCCTCTCTGGCTCTGGGTTTCCCTGCCTTATGTCCTTAGTGTCCTCAAGCCTTCACTAGCCTAGCTCCAGCCTTGGCCGGGTAGTGATGCTTCGTGCCTGTAGCTCGCTAATACAGCAGTGAATTTGTACAGGCTCGGGGCGTGAGCTGGCTGCAGGGTCAAGCACCTGAAACCCCATCCCTGTCCTGACTGGTGTGCGGCTTTCTGGGGATGATGACTCCCTTTCTGCACTGCTTTGACTGCTTCCACCTCCAGGCTCTGACACGGAGCTCGGCTCTTTCTTCTGCCACCTGCGAAATCATCTGGAAGCAGTACCTGGGTGTCCAGAAAGCTCTGGAGAAACTCATGGCTTCTGGAAGGCTTTATGTCTCTTGTGGTCAAAATGAAGTCTCCCTTAATTGCTGCCTCTTGTCCTGCAGGCCTGAGATCCTGAAGCACGAGATGAAGGTGTTCTTTGTGAAGTACAATGACCCCATCTATGTAAAACTGGAGAAGCTGGACATCATGATCCGCCTGGCTTCACAGGCCAACATTGCTCAGGTCAGGGTCTGCCTGACTATTCTGCGTGGGCACCGAGGGGGTCGTGCAGGGGTTTCCACCTAGAAATCCTAGGCTCGGCTTTGCAGGATGCTAACAGGAGCAGATGTACCACCAGTCATCTTTTGCTGGGTCACTGCCTACTGTTCTGGTGGCTTTTTCTCGCTGTCGGGCTCTCACTGCCTTATCCACTCTGGCAGGTGCTGGCGGAGCTGAAGGAATACGCCACGGAGGTGGATGTGGACTTCGTACGGAAGGCTGTCCGAGCCATCGGCCGCTGTGCCATCAAGGTGGAGGTGAGGCCTGTGTCACTTCAGGTCCCGGTGAAGGCGTCCCTCTCCAACGTGTGTGTTGGATGAGCTGGAGGTCATCCCACCCCAGGAGTTAGCACTGCCCCCACAAGCTAGAGCCTTCCTGGGTCTGAGGATGAGCTGCAGTTGTTCCACAGGGCATGAACGGTGTGTAAGGAGGAGATTTCATCGCTTTACTCTTTCCCACTGCAGCTGGTTTGGGATCCCTGCCCATCCCTGCTCTGTGGCTGACCCAGCTCCCGGCAAGGTGTTAATACAGGACCTGAGACAGGAGCTACTGGGAGGGAGCCAGGAGGCTTTGCCTCCCCTTGGGGATAATTTGAAGAAGGGGATTATTAGAATCATAGAATCATTGAGATTGTAAAAACCCTCTAAGTTCATCCAGTCCAACTGTCAGCCCAACCCCACCGTGCCTGCTAATCCATGTCCCTAAGTGCCACATCAGCACTTATTTTGAGACCCTCCACGGATGGAGACTCCCCCACTGCCCTGGGCAGCCTCCGCCAGGGCTTCACTGCTCTGTTAGTAAAGACGTTTTTCCCAGTATCCAATCTAAACCTGCCCTGGTGCAACTTGAGGCCAATTCCTCTCATCCCATCACTTGTCACTTGGGAGAAGAGCCCATGACTCGCCTCACCACAACCTCCTTTTCAGGAGCTGCAGAGAACAATGAGGTCTCCCCGAAGCCTCCTCCAGGCTAAACAGCCCCAGGTCCCTCTGCTGCTCCCAGAACCCCTGGGCTCCATCCCCTTCCCTGGCTTCGTTTTCCTTCTCTGGATGTGCTCCAGCCCCTCAATGTCCTTCTTGGAGCGAGGGGCCCAAAACTGAGCCCAGGATTCAAAATGCAGCCCCACCAGCACCCTGGTGTGACTAAAGCCCTTGCTGTGCTCTGCATGGCCCGGGTGCTGCGGGTGCTGCAGGTGCAGGGGCTCTGCAGCTCTCAGCCTGCTGATGCTGCACCGGCGCTGCTGCAGCGCATCCTGCATCGCAGGAGACAAACGGCTCGATACCCGTGAGCTGGGCAGGAGGAGATGCGCTGGAGCTGGCTCAGCCTCTGCATCCCACCGGGAGCTGTGCTGGCCTGGCTCTGCTGTCACAGTGATCCCTCTGCAGTGAAGCCAGCCTCCTCCACTGGGATTTATTACCATGACATCAGCTGTGTTTTTCCCTCTCTGTTAATGCTGAGGAGTGTGGCTGTGCAGATCCAAACTACACAAGGTGCAAGAGGCTGCTGCCCTGGCAAGCCAAGCTTGCTGCATTCCTGCACCTGATGACCTGAAATGTGTTCTGTGGGAGCAGGGAGCAAGTGGAAAAGTGGAATTGGAAGAGAAAGAGGCTCTGGGAGCATGCAGGGGGGATGAGGAGGAGCCAGATGTGGATGAGAAGGGGAAAGCATAAATGTGCACCCCTGTTCTGGTCTGGGTTGGGTTTGGGGAAGTAGGGAGGGGTTAAGGCAGCAAGGAGTTGGGGTTGGGAAGGGCAGCGGAGGCTTCAGGATGGGGATGTAAGAGCATCGCTGCTGTCTGACTGAGTCTTTCCAACAGCAATCGGCTGAGCGCTGTGTCAGCACCCTGCTCGACCTCATCCAGACCAAAGTCAACTATGTGGTGCAGGAGGCCATCGTCGTCATCAAGGACATCTTCCGCAAGTACCCCAACAAGTGTGTGGTGGCTGCCTGAGAGCCTTGGGCTGTTGTGGGTGGATCCTCTGGACATAGACAGGCTGTTTCTGCCCCTCTGTGCTTTGGGATGCCCTGGGAAGACCCAGGCATGGGCAAGGGAGGGGCTGCTCCTCCTTCCTAGTGGGATAGTTGGCAGTGAAGCCTCCCTGTATTTGGGTTTTCTGCCAGCCGGAGTTGTCACCTCTGGTCGGTGCTGCCTCGGGAGTTAAGCTGGGGGGTTGGAAAGCCACTCCCAGCCCCACAATTAGTGTCTGGATCTGGGACTGTCAAACAGACAGGAGCTGCCAGAGACCTTGAGGTTCCTCACGTCAGCATAAGCCATCTCTGGCTCTTAATCCTGATGCTGGAACAAGGGCAGGAGGAGGAGGGGAGCGTTCCAGCTGAGCCAGGATGAATAGGCAACTGTGTGATCAGGAAATCGTGCGCTAATACGGGCAATAAATACTAATGAACTGAATTAGCAACAAACAGGAGCTCTGCATGGATAGCCAGCAGCTCAGGGCTGCTGCAGCGAAGACAAAGGCCAGATGAGCAGGGATGAGAAATTAATTCAGCAGCAGGGCTGGCAAGCAGGAAAAGATGCTCTGGGGCCAGTGAGGGATCAACGTGAGCGGCATCACGCTGTGCCACAGCCTTGGGAGAGGGGACTGCCCATGCAGGGGTTCTTGCTGGTGTCCTCAGTGATGTCCTGGTTCTGCTGAGAGTGATAGGATGTGGTTTGGAGTCAGAACAGAGCTAGGACCCAAGTTCCTTCTTTTGGTGAATGCGTGTCCTCTCCTCGAGAAGGTATGAGAGTGTGATCGCCACCCTCTGTGAGAACCTCGACTCCCTGGATGAGCCCGAGGCCCGGGCTGCCATGATCTGGATCGTGGGAGAGTATGCTGAGCGGATCGACAACGCCGATGAACTGCTGGAGAGCTTCCTGGAGGGCTTCCATGATGAGAGCACCCAGGTATGGTGGGACGAGGGGCAACCCGCTGTGTGGTGCTCGGATCTGGCTGCCAGCAGGTTGAGGGGTGGCACTGTGACAAAGCTTGTGCTAATCAGTGTAGTGAAACAATTTAGCTCTAGTGGGATCATGAAGTGTATTTATTGCAGAGTGGCTTTGGGTGTAGAAGGTGGCCCATGAAATACCACCATGGTGGTGTCCTTCCCTTAATAGCTGGGAGGAACCAAGTGGTGACCTGGTCATTCCTCTGTGCCAGGATGGGTTCAGCCCTTTGGAGCTGGGAAACAGAGTTGGACAACTGAATCAAGCAGAGGGAACTGTGCCTGCCCCTTCTGCTGGGGCAGCTGAGGACAGTGGGTTCACATCTGGAATTTTGAGGGGGATTCTGTCTATAGAAGCTTCCTACAACCCTGCTACGCAAAACACCGTGAATCATAGAATCATGGAATGGTTTGGGTTGGAAGGGACCTCAAACCCCATCCGGTTCCACCCCCTGCCATGGTCAGGGACACCTCCGACTGGATCTGGTTGCTCCAAGCTCCATCCAACCTGGCCTTGAACCCCTCCAGGGATGGGGCAGCCACCACTGCTCTGGGCAACCTGGGCCAGGGCCTCCCCACCCTCACAGGAAAACATTTCTGCCTAAGATCTCATCTCATCTTTCAGCTTCAATCTGTTCCCCTCGTCCTATCGCACAACACTAAATCATGGTGATCAGGGGCAACCTATAAATGCAGAATAGGAAAGCCAGCAGCCCTGGGCACCCTGCCTCAGGTCTAAACGGAGTGTAGGAGATGAACCACTGCTGCTTATCTGCATAAAAGCCAGAGGATCACAGAATCATTAAGGTTGGAAAAGACCTCTGAACTCATCCAGTCCAACTGTCAGCCTGACCCCACTGTGCCTGCTGTAAATCATGTCCTGAAGTGCCAGAGCCACAGCTTTGGGTACGCTGGCCTTTGCCCTTGTGGGACTGTGTAACCCAGTCCCAAGACCTTGCCCAGTAACCTCTGTGTCACCCTGTGGCTCTGCTGGGCTGAGGGTGCCATAATCGGCTTGAAAGGGGCTGCAGACCTGGCTGGGAGCCACACGAGTGCCCTGACACTCTTCACTGCCGCTTAAGCGGTCACCGTGGGTGTGGTCCCTCAAAAGGCAGGTTGGGATTACAACCTGGCAGGAACTTACAGGGAAAATCTATGTGTTCATGCTCAGAAGTGGTATACTTGCTCTGTCTGTCCTTCCCTAAAGCTGTTTGTCTGCCTGCAGGTGCAGCTGCAGCTGCTGACAGCCATCGTGAAGCTGTTCCTGAAGAAGCCCACTGAGACGCAGGAGCTGGTGCAGCAGGTGCTGAGCCTGGCCACGCAGGTGGGTACCAGCTTTTGCGCTGGAAAAAGCTTCCCAGGGGCTTCACCTTCCCCTCCAGGCAGTGGGAGCGGCTCAGTAATGCAGAGCCCATGACCGGAGGAGAATAACGGGAGCTTAATTCTAGAAAAGCTGATAGTTAAAGCCCTGGAGAGCAACGACATCATCTCCTGTAGCGCAGGAAGTATCTTGTGCTGCTTCCCTACTAAGGCTGGTGTAGCAAAGCAGAATTGCCTCTCACAGCAGAGGTGTGACATAAATAGCTTTAAGATTTATCCCTGTGATCCTGCTAATGCTGCAGCAAGACTTGGATGGGGCTGAGATGCTCTGAGCTGCTCTGTAGTAGCTGCAGATTCCCATGCCCCATGGCTTTGGCACTAACCCCCGTGCTTTCCGAAGGACTCGGACAACCCCGACCTGCGGGATCGTGGTTATATCTACTGGCGCCTGCTCTCCACCGACCCCGTGGCTGCCAAGGAGGTGGTGCTGGCGGAGAAACCCCTCATCTCTGAGGAGACGGATCTGATCGAGCCAACGCTCCTGGATGAGCTGATCTGCTACATCGGGACGCTTGCGTCTGTCTATCACAAACCTCCCAGCGCCTTTGTGGAGGGGAGCAGAGGGGTTGTGCACAAGAGCTTGCCCCCACGAACGGGCTCGTGAGTATCTGCTTCCCCAGGGTGACTCCGCACCCCATGCAGGGACTTCCAGGGCTGGATCCGTGCAATGGGCCAGTCGGATGCTGAGCCAAGTGGCTGTGGGGCTACTGTGGCCACTGGGCAGAGCTGGCTGTGTCTGTTGTGCTTGGACCTGAGCTGAGCCCCCCTGCTTCCCAAGGGGATTCTCCTCTGTAGGAGCAGGGCTGTATGGATCCGATACTGTCCTTATAAGGCTGAAGGAGTGATCTCCAGCTCAAGTGGAGGATGATCTCGACGAGGATGTGTTGGGAGCTGTGCTGGGACAAGGGCGTCTCTTTGTACACTTGCTGCAAAGCCCATCTGGGTGACCCCCAGCCCTTTTGTCTTCAGCACAACCTGTCAGCTAAGCCAGAGCTTCTCACATCTCTCCCTCTTCCTTCCTTCAGGAGTGAGAGCGCTGAGAGCCCGGACATGGCCCCCTCAGGGGTGCAGGGGCCCGAGCAGCCGGCTGTCATCCCCACTCAGGGCGACCTGCTGGGTGACCTGCTGAACCTGGACCTGGGCCCGCCAGTGAGCGGGCCACCCGTTGCTGCCTCCTCCGTGCAGATGGGCGCCGTGGACCTCCTTGGAGGCGGCTTGGACAGCCTGGTATGTCCCAGCCCTGCAAGATCCTTCTCCAATGCTCTGGTGGCATCATGCTGGGTGTGATGTTGGCTCCTGTCTGGAGCTCCTGAGGATGGACTTGTCCACCCGGAGACATCTGGGCTAGTGATATCCTTCTACAGCTGGTGAAGACGGAGGGGCACTGCTCCCTCATTTATCTTGTCCCCATCAGATGGGGATAGGGGACAGCGGTCCTGAGCGCCTCCCCTCTCCACACATGAGGTCTGTGTAGATGTTCCTGGTGTCTGTGCTGTGCTGCAGGGGCAACTCCTCTTCCTGGGTCCCCTCTGAACCCCAGGTAACTCCAGGGACACTCACTAAACCACACTGTGGGGTCAAGACATGTCTGCTGCCAGCCTGTGGGGTGCTTTAATGGGCATCTCCTGCACCGGGAGGTCTGGAGGCAGCTTGCCTTCCTGGGAATGCAAACCAAGCCGTGGTTTGGCTGTAGGGTGAGGAGGAATAAAACCCTCTGGCTGGTTGGGACTGCCTGCCCTGGTGATGATCTACATTTCCCGAAGGAAAGTAATTTGGGAGTTTTCTCCACTGCTTGTAAAAACCAGCAGAGATCCCCAAGGGGAGGCAATGTCGCTGGCCCTTTGCCTGCTGCCTATCCTGGTCTGTCATCCCCCGAGTGCTGCCCTGGCTCTTCGGGCTTGCAGGGTTCGTAACAGGCTGGTGCTGGGTGTGGGGATGAGACACTCTGGTTGTGCTCTGGCTCTGGGGCAGCCACAGATGGACAGATGGATGGGTTGGCAGTGTGGCAGGACTAACCTCTCTTCCCTCCTCCCTTTCTCTTGTCTCTCTGTTTTATGTCTCTTTTCTCTTGGCTTGTCTCTGCATGTGGCTGGCTCCTCTCTCCGCCTTGCCTGCTTCTGCTTGGAGATGGGGGACGAGTCGGAAGGGGTATGGATCAGCCCTTTTCTTAGCTCTCTCGTGCATGCGTAGCCCTGGTGCCCATTTCTATCCCTGGCTGCCCCTGCTCCCACCTTGTAGCCGCAGCCCACGCTGGGCTGAGTGCGAAGCAGCACCCTTGGCTGCCTGGATCACTCCTGTTGGGTGCCCTTGTTTCCCTCTGGAGCCAGCCTGGTCCCCTATCAGCTCTGGGAGCACTGGAGCCTCCCTGCCGACTCTGGGCCCTCACCAGCTCCCACTGATGCTTTGAGTGCCCTTGAAGAGGCACTTTGTGGGACCCTTTTGCCTTCTGCGCTGGCCTCTGCCCCTGCTGATGCCCCTTTCTTCTCTTGCAGCTGCGAAGCGATGTGGGAGGCAGCCCTGCTGTGAGTGTGCCCTCTTGCCTGAGTCCCTCTCTTGCCGTCTGCATCCTCCTCCTCTCCCCAACCCCGTGGTGCCCCCTGTAACTCCCTCTCTTATTCCCCACAGATGGGTGGCGGCAGCAGCTTCGCACCAGCACCCACCACCGCGATGCCTGCAAACCTAGGGGCACCCCTCAGCGGTGGCCTGGGAGACCTCTTCGACCTCACCGGTGGGGTGGGGACCCTGTCGGGATCCTACGTGGCCCCCAAAACGGTGAGTGGGATGGCTGAGCCCCTGGGCTGCAGTATTAATGGGGGCAGAGACCCTCCCCGTGCCTCCTTCATGCTGCAGCGTCTCCCGGAATGGAGGTGGAAGACAGGCAGCCTCTTCCTAGTATGGTGGCAAGATGGAAAGGACGTGATGGTGCTTGCCCGGGCACGGGGATGTGGGGCAGAGGCAGACACACGGCCCTAAGCAGAGTGGGGAGCAGGGATCTGTCAGGTCATGTCTTTTCCAGCACTGGATTTGGGGCTGTGCAGTTTCCCTGTGTGCAGGGTGAGATTTGGAGGATTTTGCGGCAGCAGCATAGAATCCTAGCGTCATTTAGGTCAGGAAAAACCTTTAAGATTGAATCCAACCCTTAGCTCCGCCATTAAACTGTGTCCCTAAGTGCCCCAGCTACACAGCCTTTAAATCCCTCCAGGGATGGGGACTCCAGCCCTGCCTCGGGCAGCCTCTGCCAGGGCTTGACAGCCCTTTCCATGAAGTTTTATTTCCCACTATCCAATCTAACCCTCCCCTGACACAACCTGAGGGCATTTCCTCTCATCCTATCACTTGTCAACTGGGAGAAGAGCCCAGCACCCACCTCACCACAACCTCCTTTCCAGGAGCTGCAGAGAGCGATGAGGTCTCCCCTCAGCCTCCTCCAGGCTAAACAGCCCCAGGTCCCTCAGCTGCTCCCAGAACCCCTGGGCTCCAGGCCTTTCCACAGCTCCAATCCCTTTTCTGGATGTTCTCCAGCCCCTCAACGTCCTTCTTGGAGTGAGGGACCCAAAACTGAACCCAGGATTCAAGGTGTGGCCTCGCCACCACAGAGTCCAATCCCTTCTGTGCTCCTGCTGGCCACAGCGTGTGACTGATCCGAGACAGGATCCTGTTGACCTTCTTGGCCACCTGGGCCACTGCTGGCTCATGTTCAGCTGCTGTTGATCAGCATCCCCAGATTCTTTTCCACAGGGCAGCTTTCCAGTCACTCTTCCCCAGCCTGGAGCTCTTCATGGAGTTGTTGTGGCCCAGATGCAGGAGTCTTGCACTTGGCCTTGTTGAACCCCATCCCTTTGGCCTCGGCCCATGGATTCAGCCTGTCCCGGTCCCCCTCCAGGGCCTTCCTGCCTTCAATCCCACAGCCCTGGTTGTAGCAAGGGCCTGTGCCAACTGTGTGTCGGTAGCTGTGAAAAGCCTTTGGCTTACAAACACCCAGCACGGTTCTGGAAGGCTGGAGAGCACCAAAAGCTTCACTTTGGGTAAAACCCCAAGGGTTTCTTGTCTCCTTAACCCAGGTCTGGCTCCCAGCCATGAAAGCCAAAGGGCTGGAGATCTCTGGCACCTTCAGCCGGCAGGTGGGCTCCATCTCCATGGACCTCGTGTTAACAAACAAAGCCCTGCAGGTCATGTCTGACTTTGCCATCCAGTTCAACCGCAACAGGTAAGGTCCCTCCCGGGCTGCTCGGCAGCGACCTGTGAAGGCCAAGGTGGCATCTCCAAGCTCGGCCTTGGAGCTGTTGTGTATAAAGGATGGGAGGAAGGGGCTGTGAATTGGCTGCAGGGGTTGGGAACAGCCTCATGTGATGACCTTCTCTTTCTGATGGCTGTGGTGGTGATGATCATCAAACCAAAGCCTCTAAGAAGTTGACTGAAGAGGCTGTTCCTCTGACTACCATCTATTTGTCCTCCTGGTGATCCCATGCTTCTTTTCCCCTCGGAGTGATGCAACAAGGGATGGCTCTGAGGGAACGTTGTAGGAACCCCAAAAATAGGCCCAAATCTTTGTAGGAGAAAAGGGGAAAACTTTGGTTGGGCAGAGCAGGAGCCAGCCTGGCCCTGGGCTCTATGGGGGCAGCAAGATGAGCTGATGTGTTCCTGGGGTCTGGGTGAAGGAAGGCAGGGGGAGCCTCAGGTCTGGCCCAGTGCCTGCTGCTCCACGCCCTGATCTCCTGCTCTCCTCTGGTGTCCCCCCAGCTTTGGCCTGGCCCCGGCAGCTCCTCTCCAGGTCCATGCGCCTCTTGCCCCCAACCAGTCTGTGGAGATCTCTCTTCCGCTGAACACTGTTGGCTCCGTCATGAAGATGGACCCCCTGAACAACCTCCAGGTGGGGAACGCCCCTGGGTCTCCCCTCCTGGGGGGCTGGGATGGGGCAGGGCAGCCCTGGGGTGGGCTTGCTTCCTCGGGAAGGAGCTGGAAGGAGGTGTAACTGCAGCAGCCAGATAAGAAGAAAGACTCAGCTCAACTGTGTGCTGTCAGAGCTCAGTCCAGCTCCTGTAGAGTCATCAATGTTGGAAAAGCCCTCTAAGTTCATCCAGTCCAACCGTCAGCCCAGCCCCACTGTGCCTACTCAACTGTGTCCCCAAGTTCAGCTGTTGTTGGCCAGCACCCGCAGGTCCTTCTCCACTGAGCAGCTTTCCAGCTGCTCTTCCCTTTGTAGTTCCTAGGAGGAATCTGGGTGAGAAGGCTAAGGGGGTGCAGTCCTGGAAGCTCCCCCATTTTCCTTATGTGCTGGGGACAGTGATGCACCTGAGGGCACATCCACATAGATACTGGCCTCTCCAGGTCCTTTGGGCAGCTTCCAGTCTCTTGCTCCAATGATACCTGGTTCAAGAGGGATCGGTGGTGTGTGATGGGATGAGATGGGTGGGATGTTTGCCTGCTGTGGGTTGGAGGAGGTGTTGAAGTCCCCATGTCCTTCCATCCCAGGTTGCGGTGAAAAACAACATTGATGTCTTCTACTTCAGCACCCTGTACCCACTGCACATCCTCTTCACGGAGGACGGCAAGATGGGTGAGTTGGAGTGTGGGTGGCTGTGCGTCCTGCAAGGTCCTCTTCAGTCTGTCAGTGCCATCCCAGCCCCTGGAATCCTCCTGACCACATTCCCATGTGGATGCAGATGCCCCTGGCAGTCTGGAGCAGACAGGGACATAGCCAAGCCAGTATGATGACTACCTGAGGTGGCCTGAGCCACATTTTAACTCCTTGCTGCTCTTGTTTAATGGCTGGAAGTGTTCAAGGCCAGGTTGGGTGGGGCTTTGAGCAACCTGATCCAGTGGGGAGGTGTCCTTGCCCACAGCAGAGGGTGGGACTGGGTGGGCTTTGAGATCCCTTCCAACCCAAACCATTCTATCATTCTGTGATTGATTCGTTGCTTATTTTGCCTTCCCTGGCACTCGCCAGCCTCTTCCTCAAGCCAATCTTGTATCTTCATCACTGTGTTGGTTTCGTTCCTCGCTGCAGAGCGGCAGATGTTCCTGGCCACTTGGAAGGATATTCCCAACGAGAACGAGGCCCAGTTCCAGATCAAAGACTGCTCTCTCAATGCAGGTGGGTCCAAACCCTTCAGAAGGATCCAAGTGGCCACTGGTGATCAGCTCATCCCAGTTAGCCCAGGCTGTGGGGAGATGAAAGCGCCTTCCCCGCATGCTCACCCTGTATCTCCAGGAAGGAGCTGCTGCCTGACTTGCTGTTTGCAAGTTGCAGACGCTTGGCGGCCTTGGAGACACCTTGCTCGGTGAGGATGTCCCCGTTGCCTTGGACAGTTGCCGTGCCCACTTTGGGATCAATCTCAGAGCAGGGAAGTGCAGCAGGACTGTGCAGTGTCCTGCGCTCGCAGGCAGCTGTGGGCAGGAGCCCAGCCAGGCTCCTTGGCACCTCCTTGCTCCCCCAACTCCTTCTCCAGGAGATCTGGTGCCAACCAGAATGTGCAAAACCCCGGGTGGGAACAGCAGAGTCCTTTCAGTCCTGCTGGCAGCAGCGAGCTGACCTTTGTGGAGCAAAGTGGGACGGCTCTGCTTGTGAATTGAGCTCTGGGCTGTTCCCTACCCTCCCTGGGGAGGATGAATAGAGCCCTTCTCCTTGCTCCGTGGGGACAGCAGGTTTTGGATGGGGCAGGAGGGAGAGAGGAGGAGGAGATGGGGTGGCAGCAGCTCGCATAGCAGCTTTCTCCTCCCACGTAGATGCCATTAGCAGCAAGCTCCAAGGCAGTAACATCTTCACCATCGCCAAGAGGAACGTGGAGGGCCAAGACATGCTCTACCAGTCCCTGAAGCTCACCAACGGCATCTGGGTGCTGGCAGAGCTCAGGATCCAGCCCAGCAATCCCAACTTCACGGTATGGCTCCTTCCCCTGCCTGCCTGCCTCCAAAACAGTCTCAGGGCGGCTCCAAGGCTGCTGCCCACCCTGCCTTCCCTGTTCTTTGCTCGGAGATGAATGGTCCTGCAGGACCAGGAACCCACAGCTGCTGGTGGTGCCAGTTCCAGTGTTGTTCTCTCGTGGGAAGGGCGAGACAGGGGCTGTGCTGGCTGGCTGGGCTCTGCAGCAACACCCCCATCTCTGCAGGGCTGCTCTCCTGGCACCAGGGAGGCAGCTGAAGGATGCAGAGAGCTCCCAGCCCACCCACACATCCCCACTAAAATAAAAAAACCCAGCCCCAGCCCCTTCTAGGGGCATCCCTGCCTCTGCCTGTGTGCTGGGCAGCCTGGCTGTAGCTGCAAACAGCCTTGGAGCGGGGATCTGTCTGTGTGTTGGCCACGAGCTTTCCCTGGCCCTTTCCCACCTTCCTTGCAGCCTTTTTCCTTTGGGTTGGGATGAGCTGTGTGGCCTTGACTCAACTCTCTCTGTATCTCCATCCCTGCTGCCTGCCCACCCTCGCCGGCCTGCCCGCTCTTGCAGGATTTGGAGGTTAGCAGACTGGTTTTTACCCTGGCTTTGGGCTTGCTTTGGCTGCTTCCTGCTTATTCCTGAGGGTTTTTACCTGCTCTGCCTGTTTCTTGGTTGTCCCTTGCTCCTTCCTCGCAGCAGGCCTGGTGCTGAGAGCGCAGCTTCATCGGAGGTGAACGTTTTGGAGGGACAGGATATTCCCAACCCTCCTGCATTCACTTGGGATGAGGATGGCTGCAAATCCTTATCCTGGAGGATTCCCTGCTTGGCACCTCTGCACTGAGTTCTCTCTGCTTGCCTGCAGGCTGCGTAACTAATTGATTTCAGAGTCATTTAATGTTTAATCTTTGAGCAAATACCTGAAGGGAGCTTGCTTGGGAGATGCCTTTGGGGCAACCGTTCCCCCTCGTGTTCCAGGCATGGAATCAAACACCAAGAGATGACACATGTGCACGCCTCTGCCTCCTTCCCTGCCTGTGCTGCATGTGGCTGGCTCTGCCTCTCACCTGGGCGCGGGGAGCACTGGCAGCCTGGGGAGAGTGTTTAAAATCATTAATTGCCTTTTAATATCTTCTTTTATCCAGCTGGGGCCACCTCATGCCCTGGGAGTGGATGCTGCAGCATGCAGGGCTTTGTGCTTTGGGGCTTGTGGGTCACCGGCGCGGGGCAAGGTGCCGTGACTCCCTCTTCTTCTCTCTCTCTGCAGTTATCCCTGAAATGCCGAGCGCCGGAGGTGTCCCAGTACGTCTACCAAGCCTACGAAACCATCCTGAAGAACTAAGGTCATGCCGCAGCCCGTCCTCCTCTTCCCTTTCCCACCTGAGGAAGTGGGGCAGGACCCATGTGCATGTCTCCTCTCCTTCCTCCCGAGGAACCAGCCCCTGGGAATCTCCCTTGAGCCCCAGGGCCCTGAAAACGGAGCCGCCGCTTCCTTCTCTGCGGGGCTGGGGCGGGCAGAGGGGGTGAGGGGCATCCTGGCCTGTCCCTGCATCCCTGTAGGAGCCCGGGTGCGAGTAATGCAGTGTCCTTGCTGATGTTGCCCCAGTGAGAACCCTGCCTCACTCTCCACAGCCCAGTGGCTGCTTTTTTATCCAGCTGCCATGCGTGCAGGGCTGCTCCCCTCCTCTCTGTATCCCCCCCATCCTGGGAGAATCCCCTCCCCACTGACACTGGGCTCTCACCTTTGCCTGGGGTGGTGTCTGGTGAAGGATTCGCACTCTGCAGCCCTTGGAATGGCACTATAGAGCTGGCACTTGGCCTCTTTCACATTGCTCAGGGCCTGAAATGCAGTGGGGTTGGGTGGCCCCTGCTCCAGCTCCCCCTGGAGCCCTGGCTTCTTCCTTCCCTGGTTCAGGAGAGCCATGGAGGTGAGCCCCAATCCTTTGGGAGAGGATCTCCCTGCTCTGGGAGCTGTTTCCAAAGGTCCCAGAAGGGCTCAAGAATCTCAAATTTGAGCCTGTACTTAAAAGTGCAGTGAAAAAGGGCTTTTCCAGCCCCTGCAATGAGGCCAGGAGGGCTCCCAGCTTCACCTCACACTGCCCTTGACCTCCCCCTCTGCCCCACAAGCTGGGGCAGCCACCCACCTCCCCAGCCCCACGGCTCCATCGCCTCCCCGCTGTCACCCTTGGGTGCTGGTGAGGATATGCCACCGTTCCCGACGGTGACGCTGCTCCTTTCTCCCCTTCCCCCCAAAATAAAGCCATGGGTCCCCCCTAACCAGAAGCGGCCGATGCAGGAAATATCTAATATATAAATATAAATATATTGTATGTTCACTAGTTTCAAGGGGAACAATGAATAAAGGTGACATCTGCCCACAGAGCTGCTGCCCTGAGCCGTGACCCAGTGGTCCTGAGGGAAGCAGGATGCTGTGAGCTTCCTCTCAGCAGTGCCCTGCCCTCCCAAGGAGGAGATAAGCCCTCTCAGGAAGGAGATAAGCCCTCCCAGGGGTTGGTGGCCCCAGCCCCAAGGGAGGGTCCAGCTCCAGTACAGACAACTGGACACAGCGGGTTCAGTTCTGTTGGTCTTTACTGGCTTTGGGGGGACATGCGGGGCCAGAGGAGTGGGGGCTGTGGTGGCCTGGCTGGGGGGCTCCATGCACGGCCCCATCCCGCATTCTGGACATCAACGCAGGCTGTGGACAACGCTGCAGGTGCTGGAGAGGAAAAAGTGATCCCCCCTCCGCCCCAAAATACAAGTTGTGACAACAAACTGCATGTCCCCAAGTCATCTCAGATATAAAGAGAAGAGGAAAGAGGTGTGAGAGGCAGCCAAGAAGAGGAAAGACAACAGAAAGCCATCAAGAAGAAAAGATGATGAAAAGAGGAGAAAAGGAGAAGGTGAGAAGAGAAGAAGGCCACCAAGAAGAGACAATGACAAAAGAAGACATGAAGATGACGTGGTGGTGACGAAAGAAGGATGGGAAAGCCAAAAAGAGGAGAAGACAACCCGAAGATGAAGAAAACAAAGGGAGGAGGAGAAGAATGAAGAGAGGCAAAGATGAGAAGACAACAGAAAGCAATCAAGAAGAAAAGATGATAAAAAGAGGAGAAAGAGACAAGAAGGTGATAAGGAGAAGGCCACCAAGAAGAGACAATGACAAAAGACATGAAGATGAGAAGGAAAAGAATGTGGTGACAAGAGAAGGACAGGAAAGCCAAAAATAGGAGAAGACAACATGAAGAAAACCAAGGGAGGAGGAGAAGAATGAAGAGAGAAAAAGACACAAAGATCAGAAGAGAGGAGCTGGTTGCTCTACAGCCTTGTTCTCAGGCCAACACTCCTGCCCTGGCCCCCTGCTGCGAATGGACCTGCTCCCAGGGTGCTTGGGGCACATCCAGAACTTGCTGCGCCTGGCTGGAGCCATGGGATCCTCGCAGGGCCCAATCCAAACCACCAACAGTCGCCAAGTGAAGGAGCCTCAGCTCCTTGGCCAACTCAGGTCCGTGGCCATCGCCTCTCCACACAGGTGCCATCACCAGCAGCAGCTCTGCTGTGTCTCCAGGGGCTTGTCCCCATCCTGCCTGCCACTGACGTGGGCATCTCATGGCCAAGCGTCCTCATCCAGCCCTTCGCGCTCCCGTGGCCCCCAGGCGGGCTCCAGGAAGGAGGAGAAGACGTTCTGCAGGGCCCCCCACGGCTTGGAGCTGCCAGTGGAAGGCTGGGGGGCTGCTCCGTAGCCCCGCGGCGTGGGGATCCTGGACGGCTTCTTGTGGGGCTGCGTGTCCAGCCGAGGCTTGGCCTGGAGGCGTGGGGATGGCACGGAGAGGGAAGGCACCGCTGTGGGGATTCTAGGGGAGGCCACGGCGGGGTTCTCCTCCGTCTCTGTCAGCTCATCCTCCCCCGGTGCCCAGTCAGTGTCGGACTCGGGGCCGCCGCGCATCTCCCGGGTGTCCCAGGAGGCTGGTAAGCAGCTGCTCTCATCGGAGGAGCTGGAGAGGGCTGGACGGCGCCCCAAATCCGCTGTTTCAGGGGCTGCCGGCAATGCAGGTCCAGCCCCATTCCCGCTGCGCCGGCCGTCCTTGCTGAAGACGTTGAGGGAGGATGAGGAGGAGCTGGAAGAGCAATAGGCCGAGTCGGCGGCCGTGGGTGGCGCGGGGAGCATGGCGGGAGCTTCCGCAGCCTCCAGCTCCTCCATCAGCCGCGTGTTGGCCAGGAATTCCTCCTCCAGCCTGCGGAAGAGCAGCTGCTCCTGCCCGGGCTCCAGCGGTGCCCGCAGCCACTGCACCAGCTCCTCCAGCTCACGCTGCAGGGCTTCCCCATCGCCGCCATGCGGGGCCTCTCCGGGCACCCCGAATCCCTCCTGGAGCGAGGAGCGCCGGCGCGGGCGGCCGCGGGCAGGGCTGCCGGAGCGGGACGCAGGTTCTGCTCGTGTCCACGAGTGTTGCCCGTCCTGCCGGCGGCTGATGAGCAGCAGGGGCTGTGGGCCGGGGCGGCCGTGGCTGCGGGCACGCGGGGTGGCGCGGCTGGGCCCGTTGGGCACCCGTGAGCGGCCACGTTCCTCCTCGGCCGGAGCCGTTCGGCCGCTGCCCGGAGAGAGGCCCGTGTGGCGTGGCGGCTGCTGCCCCAGGGCCTCGCGGCGGCGTGGGGGACCCCCATCCCGCAGGCTCTGCGCCGACGAGGCCGAGGAGTCGCTGTCGCCCGAGCAGCGGCGGGAGCGGGACGGAGCCGGGTCGCGGGGCCTGGGGGACATGGAGAGGGAGTTAATTAGGACTGGAGGGGCGAAGAGGTCATCGCACCCCTCTTTCTACCCCAACAGAATCCTGTTTCCTCCCCACTGCAGCTTCATTGGTCCCTATTGCACCTCTCTCTTTCCCTGATTGCCCCATTGATTCCATTCTCCACCCATTGCACCCCCATTCCCCCATCACTGGGGGTGTTCAGCCTGGAGGAGGCTGAGGGGAGACCTCATTGCTCTCTACAACTACCTGAAAGGAGGTTGTGGAGAGGAGGGAGCTGGGCTCTTCTTCCAAGTGACAGGGGACAGGACGAGAGGGAATGGCCTCAAGCTCCCCCAGGGGAGATTTAGGCTGGACATTAGGAAAAACATTTTTCACAGAAAGGGTCATTGGGAACTGGAACAGGCTGCCCAGGGAGGGGGTTGAGTCACCTTCCCTGGAGGGGTTTAAGGCACAGGTGGATGAGGTTCTAAGGGGAATGGTTTAGTGTTTGATAGGAATGGTTGGACTCGATGATCCGGTGGGTCTCTTCCAACCTGGTTATTCTATGATTCTATGATTCTATGATTCATCACACCTCCCTGCTTCCCATTCCTCCACACTGCATCCCCCTTGTCCCCCATTCTTTTCCCACTGTGCCCCCTCATTTTACCCCATAGGGTAGGGCTGGGACCTTGCTGTGGGGCTGGGTATTGCTGTGGGACTGGGTACTGTTACGGGGCTAAGACCTTGCTGTGGGGCTGGGACCTTGCTGTGGGTCTGTCTGTTCGCCCCTCGCTGGCAGCGGTCGCCCCCACAGCCCCCTGGGTGCCCACCTGATGGTGCCGCCCCTCGCCTCGCCGGGGCTCCTGGCAGGGCTGGCAGAGCCGGGCAGGGCAGCGAGGCCGCGACGTGGAGACATTCCCTCCTGCCTGGTGCCAGATGGTGCTTTCGGGGTGTCCTCGGGGCCCCTCTGGGGGTGCCTGCTCCCCCCAGCTGCTCGGGGGCGCCGTGGGGTGCTGGGGCTGCCAGAGAAGCTGCCGGGAGCTGCTTTGTGCGGGGAGAAGCCGGGAGCGCGGGGCTGCGGCAGGCGGTGAGCTGGAAACGGAGACACCGGTGCTTAGCGGGGCTCCCCTCGCCAGCCCCCCAAAGCTCACCACACCCCGCTTTTTCCACAGGTTTCCAGGCTGTGGGTTCATCGCCTCTGGAATTAATTTAGCCAAAAAAACACCTTTCCGCACTCTCTTCTTTTCCAGATTTTCCCGGGCTGTGGGATCATCACCTCGCGAATTAATTTAACACCTTTTCTCACTCCCTTCTTTTCCAGGCTGCGAGTTCATCACCTTGGGAATTCATTTGGCCCAAACCCACCTTTTCTTACTCCCTTCTTTTCCAGAGTTTTCCGGGCTGTGGGATCATCACCTCGCGAATTAATTTAACCCAAACCCACCTTTTCTCACTCCCTTTTCCCATTTCAGCTTCCCGAACAGCCCAGCCCCAGGGAAAGGAGCCCCCCGGAGAGCCATGAGCAGTGAGGTGACACCGGCGAGGGGGTCCCCGTAGGCACTCACCGAGCGAGGAGCAGCGGCACGGATCGTGCTTGTCCAGGTAATGTTCCAGTGTGTCCCAGCCGCCCCCGACCCGCACCATGACGTGGCTCCTCAGCACCTGCGGACACCCCGCTGCCGTCACCCTGCCCCGAAAAGGGGGGGATCAACCCCCTCATTGGGGTCCCCCACGCAGCGTGTGGGGAGAAATGAGCTCAGGGCAGGGTGGGAGAGGACACGGGGGGACACGGGGTGCGGTGGCGGCTCTTACTCGGACGAAGATGAGGGTGCTGGAGTCACCCACTTTGTATTTGCCCTCGGAGACCTTGATCATGGGGAACTGGGAAGGGCAGGAGCAGCAGCCCAGGATCTCCCGCACCTGCGGGCAGAGAGGGGAGAGGTGGGTGCAGGCACCTCCACGCCGACCGTCCCACCAGGAGCGTGGGGAGCACCCACATCCCACGGTCCCGAGCCAGCAGCTCCCACACAGACACGATCTCAAGCCGACAGCTCCCACCGGGCACATGGGGAGCACCCACAGCACCCACATCCCATGATCCTGATGCAAGAGCTCCCAAAAGGCACATGCACAGCACCCACATCCCACGATCCCGAGCCAGGAGCTCCCACCAGGCACATAGGCAGCACCCACACCCCATGATCCTGAGCTGGCAGCTCCCACCTGGCACATGGGGAGCACCCACAACACCCACATCCCGCGATCCTGAGCCAGGAGCTCCCACCAGTAGCGTGGGGAGCACCCACATCTGAGAATCCTGAGCCAGGAGCAACCACCTGGCACACAGGGAGCACCCACATCCCATGATCCCATGCCAGCTGCTCCCACCAGGCACATGGGGAGCACCCACATCCCCCACATCCCACGATCCCGAGCCAGCAGCTCCCACCTGGCACACGGGGAGCACCCACATCCCATGATCCTGAGCCAGGAGCTCCCACCAGGCACACACGGAGCACCCACATCCCACAGTCCAACGATCCCGAGCCAGGAGCTCCCACCAGGAGAGTGGGGAACCCCCACCAGCACCCACACGCCGTGGGAGAGGGAGGGGTGCGGGGGGGACCTCCCCACCCACCCTAGAGCAGGCTGAGAACAGACACAACTCGCTTCACCTCCTGCCAACCCCACTCCTTGGAGCCACCCATCCTGCAACCGCGGGACGTGGGGAGCTCAGAGCACCCCAAAACTGGGAATAGGGAAGACACCCCCACCCCTGCTGCCCCCAGACTGTGGGGGCAGCACCCTCCAGCGCCCACCCCTGCGGACACCAAGGGGTTAAACTCTTTTTTTTTTTGCTTTCCCCCCAAACTTTAACACTGAAATCTAAAAGGTGGATTTTTTGGGGGAGTGGAGGCAGGTGGGGGACCCCCCCGAACCCTGCCAGCTGCCTGCACGGAGCTGACGTCAGGGATTAGGCTGGGAGCCACGCGGGGACGCGGCTGCATCCTGCGGTCCCGTCCCCCCCCAAATTGGGGAGGAGTTTATAATTCATAATTCAAAAATTCATAATTCAAAATTCAAAAATTCATCATGAATTCCTTTTTCTGGTTGTTTTGCTTTGCAGTTCTGCCTTTACACCCACAGCAGGATCCGGCCGCTCCCATTCCCATCCCAGTGGCCAGGTCAGCTCCAAGTGGGGAAACTGAGGCATGGGGAGTCGGGGGGGCTACAGTGAGGGGGGGGCTGACCCTGCTGCCACCCAGGAAAGGGACATGGGGACAATTCGGGTCGGATCCGGCACCATCAGGCTCCTCCCCAACTCCAGCGCTGCCCATAAAAGCCGATAGCGAGGAATTACGCAGCCCGGAAAAATGCAGCTGGGGTTGGCAAGATGCACACCGGGGGGTCTGGGGGGGCTCGGGGGGCACCCCCTTTCCACAGGGGACATGGGGAGCATGGTGCTGGATGCTCCCCCCACCCCGGCCTCAGCGCGGAGGCTGCGGGACTTAACGAGGAATCGGGGTTTCAATTAAAAAATGGCTTTGAGATTAGGGAGTCAGGGGAGGGCAGGACCCCTCCCGTGTCCGCATTAATCTCAGCGCGCGGGTCGGATCCTGCGCCCGGGCTTTAATCCCTCCTGAGCCTCCCTGCACCCAGCCTTGCAACGGGAACCCCCCTGCTTTGGGACACCCCAAAACCACCCAGGACGTCCCCACGTCCGTCTGTCCATCCCCAAAGACGCCAGCACCAAGGTGCTGGGAGAAGGAGCAGGTTCTTGAGGTGGAGACCAACCATGGATGGGGAGGAGGTGGCAGGGGTGGAGGTGACACCTGCATCTGCTTTGGAATTATAGCCATAGCCACCAAAATATCCTGGTTGTGTGGCCAAGGACCTCCCATGGCCACGGAGAACATGGTTGGGTGGATGGAGGGACCTCCCATGGCCACAGAGAGCCTGGTTGGGTGGATGGAGGGACCTCCCATGGCCACGGAGAGCCTGGTTGGGTGGATGGAGGGACCCCCCCATGGCCATAGAGAACATGGTTGCGTGGATAGAGGGACCTGCCATGGCCACGGAGAACGTGGTTGGGTGGATAGAGGGACCTCTCATGGGCCATAAAGACAGAGAGTTGAGTGGCCAGACTGGACCCCCGTGCAGCTCCCGGAGGAGCGTCTCACCAGCTCATCCAGATTCTTCAGGTCGCAGAGGGCAATGGGCCGGGTCCTGCTGGGGTAGGTGGGCACCTGGTGGTCCTGGCTCTCCTGGCACGAGCCCAGCGCGCCGTAAGCCATTTGGTCCCTCATCTCCTCCTCGATCTCCTCCTCCATCTGGATCAGCATGGGGGCCAGCATGCCAAACTTGGATCCTCTCCTGGCCACCTCCAACAAGCAGAGGACAAAGTTCTTCTCGTTCTTCTTCAGCACCAAGTCGTTGGTCTCAAACATGAGGACGTCCTGGATGCCGAGGTCCTGCCGGCACCACTGGATGAAGTTGGAGACGTTGTCCCGGGCGATAAAGGAACCGGGCACCACGTTCTTGGCTTGGAAGACGACCTCGTTCTGGGGGACGCGCATACGGGCGGCCGCCTCGGGGTGCCGCTGCTGGAAGTCCAGGGCAGTGCGGTTGACGTTGTTGGCATGTCGGCAGAGGTGGCATCCCGTCTCCAGGCTCTCCAGGAAGGTGTCCACCTGGATGTCCAGGTCGTAGAGGGTGTTGAACCACTCGGCCAGGTCCTCCTTCATGGCCTCCAGGTACTCCTCGCTGGAGCGGAAGGGCCGGATGCTCTTGGAGGCGGCCGACTGGATGTGGCTGGGGTCGGCCATGGCCTGCGGGTGGACAATGGGACCTGTTACAGGCAGCACCCCAAAACCTGGCCCCTTGGTGTGTCCCCACCACCCTGCCCTGGTGACCTCCCGTGCCTCAGTTTCCCCAACTAGTGAGTCAGCATGACCTCCAGAGCCAGGTGGGACCTAAAACCCCATGGCCCCTGGTCCCACCATCCTCCCACCTCAAGCCACGTGCACCTCATCCTCCGTGTCCCCCCAGTCCCATGTGTCTCCCCATGTTGCCCCACCCCATGTCCGCCACACCCCCCCTACCCCCACTCTGTGTCCCCAAATCCTGGGTCCCCACCCCATGCATGTCCTACCCATCCCATGTGTCCCCCCAATCCCATGTCTCCCCCCATCCCATGTGTCCCCCATCCCATGTCTCCCCCAATCCCATGTCTCCCCCCATCCCATGTGTCCCCCATCCCATGACTCCACCCATCCCATGTCTCCCCCAATCCCGTCTCCCCCCCATCCCATGTGTCCCCCCATCCCAGGTCTCCCCCCATCCCTGGACTCCCCCAATCCCACGTCTCCCCCCATCCCACGTCTCCCCCCAATCCCACGACTCCCCCCATCCCACGTCTCCCCCATCCCACGTCTCCCCCCATCCCACCCCAGGTCCCTCTGATCCTGTAAGACCCCCTCGTGTCCCCCACCATTCTCTATCTCCTCCCGTATCTCCCTGATTTTGTCACCCCCCTGTGACCCCCCCACCCCGTGTGTCCCCCTGATCTCGCACTGTGTCATCCACCCCCCCGCGATGTTCCTCCACCTCACTCTAATCCTGTGTCTGTGTCCCCCTCCCCCTTAATGTCACTCATCACCAATGGCCCCAGCAGCAGAGCCCCCCCACCTTGCCGTGTCATGGTGGGTGTCACCCCCCCCCGCTGTGGGAGCAGGTGACACCCCCTGCGCTAGAGGGGTCCCAGTGCCCCCCAGCGCTGACCCCCCCCAGCCCCATCCCTGCTCCAGGGGGCCCGGGGGGGGTCCTGCCCTCTCAGGGGGTGCTGGGGGGGTCCCTGCTGGGGAGCTATCAGTGTTTTGGGGGGGCTGCCCTCTTGGAAGGGGGGGTCCTTTTCCCTTAGGGGTTTTGGGGGGGGACGACAGTCCCCGTGGGTCCCCAGCTTTCTCGGGGAGAAGGGAGGGGGGGTGCCCTGGCAGGGGGGTGTCTGTCTGTCTGTCCGGGGGGGGAGGCAGATGGAGACACGGACAGAGGACATTGGGGGGGGCAGACAGAGATGGGGGGACACAGACAGGGTGGGGGGACACACAGGGGGACACATGGACATGGAGGGGGACATGGGGGGGACGCACAGGCTGGGGGGTCACACGGGGGGACACAGAGAGGGGGGTCATAGAGAGGGGACAGGGACAGAGTGGGGGGACACATGGAGAGAGGGGGACAGGGATAGAGGGGGGGACATGGGGGGGTCATAGAGGGGGGACAGGGACAGAGGGAGGGACACATGGAGAGAGGGGGACAGGGATAGAGAGGGGACAGGGATAGAAGGGGGGACACATGGAGAGAGGGGGGACAGGGATAGAGGGGGACAGGGATAGAGGGGGGGACAGGGATAGAGGGGGGGACACATGGAGAGAGGGGGACAGGGATAGAGGGGGGACATGGGGGGGTCATGGGGGGGACAGGGACAGAGGGGGGGACACATGGAGAGAGGGGAACAGGGATAGAGGGGGGACACATGGAGAGAGGGGGGGACACATGGAGAGAGGGGGGACAGGGATAGAGGGGGGACAAGGGGGTGTCATAGAGGGGGGACAGGGACAGAGGGGAGGGGACATGGAGGGGGGGGACACGGATGGGACACACGGAGAAGGGGGGATAGGGACAGAGGGGGGGGTCACGGGGGGGTTATGGGGGGGAATAGGGACGGGGGGGGAACACATGGAGAGAGGGGGGACACGGAGGGGGGACAGGGACAGAGAAACATGGAGAGAGGGGGGACAGGGACAGGACACGGGGGGGGGGACAGGCGGAGGGGGCGGCAGGGCCGGGGCGGACAGGCGGACGCGGGGGGAGGACACACGGACACGGTTGGGGGGGGTGGGGGTGTCAGGGTCCCCCGCACTCACCGGCGCTGGGCGGTCGCTACCGTCGGTCCCGGGCCGGGGGGGGGGCCGGGGGGGGCCCCGCTTGCGCCGCCATCGGCCCCGAGCGGAGCCGCCCGCGGGGGCGGCCCAGGAAGCGGCGGCGGGGCGGGGAGAGACCGGGAACGGGGGAGGGACAGCGGGGAACGGGGGGACGGGGGAGAATGGGAGAGAGGGGGGGGCATGGGGAGAATGGGGATGGGGGGGGTAGGAGAATGGGGGAACAGGGGGAGAATGGGGCACAGGGGGGGCACGGGGGGAGAATGGGGGGGACATGGGAGGATATGGGAGAATGGGGAGTGGGGGGATATGGGAGAATGGGAAGAACTGGGGGGACATGGGAGAATGGGGGGGGGGGGCATGGGGAGAATGGGGATGGGGGGGGAGATAGGAGAACGGGGGAACAGGGGGAGAATGGGGCACAGGGGGGGCACGGGGGGAGAATGGGGGGACATGGGAGAATGGGGAGTGGGGGCACGTGGGGAGAATGGGGGGATATGGGAGAATGGGGAGAACTGGTGGGGACGTGGGAGAATGGGGAGTGGGGGGGATATGGGAGAATGGGAAGAACTGGGGGGGACACGGGAGAATGGGGAGTGGGGGGGATATGGGAGAATGGGAAGAACTGGGGGGGACACGGGAGAATGGGGAGTGGGGGGGATATGGGAGAATGGGAAGAACTGGGGGGGACACGGGAGAATGGGGAGTGGGGGGGATATGGGAAGAACTAGGGGGGAAATGGGAGAATGGGAAGAACTGAGGGGGATATGGGAGAATGGGGAGAATTAGGGGGGACACGGGGAGCTGCGGGGGGGGTCATGGGGAGGTGGACAGGGGAGAACTGGGCATGGTGGGGAGGTGACAGAGAGAACAGGGCACAGGGGGACATGGGGAGCTAGAGGGGAGCAAGGGGGAATTATGAGGGCATCCAGAGTGGGACACGGCGGTCTCAGTGCCATCTCCCCAGCAGGACATGGATGTGGGGGGACACAGAGCCCACCCCCACCGAGTGGGACGCGGGGGACACAGCTAACGCTGCCCCGGGGTGAGACACAGGGGAAGGGACTGGAGGGGGGGGACAGGCAGCCCTCCCCAGAGTGGGACATGAGGTGTCACAGTGCCCCTCCCTGCACTGGCAACAGGGCACAGCACGTGGGAAGTGGGACACAGGGTGTCACCATCTGTCCCCCCCCCACCCCGATCCACCTCCCACATCCAGTGTGGGACACTGGACAAGAGGCAGCAACACTGGCACGGTGGGGACACAGGGGGGTCACACTGGCTCCCCCAGGCACCCAGAGTGGGACATGGACAGGGCAGGGAGGACGGGGAGTGGGACAGCGACCCCAGCGTGGTGGGACGTGGGAGTGGGTGACAGCACCTGATCCCTCTCCCCCTGCACCCAGAGCAGGATGTGCACGCGGATGTGGTGGTGGTGGGGGTACAGGGGGGCTGCTCCCAGTCGCATACAGAGCAGTGCGGGTATAAACATCGGGAATTTTTATTTAAAAAACCGTCACAACCGTTAACAGCGTCACAGCCGCGGGGGGGGGACGCGGCGGCCCAGAGCGGGCGCAGTGGTTCTCCAACACGGTGAGAGACTAACGCGGGGCAGGGGCCGGCATAATGTTGAGGCCAACATTATAAATACGGAATTATAAATTTAAAACGTTGGTTGTTTTTTTTTCTTTTTTTTTTTTTTTTTTTTCCTGGTTTAAAAAATAAATCTGGTACAACTGCAGCGGCAGCGGGGTCAGTAGGGCCGCTCCCGGCGCTCCTGGCGGTGCTCACCCCTGCAGAAATGTGGGAGAGGGTGCATTAGGGCCCGTACCCAGGGAACCCCAGGCCAGGACAGGGTCCTCATCCCCAACACGCCCTCCCCTCCTTACCCCTTTGCCCACCACACTGCCTACTTGTTCCCCCTCCTCATTCCACCATGCCTTTGCCCCCCACCCCCCAACCTGTTACCCCCTTTATCCTCCTTCGATACCCCTTGTTCTGCCACCCCCTCACCTCCTTGTCCTGACACCTTTTTGCCCTCAGCCTCCCCTTCAGCCCCCACGGCCCATCATCCCCCCTCAAGACACATCCCTGTGTCCCCTTTTCCCCCACCCCCTCACCCCACAACTACTTTTGCCCTGCCACCCTGCCTCAGCCTCTCCCTGCTGCCTCTGTCCCGCACATTCAGGTTTGCTCCCACTCTGTCCCCCCCGAGACGTACTTGTCCATCTTTCCTGGTCCTCCACGCCGGCCGCCTCGGCCTCCTCCTCCTCCCATCTGCTCCATCAGGGGGCCGGGGGGACCCCCAGGGCCTCCACCTCCTCCTCCTCCTCGCCGGCCACCACCTCCGTAGCCCCCTCGATCCATACCGCGGCCTCCTCGGAATCCACCTCGGTCACCGCCGCGGCCACCTCGGAACATGCCACCAGGTCCCCCGCGCTCCATCAGGCCTCCTCCGCGCCCACCGCGCATCCCTCCGGGGCCACCTCGCCCGCGCTCACCACCTGGGAGAGAGGAGAAGGCTCAGGGTGCTCCAAAGGGAGAGTTACCCAGCTCCAGATGCTCCGCAGGCCTCTCACACCCAGCAGAAGCCGTGCTTTGCAGGGCCTGAGCACCGCAGAGAGCCCAAAAAAGAGCCTGGCAGCTCAGCAGTTCAGAACTGGGAAGCATGGAAGGGATGAGCACTCCTGGCCTCCATTTTGCTGCTCAGGGAAAGGTGAAGCCCCATGAGCTCTTGGAGCTGGGAGCAACCGCTCCCTGGGAAGCCCTAGAGCAGGACTGGGGCAGCGCGCCTGAACGGCAGGTGCCACGCGCTCCACTGCACACGTACCTGGAGGGGGGAACGGGGGCGGAAGGAATCCTTCTGGCTTAGGAGCCTTGCACTGATTGCACTCCGTTCTCCAGGCAAAATTCTGGTTCCCACAGCCCCTGGGTACAAACACCAGTTAGCAAACGCTAGGAAGGCATTCCTGGCTTCAGAATCATAGAATCACCAGGTTGGAAAAGACCCACCGGATCATCAAGTCCAACCATTCCCATCAATCACTAAACCATGTCCCTCAGTGCCTCGTCCACCTGTGCCTTAAACACCTCCAGGGAAGGTGACTCAACCCCCTCCCTGGGCAGCCTCTGCCAGTGCCCAGTGACCCTTTCCGTGTAAAATTTTTTCCTAACGTTCAGCCTGAACCTCCCCTGGCGCTGCTTGGCTGTTCCCAGGGAGGATAGAAGCCAAGCAGGGAAGGAGGAGGAGACACAAAAGCAGGCCCTGGGGCAAGTCTCCCGACCCAGCTCACTGGCAGTGACACTAGCTCCTTCCCTTCCCACCCCGCACGGGACAAAGGGGCTCTGACGTAAGAGAAACCTGTTATCACCACATGGCAGTGGCTGCAGAGGTGCTGGGCTCACATGGAGCTGCTGGAGACGCAGCTACTTACGGATTAGGACACTGCCAGTCACCAGCTCGGTGTTGGACGCTCCCGCCAGATGGGTTTCCCCTGGATCCCCGTGGTCCTCTCGAGGAGAAGCCACCTCTGTCTCCTCCACCTCTGCCTCCCATCCGGCCCATGGGGCCGCCTGGGCCACCAGGTCCCCCTGGCCCACCGGGTCCTCCCGGACCTGCAAGGATGTCTCCGTTAATCCTGGGTGGCAGGAGCCACATGGGAGGATGGGGAACGGCTAGGTGGGCACTGGCTGTTACCTCCACGGAGTGGGGGAGGCATTCCCCGCTGCTCCCGGGGCGGCATCCCGCCTCGCATGCTGTTCATCGGGCCCTTCTTCCGTGCCAGGCTGACTTTGAGCTTGCTCCCTTGGAAATCTTTCCCTAGGAGGAATGCAAAGGAAGGGCATCGCCGTGTGCTGCGTGTTCCACCGCTCACGGCACCCCAGTCATTAACCACACGGAACGCTCTACTTGAGTGTCAGGGACAGCAGAAGGACAATTCCACCCATAGGATTGGGATAAACTCCTGCTACTGGAGAGAATAAGTGACAGAAACCCAGACAATGAAGGACAACCACAACCCAAGTCCCACACGTAGCTGTTCCTGTCAAAACCAGGAACTTCTTTGGCCCAAGCCTGACTGCCAAAGCCAGCCTTGGACCACCTGATCCTCCTCACACAAGAATTTAGTTCCAAAATACAGAACAAAGTGATTCCATCCCAAAACACCCCCCCATACACACTCACCATCAAACCATTCCACAGCTGTTTTGGCAGTAGATGGGTCATCATAGGATATGGTGGCATCTCCTTTCGGTTTGCCGGTTTCCTTGTTGATGTAGAGGTTGATCATAGGCTGCCCAGTCCTCTTGTTCACCTGGCAAGGTAACAAAGCGGCACCTCAAGTCACCGCCCCCATAAACTGAGCAGGGATTTAATCTCCTCTGCTTTTGCCTGGAGGCCACCAAGCCCCATTTTGGCAATTCCAGAGCGGAAAAGGGCCCCTCCAGCTCACCACGGGTGGCAACTACTGTCTGGGTAACCCAAGGAACAAAGGACCTGGCACGTGACAGTGCTGCCTGGCCTAACAGGCCTCTCCATGCACACCTAGAACCAAGCTGTAGTCTCCCCACAACCTCCTCTGCTCTCCCCACCACCCCAGCTCCTCATGCTGCCACAGTTCCCACATCAGCCAACCCACAGTCTTGCTTCCTCTACAGCTGCACACGCTCACTCTTAATTCCCACTGCTGAGGGAGAAAGGTTCTTTGAGAAAGCTTGGGCTATGGATCAACACGGGGCTGTGGTCACTGTACTGCCCAACAAGCCAGGGACCGCCTGGAAACAAAGGGCTAAAGGGAGATGAGGCCCCTCAGCAGGCAGGGAGGTGGTGGGTGATCCCTTTCCCCATTTTCTGCTTCACCTTGACAGCCCCGCACTGCTTGAAGAAGTCTGCCAGATCCTCGAGGGTCACATTATCATTGAGTCCCTGCACATAGACTGAGCTGTTGTCCGAGTCCTCATCTGGGTCCATGGGAGGGCCTAGGAAAGAATTCAGGGAGTCATTGCAGGGTGAGGAAAGGCAGCAACACAACTGAATGGAGAGCTTTCCATCACGTCATCCCCCCAGCCAGCTGCACCTTGGCTCTCAATGACCCCGTGTACAAATGAACAGGAAAACACATGCACTGCGAGCAGGATGCTCCGACACCTCCACCTTTCATGCTCTGCGTCTCGCTGCCAACCTGGCCTGGCTGCTCCTCCTGCTGCAAACAATCCCCACCCTGCGCTGGGGGAACAGCGGAGTTAAAACCGCTTGGTTATAATGGGAAACACCCAAAATCAAGGGCCAGGAAGACCCACACATCCTTTGGATTCCCACACATGGACATCCAACCCTCTCACTATGCTAACTGCCCCCTTCCACAGCACCGTGCTGATGCTGGAAGGCTGACGCATAACTTCCAGATACGCCTGTGCAGCAGGAAGGAAAGAGCTGCACGGCGGCCAGCCAGGAGTGGCACAAGGGGAGGCTACTGGACAAGTGCACACAAAGCTGCTCCCCGATTCCTGCAGAGACGGGTAAGCATCTCACAAACATGTGGGGTTTTCCACCAGTCCAGCTGTTTGGATGAACTGGGAATTGAGAAAGCGATGAAACAGCCAGAAAGAGGCTGTGAACAGGGAGCACCCTGGTGTTCTACAGACAGGGACGCCATGGGGTGCCTGCCACCCTTGTCTGGAGCAGCAAACAAGCAAAGAAGTCTCCACGAGCACAGAAATGGATATGAGCGCAGGAGAGAGCATGAGCAGTTACTGGCAATTACCTAAATCAAGGTCTGGTCCTTCTTCCATGTGTCCTGCCGGGCGGGAAAGAAACATAAGAAGCGGTGTTAGTGCAGGCCTTGCAGGCTGCAGAACCAACACACACAACGCTATCTACTGATAACCGCCCTTCGACGGCGCTGTTAACTCCAATTGACCTGCGCTGCAGAAACAGCAGCAATGCACCTCCGCCTCGCTGACCGCCGTGCTACCTTAGCAGCCTTTCCAAACGTTAACCACTATTACTCTTTAGTTTAATGCTTTACCAGGCCAATCAGTTTTATGTTCATTAATAAAAAGTTACTTTACAAAAGCACAATTTATTAAATCCAAATCCATTTAAACGTTCCCCCGAATTACAGAAGCAGTTGTTCAACTCGGTTCCGAGTTACCCTGTGTCCTGTAACCACATACCCCTGGGCATTGCCGGCTGTACCCGTTACAGGCTCGTTGCATACGTCATTTTAACCACTTAAACTAATAAAAAAATTACACTTTGTGCTAAAAACTGACTGCCATATTTTTTTTTTTAACACTATCCATTGTAATGCTCAAAAACTTACCACCAGGCTTATTGAAGCCACCTCGCTCTCCAGCGCTGCTGGGGGGATAAACGAAGAAATGAAGGCCTTTCCCTTTACAAAGCCAGTACCGCTCAGAGCCTCTGCGGCTCACAGGGAAGAAGGGCACTGGCTAAAACATCTCCAAACAATGCATCTGTCTCTCTCTCTCTCATCTCGGCACTATGCCTTTCTTCAGGGCAGCTGGCTCAAAGCTCCTTTACACATAACGCAACCTCGCTTGTCTGGTTTAGGACACCACTTTGCTGTTGGTACCCTTGCATTACTCGTACGGGTATTATCAGTGCAATACTTGGCAAAAAATGGTTTTGAGCATTATAAAATTAGGGTTTTTCGCTTCAGAGAAATTGTGAGGTTGTTTGCTGGGTCAACTCCCTCCCCTCTGTGTGTACATAAAGGTGCACCCTCGGCCCCTGGCAGCACGGGAGCAGAATGAGCCCGCGGGTCCCTGACATTAACAGTTCAAAAGGGAGCAGACAACCACACGCGATGCCTACAACACAGTTCAGATGACATTTCCGCTAAAAACCTTGGAATAAAAGGCATACATTCAGGTCGCTACTGAATTTAACATGTCTCTGTGGAGGGCGAGCTTACAGAACAGAGTGGGGAACTTGAAGGCCTGGGGTGCAGCTTTGTGGACACAGATCAGATTTCAGCAGGCGCCAATGCCAACTCACCGCTGTGGCTTCCCGCGAAAGCTTGTGGCTGAGGCCGCTTTTGAGCACTGGTTAATTAGGAAAATGCCACCTGAAAAGGCTTTTTGATGTTTCTTGGCTCTTTTTTTTTTTTTTTTTTTTTTTTGGAGAGACAAAAAGCTGTTTGGAAGGAGACGAGCAGAGGAGGGAGAGCACCGCCTATTTTCTAGCAAGTATTGCACCTCTAATACTGGAGAAAAAGAAGTCGTCAATACACAGTTTCGAGCTGTTGCATGCAGCTTTGCCTCCTTCGGTTAAAGTACACACCATTTACGTAATGTCTCTCTCGTTAAACACATAGGTTTACACTTTTCTTTAACGTTACACAATTCTATAGTAGAATACCTCCTCTTGGTTTTATTACCAAACAACAAGTACGCAGTTACCAAAGTTACAGAAGGATTCCATTTATACAATGAATACACATTGGGTTAAAAATATCCTATGTATATTTTTCCTCTCCATATGGACACCGTGTCTAGTCCCACTTTTCATTATGCTGCCGGCTGAGTACTGAGTACGGGTACTTTTTAAGTATTGAAGTGTATACAAGGCTCTCACTTTGTAACCTGTAGCATATAAATGCGACAAAGCATGTTAAAAAGTTTCCATGTTTATAACAGCCAATGAAAATATCAAATAATCGAGTCAATGAAAAAGGGCAGGTGAATAACATTGAGCTCCTTACCTGCTGGAGGCACTGAAATCCATCACCACAGCATGATAAGAGGGGCCGAGTTGCCCTACCTGCTCAGGGAAGGCCACCTTGTCTACGGACGGCAGAAAGCCTGTGTCCGTAAAGCAGGGTTCCCTGTGTAACCGTCTGCTCAAGTGGAAATCACTAAGTACGCAATTTAAGCTCGGATTAGGGGGTGAAATCAGAGACAAAGACGACAACACTTTTGCATGAGAAGCTCTGAAGGGGCTAGAAATTTTCAGATGTGATGATAGAACATTTCAAGTGCCTACATCTACTTTAAACCATTAGAGATAAATACATGGTGGGTGAAATCTTTATGCAGGACTGCAGAACTCTGTTCTGCTCAAGCCAATCGAAGCCAGCTGTGTTCCCACACAAGCCAGTCTCTCTCTTCTGTTTCCATGCACTGCAAAGTTGTATTTCTCTGATAAAGATTTCACGTCACTTCATTTCGCCAGAGCTACGCAGAATAGGACTACAGATTGCCCAACTCTGGTTGCCACCAGGTTGTCAAACACCATAAGGAGTCGCCTATCAAAGAGAGGCTGCCCTGGCCAAGTAGCAGGGCCAGCACGGTGCATCCCACACCACGTGCACCTTGGGACACTCTGCATAGCTCTGTGCGACAGTGTGAGGGGCTGGAACACACACAAAGCTGCCTCCTCCTTCTCTTAGGAGCCTTTAGGATTAGCCCTCCTTCCTTGCCACTAGCGAAATGAAGAGCATGGACAGGGAGAGACACTGCTGACCTGAAGGCACAGGTTTTCCAAACCAGGTTTGGCCACCACTTAGAATGGCCAAACTGATTCGGACCACCTCAAAGCCCTGAAGGGGAGCAGTCTGGGCAGCCAAGCCACATCTCTTTGCTTTCTCAGGGTCTCTCCTCATGCTCCAGCCAAGCTCTAACCGTTCTGGCCGCTTAGAGTCATGGCTCTCACAGCAGCAGCTGCCCCAGGCACAGACGTAGCTCACGTGCCGAGGTGAAGAGGCTGTTGGCGTAACACAGGGCTGACAGGAGGCTTCGGCCCTGCATGTACCTTAACTGCCCAATTCCCACTGCTGAGGGACAGGGATCGACTCCTGGACCTGGCGGAAGGTTTGTGTGTGTTCCAGCCACAGTTACTGTTAAACCCCACAGAGGATTTCACCTCCGCACAACCACGAAGGGAGCTGAAAGTTCCAGGTTTAGCAACACCCCTAATCCCCTCCCAGGGCCCCACCAACTGCAGGACAAACAAAACAGATCCTGCTCCTCTTTCCCCCAGGATTATATTTCCATGGATTAGAAGCCATGCTGCTATACAACAATGAGCCCCATGGAAGTACCATCGGGAACGTCAACCTTTCAGTCCCTTCTTTGCACCTCAAATCCTACGGGTAAACCAGAATTAGGTAAAAGGAGAAAAGGTTTGCTCTTACCCCATTCCACCGCGTCCTCCTCCCCGCCCACCTCTGCTCATGCCTCCGCGATCATATCCCCCTCTTCCCCTGCCCCGGTTATCAGGGCCGCTCATATTCCGGTTCTCTCCTGGGCCTGAGAAGCCTCCGGATTCCTGTCCGTATACGTTCATGCTGCTAGGATGGTCCTGACGGAATGAGCCTGAGGAAGGTGGTAACAAAAACATTAGGGAGCTGCAGACAAGAGGGGCTCGAAGCTGCCCACCCCGTTTTAAGCCCTTTTACCCGTCTTCAGCACCAGAACACAATCATGACAATCATTAGCTACAGCGCTCACCGCAACAGCATTAATTTGAGGAGAGAATGGCTGCTTTCTGTTTGCGGCATCCACTTTATGTTAGGTCTCACCAGCAGGACATTGTTCAGCCTGGAGAAGAGAAGGCTGTGGGGAGACCTTAGAGCAGCTTCCAGTACTGAAAGGGGCTCCAGGAAAGCTGGGGAGGGGCTCTTGATCAGAGTGCAGGGACAGAAAAGGAGGGAATGGTTTTCAGCCAAAAGAGGGGAATTTGAGATGAAATCTTACGGAGAAATGTTTTCCTGTGAGGGTGTGGAGGCCCCAGCCCAGGTTGCCCAGAAAAGTGGTGGCTGGAGGTGTTGAAGGCCAGGTTGGATGGGGCTTGGAGCAACTGGATGCAGTAGGAGGTGTCCCTGCCCATGGCAGGGGGTGGAACTGAATGGGCTTTAAGGTCCCTTCCAACCCAAATAATTTCCTGATTCTGTGACTCCTGCAGAACCACTCCTGGCCATGCCATATCTTGTCCACTCGAGCCACAGCAGTGTTGTGCGTGTCTGTATTTTTCAACCCCCTTTTCACCTTTGCCATACAGGGGGGCGCATCCTGATTTTCCACTGCACCACAAAAGCTGTTTTTCAGAGCTCTCCCTTCCACACAGCTGCGAGTTTAGACCCGAAGTAACACGAAGCCTCCTCTGGAGATATCCCACCCTGGCAGGGCAACAGAGCCCAGCCCTGTGCTCTGCACCCACGTGGCTCGGCAGAGCCCACTCACTCTGCTGGCCGTAGCTGCTGCTCTGCTGGCTGTACTGGCTGGAGGCCTGGCTGTAGGAGCCGGTCGGTGGTGGGTAACTGGTCGGTGGGGGCTGCTGCCCGTAGCTGCTCTGCTGACCATAGCTGCTCTGCTGACCATAGCTGCTCGGTTGCCCATAGGTGCTCTGCTGGGAGTAAGTGCTCTGATCGTAACTGCTTGGCTGTGTGGAGGAATAACTGGAAGATAAAAGCATTGGAAAGATAGGAAGATGAGCCAATTCACTGGCAATGCGCATTAGGCGGCGGGAGACGATGCAATTATGAGCCATATGTAGTGTCATAAACCATTTAAAAAAGGCGAAGTCATTCTATGGAGGCCAGGCCAGTGGTAGGAGCCAAATAACTTCATAGCCTTCTAAAAGCAAGAGCCAGTGCACATTCACAACTCCTGCCTCTAGGAGAGAGGGAGGACAAAAAACAGCGGCAACACAAGCAACTGGCTCCCCTTCCGCCTCAGCAGCAAGATATTTTCAACTGATGGATTATTCAGTCCTCCCCTCACATGCCCCCGGCTTTGAGTATTTCAAAACATACACTTCAGAAGTCAGCAGGAGTGTATTAGGGACGCCTGAGGGGAAGAGGTGAGCCAAAAAGGCAAAAGAGGTCACTATAAAACACACTGTCCCCAGCAGATCTCTTACAAACGTTTGTCATTGCCACCTCTCGCTACTGTAAGTGTGTATGCACAGATGCTTCTGCAAGCAGTCATGGCCACGTCTTCCCTGCGTACACCAAGAACCATGTTTCCCTCCCCGAAACCTCCTTTTCCATCTGTTCATTTAAAACCCCTTGAACAAAGCCCTTTTGGCCAAGCCAACTGGCCAGTCCCCAGACCGGCTGCGGAAGGCTGAGCCTGCTGGGAGCGTTACCTGGTGGGAGGGTAGGAGGGCGGCGCGCTGACCGGCTGCATGGGGTAGCTGGCGGGCACCTGGGGGTAGCTGTAGTTGCTCTGCCCATACCCCAGGCTCGGCTGGCTGTAGCCTGTCGTACTTGAGGGCGGCTGGCTGGTCTCTGCTGGTTTGCTGCCATCCTGGGGTCTACGGAGCAATTTGGAACAAGGAAATGTTGGTGCAGACTCCCAAGGGGCTCAGATCCCTCCTTCAAGGAGGCTCCTGTTCCCTCCTGAAAGGGAACTCAGACTCCACTCAGATTCCTCCCCAGAGGGGCTCAGATCCCTTCCCAAGGCAGAACAGCACTGCCTGTTTCTTAGGACAGTGCCACAAGCTGGCACCGCACTGATGTTGGTGGCTCTGGGAGCAGCTGATAGATGCTCATTAAACACTATGCATTTTAGCACCCACAGACCGAGTACTTGCACACCAAAGGCCCAGGCAGCAGCCTGAACAGAGAGCCCAGAGTCCCACAGCTTCTGTCTGCTAGCTGTGTTTTGAAGCCCAAGGCAAGGGATTTAGACTTTGGCTCTGGAATGAGTGGAGAACACGGAAGGGCCAGGAGAGAGGTCAGCAGTGCTGCCCCTCCAGCTGAGCTGGTCTTCCACAATGCTTGGCAGCAATTCATGCAAAAGCAGCCAGAAACATTGTCAGTTAAATGCACCATTGTTTGGTTTAGAATCCAGTGCAAGCAGATATCGCCCCATATACATTATCCGATGAAACGGAAAGGATGTTGGGGGTTGGACTGGATGACCTTTAAAAGTCTCTGCCAACCCAAACCACTCCATGACTCGGCTTAGTATTAACTCTCAAGGCCTGAAAACAAAGAGAACTCTTTGAATGCGACGCGCATATCCTTTTCTTTCCCATTTGTCCCACGCTGTTAAAGATCTCTAAGTGTTTATCAGAGTGGAGTAAAAAGAGGTAAGCTACTTTTGTTGTATGAGGTGGGAAAAAATGATTTTAAACGATGTCAGGATTCACATTTAAAGCACAATCAGCCAGACAGGGACAGGGCTGTGCCAAGCTCCGCCTTTCCCTACCAGAGTGGTTGCTACAAACATCAGGTAAATGGACAAAGTGGTTTTAACTCAGTACTAAACATGTTTCCATTACGTATTCTAATTCTTTCATATCCTGAGCAAACAATTAATATAAATATGCTATTCAGAGTGCCCAGACATGAGAGATTGAAAAAGGAAACTGCCCACAGCCTGTGCATCCACTCAAGAAGTCGCAGCACGTAACAGTATCCTGCCTGACCCTGTGACTCAAGATTTGATCAGCCTAGTTCATTCTCTGTTCCACATTGTGAGTCAAGAGCCCATTTTTGCTCTTCGGTTGCTCTCTGTCTCCCACTAACAGTGCTGACTCACTGTGCCAGCACAGAACCTACCTACGCAGCTACCCCTGGCCCTGAGACGCGATGGGATTGTAAACCACACACATAAAGCGCAAGAGGCAGAGCCGAGGTGCGGACAAAGCCAGTGCCCCCAGCTCAAGGCAGAGCCAGCAAAGACTCAGAAGGATGCGGAGTTACCTGGCGGGAGCGGGTGCTGCCGGCTGCTGCCCATAGGCTGGATAGGCGGGCTGGGTGCCATAGGCAGAGGGCGCGGCATAGGAGGCCTGGGTGGTGGTCACCGTGGCGGTGCTGGTATCGTAAGCGGCTGTGCCGTACCCTGGGACGGGCTGACTGTACGCCGGTGGGGCAGTCGGCGCGCTGTAACCTAGACACAAACAGCCTCAGGGTTAGTTCGGAGGCCTTCGCTTGCCACATTTCAGAGCACTGTGCATCTGCTGGCAATTCATCATCGGGTACGGCAACGATTCAACCACAGCAGGGATACTGCAGGTAACCCAAAGTGATGAACTTAGCCAAGCCGCCCTTCGCCTTCCTTGGAAACCCCCTGTCCTGAAAAGCCTCACCTACAGCCCCACCTCACACCCAAAACCCACACTCTGTGGAGCTTTCTGGAAGCCACCCTTCCATCAGCACCCCAAGGCTGTTTTTGTTTACAGCTACCAAGCTCAGGGCTACAGTAATAACATGCGCATAGGGCAAGTTCAGGCATGCAGTGACTCCTGAACACAGGAAGACCAAACAAAGCTCCCATTAGCTCTGAAGTAAAAGAAATCCCATCGATTTCAGCTGTTCTGAACAATAAAGCATCAAACAGTCCAAGGCTGGCTCGACAAATCTTTCTGAGCCACTTATGAAGTCTTACTCTAAATCAGTAACTCTGAAAACAAAAGAAAAGCACTTTACTTTGTCTTTAACTTAAACAAAAGGTCAAAAAAGACACATAAGGCACCTCCTGATGTTTTAGGTACCTGCCTTTTCTTAGTATTTCTGTTTGTTTTACGTATAAAGCTTAGAGCTCATACATTTATTTCTGAACAGTTTGATAATACCCAAGATCCCAAAAGAGTTCCATATAAAACAGTTGTTCCAGCTGCCACTGGTGTAGGATTTACCCAACTGTCTGTCTTGTCACAAAGATCAACTATGAACCCAGTCCTAACACAGTAAGTTTTTATAGTCAAGGACCTCGCAGCAGGTTTAAATATCAATTAAAAGTTGTGTTAGCAGAAGCCGAGTTCCTAAAAATATAAACCCTTGATTGTCAAAGAGCAGCCAACTGGACTCACTCTTATTGATGTGCTCTTAATTGCAAGCAATTAACAGCTTCTCCACTGCTTCTTGTTTTTAATAAGCATAGGAGACTTGTGACTCTTTCTTCTGCAATTTAGGCAAATGGTGCTGCAGCTTTTTATTTCAACCCCCTAGTTTGCAAACCAAATGCACTTCCAGCAGAATGCACCAAGCAGCACTTCTACAAAATCAGGGCCCTTCCCATCGGCTCTAGGAATCAGTGTGTAGAGAGGAAGGGAAGTGAGAAGAGGAAGTTTGCACAGCACATTAGCTACAAAAACAAATCCTCAGCTTTCCACCCCGAGTGTCACTCTGGAGTTTTCCGGTGAGCCTCAGGGTCCTGATGAAAGGGACACAGGCCTGCCCACTCTTGGCACTTGCAGCAGCTCCCTATGAGTTCCCGATTACAGTTCCCTATGAGCTCCTGATACAATCCTCATTCCTCCTGCCCTGGCCCCCCATGCTTGTCACGCTACCCCCCTGCTGCTAAACGCCATGGGCTGCTCCCACACCGCAGGGCTGTCAACCTGGGTACACAGAAGCAAGAGAGAAACCTGGTCTCCCAGCAGGAAGTAACTCGCACAAATTATCGGCACATCAGCTTTCATCGTGGTTATTCCTTTTTGTTGAGAAGCTCTCTGAAAACCAAAGTCCTGTTCCTGGCTGAGAAGAGGGAATGGGATGACGCTGAAGAGCATAAAGTGAAGATGATTTTTACAGCCTTGGACACATTATGCAGTCCAAACGCTTAAAACTCAGCCACCAGTGTTTCCATAGAGAGAAACAACATCAGAAGTTAGGGGAATCCTTATTTGCCGCGGCGGAAGCCTGACCACATTCTAAACCAGGCTGCTGCCTGCGTAAGCGCAGCCTGTGGTAAGCGCCGCTGAAACCACAGCCGTGCCCCAGACTGCTCTCGTCAGACTCGCAGCCACAGCACAGTCCTCCTATACCTGAGACCCTTTCACGCAGCACCAACCTCTCTGATCGAGCAAGCCAGCAGGTTTGCTAACGCCTGGCTCTGCAGTCAATGGGATAAAAGGGAAGGGAAAAAAGATCCTGAATTTTAATGCCTCGGCTCTAACGGAGCGTTTCCCTTGTGCGAGTGTGCTCAGCAGGAAGGGTTTGTATCAAAGAAAGAAAAAGCAGTGATTTAACATCCCACTGGTCCACATTTTCATTTCAACAACTTGGTTTAAGTACTGTGAAAATCCTTGAGAGCTGTATTTTGAGGGAGCCTTTATGTTACATCCCTACCAGTCAGAAAGATAAATGGTGAGTCTGCACAACAGACAGTGCGAGAAAAAGGCAACAGAAGAACTTTGATCACCTGCTTTAGAAATCCAGCTATGTGGCACAGTTTCCCCTCAAAGCATCCAAGCCTGCAAGCAAACTCTTATTGAAATCTAGGAACTCTCAGGTAGAGGGAACCATGCAAGTTTGGATCTCAGAGAACATTAACTGAGAACACTGGATTCAAAGAGGTTTATTCTGAAATAAGCAGGCCTCCAATTAGCAGGTTTTGAAGGTTGTTCCTTGATGCAGGCAGCATTCAAAGGCTCCCCACGGGGTCTGCATGCCCAAAGAGCCAACTCCTGTGTCACACGGATCTCCCATGAGTGAAGATCTGGAGATAAGGTTGCAGAGGCTGCCCTCTCTCTGCTCTGTTTTGGTATAACAGATTGCTGCGGTAGCCAAGGCAGCTATGGGTGTGTTCATTTCAATTCTAAATCCATTAGAAACTTAAAATACACACAACTCCAAATTTCACAGAGACCGGCTGCCTTTGGAGAGCAATTCCCACTTCACTAAGAAGATTCATACTGGAACATCTGAAATGTCGTCTTTGCTTCAACCAACATCGTTAGAGAGCCAACAAGCCTCACAGACACAGCCCTTTATTAACTCTTCATGCTTGTGATTAAAGAGCAAATCATGACCATGGGTTTGACAGTGTTGATGACTCAGGCAGTTGTAGAGGAGCTCACAGGCTCCTCAACTCCCCTTCTCCACAACAAAGTGGACTCCAAGACACCTTTTCCAGCAGCTGCAGGGAGGGAAGAAGCGCAGCCTAGGCACAAACTCTTAACTGGGGTGGCCCAAGAGCCAGTGCAAGGCTAGAACCTTAAGCAACTTGGTCTAGTGGGAGGTGTTGGAACCGGATGGTTCTTAAGGTCCCCTCTAACCCAAACCATTCTACGAGTCCATGATCCTACGGACAGCAGACTGCTTAGGAGAGAAAGGTTCCCAGGCAGGTTAAAACAGCCCTGACCTGAGTGTGGAGGGTGGCCCTGGGCCCTGCCTGGCCCTGCGGCGATGCAAAGGAGCTGCCCTGCTGTTCCTGAAGAGCACCAAGAGGGTGTATCCACACAGGGTTTGAATTTCCCTGACCACAGCTGTGTCTCACCCCAAAAATAGGCTGTTAAGACAAAAAAAGGCACTTAGCTCTTCAGTAATTGCAGGCAAAAAGGCAATGCCTAGGAAAAACAAACAGATTCAACCACAAAATCTGCACAGCTCTTTAAATTGAACCTGTGAGCCCCAGGCAACACTCTGGGCTTTGATTAGTACAGAAGGCAGAGACTGAGCGGGAGACACTTTCAGCGCTCCCAGTCTCATTTGCAGAGTGCTGGCTCCCCAAGGAGAGGCAGGTGTAGAAAGAATAACTCAAGCTGGCACCCTGCCTGGAGAGCAACATCAACAGGTTCCTGTGAGCCCTGCAGGACTGGAGCCAACGGCAAGGATGAAAGGACTCTTAACAGTTCCAAGGAAGAAACTCTGGAACCCCACAAATCCTTTTTGCTGCCCGTTTCTATCCATACGCTGTTAAATGAAAGGAACAAATCCTGGAGACACCCGCAGCAATGCTGGCTAAGGAGTATTGGCTCTCATTCTGCAGGCCAGGCAGGAATTTGCCTCACCTGCATAAAGATGTCCAATATTCAAATACCATCTAACTGAACAGACTATAGGATAACACTTTCTCTCCACCTCTTCCCTGTGAAACACTCCCCAACGGCTCCTGTGGCCAGACCATACAGTCATAGAATCATTTGGTTGGAAAAGACCTTTGAGATTAAGTCCAACCACACCTCTTCCACTACTAAACCATATCCCTCAGCACCTTGTCCACCTGTCTTCTTAAACTCTCCAGGTTTGGTGACTCCAGCACCAAACTCTCCTGAATATTCAGTCCAAAAATACCAAAATTGAATGATGTCACAAGTTTCTTTTGGACATTAGGATACTCTTATTTACAGAATTCAAAAAGCACAGGTGGGAACAGTTCATATTGCATTAACAAACATCTGGGATAGATGCCAGCCCTGGAAATTCAACAACAACATGGAACATGCAAAGGTGGTGGGGTGGAAGACTGGACGTCAAACCGTGCTGTTTACCCTTCAGAAAATGGCATGAGAGTGGTGTTAGATTCACCCAAAACACCTTGGCATGGCAGTCATGGAAGTTTTATCCCTAAGGGATGCCACTCAGAGACTTGATAGAGATGTGGGGATTGCAAACAGCAATGCTGCCTGGCAAATTCTTACTGATGCTGTCTGTGTGTGCTCTGACAACGGACCTTTTTAGTGCTAAACACCTAAAGGGTTAATGCCGCAAGTTTCGACTGGGATAAGACAGCATTTTCCATGCAAGACTGAGTGGGATAGTCAAACCTGTACTGGTCCCTTCTACGGTGGGAAGCACAAGACATAAAATAAGCAGGTACACTATCAGAACACATTGCTCCCACGGGTTTGATTCTTGGGTAGCTGAAGGGCTGAGAAGCAGCCAAGTAGTGCAGCCGCAAAGCTCACATTTGCTTTGCTCTAAGCACACTCTGCAGCCATGCTTATTTTCAGCACATGAACCAGCACCCAAAAGCTTCCCTGGAAAATTAAACAAGCATGTTTATTCACTCCTCAGTCCACCTGCACTCTCCCATCCTTTTAACCTGCCCTCCTCTCCAGGAAGGAAGCCCCTCCTGCATTGGAGCTGCCCACAGAAACTCGGTTTGGGCCACCGTTCCCTAAGGCTGAGTTGAGCTTGGCTCTCCCCCTGGGATCAGCCAGGTGTGGGAGCTCTTACCAGTGGGAGGTTGCCCGTAGGAGGTCGCATACGCGGTCTGCCCGTAGGTTGCAGTCGTCTGGGGCTGTGTGTAGCTGACGTCGGTAGGTTGTCCATAGGTTCCATAACTCTGTTGTCCGTACGTCTGCTCCAAAGATGACACAGATTTAATGCGTGGACAGAAAGGACTTACGGCTATTGCAGAGACACACACAGACTGTTAGTGATGCGCCCAGACTGTTACCCGAGACACTGAAATCAATCAGAGCCAAGGCTACTCTGAGTTTAGGTGCCATAGCAAATTTCAGCTCAGGTCTGTGATGAGGATATGATGCAGCTTTTCCATGCCAGGAGCGGAGGCGCAGCCTCTCGCGTTCTGGCACCCACAGGAACCTGAAACATCGGAGTGGGGCTGCTCAGAGGGCAGAACTGCACAAAACTACTTCAGCACAAAACTGCTTCAGTGCTCAAGAAAAGAAACCTATTTAAGGCTTCAGTGAAGTTCTTCTGAATATTCTTCATATCCACTGGCCAACAGTTTGAAAAATGAAAGTTTATGGAGACATCCAAGGATGGAAACAGCAGGAGCATCCAAGGGCTCAGCATCACCAAACTACTCTGGTTCCAACTACTCCTGTTCTGGTACCTTCGCATCCCAGTGCTCTCCTAGTGTCAGCTTTCAACTTGCACCTGACCTGGAGCTCATTTTCAAGCCCAGACTATCACTAAACAACCGCTCTGCCCCTCGCCTGGCTCAATCCCGAGACAACACCCCAAAGCAGCTCCTCAGTGGTGATCCGACCGGCAGTGCAGGGCAGCTGGACGGCCATGGTTTCACCAGCCTAAGAGCTCCCTCAGTCCCACACTACGGACCAGCTAGCTCAAACTCCTGGCACTAGCCGCTTTCCAACAGCTTCGTGAGGCCAGTGGCTTTGTTTGGTAAGACTCATGACAGCTTAAGAAGAAAAGCCTTTATATCCAGACTCCCACAGTGATTTACTGCCTCCTGCAGGAGCTCAGGACCTAAACACCTTCTGAGATCTAAGCCTGTGTTAGTGTCCCTGAACCCAACCCACAGATCCAAACGGAGAGTAGAAAACCTTTGACCAGACCAAACCCTTCTGTGTCTGTGGAAGCTCACTACATCCAGAGGCAGGGAATACTGCAAACCTCAGGCACAGGCAGATCACTGTAGGGAACCTCAGTTTCAGCCTCATGCAGAAGGAGGTTGCGTAGGTCTTCTGCTCTTACACTTCCCGCACTGCTTATGCTTATCCCACTGTGTCACCTGCACATTTGTTAGCACTTCTTGTCTCTGTTCTGTCTCAAAATGTTCATTTGAAATAAAAATCACCTTCACCTGAGCCAGCCCAAGTGCCAAGACTGAACTTGCAATCCTGATTTTTTTCCCAAAGGGCCTGACCCTGCTGCAGGAACACAGGCAGCCTCACCTGCCTGGGACTGGCAGTGGGAGCCTGAGCAGATACGGGAGTAGCTCACGCCCAGCCAAGCTGTATCCACAACCAGAATGAAACGATCTGAAGCTGCTTGGTACGGCTCCAATAAGAGAACACAGTGGGTCTCATCTCTGTAACACAGACATAACTCCGGTATGGCAGAGTTTTCCCTTCAGAAACCTCTCTGGAGAGGTAGGGGAAAATGAACCCACACTGCTTTTTAAGGATAGAAGTTTACCTTTGAAGCACACTTGGAGTGTGTTAACAAATATGGGTTTAGTAATCTGTATTCTAAGGATTAAAAATAAGCACTGCTTAATTAATCTCTTAAAGATCACCATCACTGTGCAGCCCAACCAGCTGAAAGCATGAACAGTTTCAGCAATGACACGTCCATGAAAACACCTATTTCCTCCTACTCCTTTGCCCAACCACTGTGACCTCGCAAATGGCAAATCTTTCCCTTTTTTATCCAGGTTTTTCTCTCCTATGGCTCTGAGAACTCCTACAACACGGTGGTGCTGAGCTTATCCCAAGAATTAGGCTTTGAGAACCCTCTCAACAGTCACCTCAGGCTCGGACGCACCAACAAAGACGGGGAATGCCGAGGCTCCCTGATGCCCAAGTTGTTTTAAGGAAGCAGCTCAGCTGGGTGGGAAGCTACACGACGATTTTTAATGACTTTGTGGGTGCTGCTCAGTGTTTTTTTATGGCAGGCAGAGCCCTGTGCGGTTTTCTGTGTGAGTTTATGTGTAATTCAGCAGGAGTGACAAACCCGCCCCGCATTTTACCTGGGTGGTCTGTGCATATCCTTGTGCTGGCTGAGGTGCGTACGCGCTGTAGCTGCAAAATGAATTTAAAGGCGTTTATTAAAGATGTCTATAACGCAACCCTGTATTTCTGGCTGGTGCAAAACACGTATCACAACATGATTTTCATGTATTCAAATGGTTTCTGCTGAAATAGTGATGCAATACAGAAGCCAAAAGCAAATCATTAGGTTTGCAAGCATCCCTGAGTTAAGATTAAACTGCAATTATTCTATACTTACATTACAGCTTTTGAAACAGAGGGGATAGGGCCACAATGCTACTCACCCCTGCTGAGCTGCAGCTTGGCTATAGGTACTGTAATCTGCAAGAAAAGAGGAAAAAAAGGTTGACAAAGGCTTAACAAAATTAACAGGGTAAGAGCACGGCAGCTGGAATTTCCTCCTGCAGCTTGAAAGAGTGGCTATAAACCGCTGGAAATCCAGTGTCGAAAGAGCGTAAGGTAAACGCACTTTTTCAGTCCTTCTGAAGGAAACAAAACCTCTCTTCCCCTCCATTGTTACCGCTGTAACTTTGATCTCAAATGACCCCACTTTAATTTAACCCAAGGGGGGTAGGAGGCGGATGTTTTGTTCCTGAACAAAAGAAACACTGGGGCTGACACTGGTTTCAAGCAAGCTCTAGGGTCTGCAGAAACCACCACACTTCCCTCCTTCTGTTTAACTTCCAAGGACACAAACAAATGGCTGGGGAGTTCTAACACTTGTCCCCTAGCAGGGTTTGAGGCTGGCACCGGCAATAGTTCCTCCCCAAAGCCCCAATCCACACCAATACCCTGATGTAGAGGAGAACCGAAACCCTGCAAATCCAAACAGAAGGATCTGTGCTGAACTGGTTGGCTGTCAGGAAGGGAAGATGTATCCACATGGCAATTACAAGGCTATATTTGAGATGATTACAGCTCCTAAATGTATGCTTTCCTTCCAAGTCACCAAGCGTTCCTGTTTCCATCCAAATGTCCAATCTATCCCTCACACCAGACTTGGCCAGTCAGATTTGAATTGCTTGTTTGGAAAAGACCTTTGAGATCATTGAGATCAACCGTACCTCTCTCATTCCAGCTCTCCCAGGACCACAGGAGTCCCAAGGATAGAGCTCAGGAATGAATTCAGACCTGGCTCGGGCCACGCCATCTGCAGCAGAGCCACAGTCCTGTTCAGGAAACGTTTAGGTGATTCCACCACAATCATGCCTCTGGGCAGGCGGATCTCATTAGAAAATGGAAGGTTATGGATTTGAGGAACCCAGCTGATGGCTTCCCACAGCCTCCAGTCATCCCTGGTTGTAAGGAATGACGACCTAAGGCCTGGATCGTGCTGTTTGCAGCTGAAGGTAATGGAGCATCAGCAGCAATACTGGAAATACTGCTCTCATACACCAAACTCCCCTGTTCCTTCAGGATACGGATGGTTCGGGTTGGAAGGGACCCCCTGCTATGGGCAGGGACACCTCCCTCCAGATCAGGTTGCTCCAAGCCCCATCCAACCTGGCCTTGAACACCTCCAGGGATGGGACAGCCACCACTGCTCTGGGCAACCTGGGCCAGGGGCTCCCCACCCTCACAGCAAAACATTTCTTCCTAAGATCTTATCTCCATCTCCCCTTTCAGCTCAAAACCATTCCCTCTCATCCTGTCCTTGCCCTCCCTGATCAAGAGCCCTTCCCCAGCTTTCCTGGAGCCCCTTTCCATACTGGAAGGATTCACCCCTAACACAGATCCTCCTTGCCCCTCCATGCAAGCTGCAGCTTTTACCTCTTTGCACTTTCCTCCACTAATGCCAGAGCTCAGACCCTGGGATGTGCGTCCATGGACAAGGAAAGGAAGCGCCCTGACTCTAGCAGGGATTTTTGACAGATATTATTTACTCCAACTTTGCATCAGAGAATAGAAATCGCTACACAAGGAAGATGACCAAAACGTCACATACAATAAAAAGGCGCAGAGCTGTTTCCAAAGCCCTCTGCACTCCGAGACGCACAGCACAAGTTGTTAAATTGCTCTGGCACTGCTCCTGCTTTCCTTACAGGTTGGCACGTTTAATACTAAAACACTTAGCTTGGTAAATTCCGTGTCACTGCTCTTTTGCTTTCAGTCTACACATAGCTCTGCGCTCTATGAAATTCTGAGTACTACAAGCCATCAATGCCCATTCCCCCTCATCCACCTTCCCTCTCCCACTGCCTCCTTACACCTTTCAGCCACTGGAACCTCCCTGCTACTCATTTAACTCTTATTATCTGCACCCAGTTGGGTAATTGCAGCCCTTCAGGCTGTTAGAGAACAGCCAGGCTGCTGTGTATGGAGCCCTCAGGCTCACCCCATGCTGGCAGCCCCCAGCAACCCCACCACCCGCCAGAAGAGCTGCCAGCTACGCACATGCTCTTCAGTCCAACGCTCATCCCACATCCCTTAATTTTCCCCTTTGTAGGATCTAAATCAGGTGTTGAATCATAGAATAATGGAATGTTTTGGGTTGGAAGGGACCTTAAAGACCACCCAGTTCTACACCCCTGACATGGGCAGGGACACCACCCACTGGATCAAGGTGCTCCAAACCTCATCCTACCTGGGTTTGAATCTGCAGTTTGTCTCCCACAATCCCTCTCTTTTAATTTGTTAAAATTTAGATTAACACAAAATGCTAATATAAAAATATTATAGTTCATTAGCTAAAACCATCTCCAGGCCTTTATTCCTGTGGGAAATTAATCCTCATCCTTCTGTCTCTCCAGGCTCAAGAGCACAACAGTGCAGCCTGAAACAGCAATTCCAACAGAAAAACATTTAGAATCATAGAATCACTAGGTTGGAAAGGACCCACAGGATCAAGTCCAACCATTCCTACCAATCACTAAGCCATGACCCTCAGCACCTCAACCATGCATTTCCATGCATTAAGTGGAAAACCAGCTGTATTTTTAAACCCCATTTAGCCAAACCCACTAGCATATTTCTTTAGTAACTCTTCCCCCCCGCCAAAGGTGATATTTGTCCTATGCCCTCACACTCCATGGCCTGGAGTGTGAGGCCTGGCTGCTTTCAGGCTGCTGTAAACGTGGCTAGCAAATCACTCCCTTGACCTACTAGCATCCAGCTGCAGCCCCAGGGGTGTTTCTTTTGCTAATTTTATTCAAAAGTAACATTTGTAGCGCAAACCACCCCAAGAAACCAGCAGAGGTTGGTATGAACGAGGATCTCCTGACAGAGCCCAGCTCATTGCCCTAAGACTCCTTCCAGGGACCTCAAAGCCCATCCAGTTCCACTCCCCTGCCATGGGCAGGGACATCTCCCGCTGGACCAGGCTGCTCCAAGCCCCATCCAGCCTGGCCTTGAACACCTCCAGGGACACCGGGGGCAGCCACGACAGCTCGGGGCAGCCCGGCCTCGATCCGGGCTGGGGGCGGGAGGGCCTGAGGCCGGGCGGGAGCCTCCTCCCCAGCGCGGGGCCCGCGCCCGCCGCCCCGCAGGGCCTCGCCTGTCGCTGTCGCGGCCTCGCCTGCCCCAGCCCCCGCAGCCCCCGGCCCCGCCGCCCCCGCAGGCCGCGGCCCCGCTCACCCGTGGACGCCATTTTCTCGCCTTCCTCCTCCGCGCTCCCCGCGTCCGGTCGCGCCGCCGCCCCGCGCTGCGCATGCGCTGCGGGACGTACCACTACGACGGCGGGGGGGTAGCCGCGCGCCGAGACCTCACCCGCAGCTCGGCCTAAACCGCTCCGCCGCCATCACGACTATTCGATCTCTTCGCAAGAAACCACTACAGCCCCGAGGCTCGGCGGCGGTCTCTCGGAAGCGCCGCTAAACGGCGGCGTTCTGCGCTGTGATCCCCCCCCGTCAGCCCGCGCGGAGTGGTTCGGCCGGCGGCCGTTGGGCTGCGTAGCGCAGGAGGCGCCCGGGGAGGGAGGGGGCGCGAGGGGGCGGGGCCTCGTGGCGTCATCGCGGCGCGCGCCGTCCCTGCCCGAGCGCGGGCGCGGCGCAGCGCTGTGACGTCACCGGGCGTCACGTGACAGCGGGGAGGGAGGGAGGGAGTCATGGCGGCGCTGGGGAGGAGCCCTGTGAGCTCTCCCAGGGCAACCATCAGCCTGTCAGACTGTGTCCTGAAGCACCACATCTGCACGTGTTTTGGACTCCTCCAGAGTTGGAGGCTCCCCCACTGCCCTGGGCAGCCTCTGCCAGGGCTTCACCGCTCTGTCAGTGAAGATGTTTTTCCCCAATACCCAATCTAAACCCCCGCTGGTGCAACTTGTGGCCATTGCCTCATCCCATCACTTGTAACTTGGGAGAAGAGCCCAGCCCCTAGCTCACCACAACCTCCTTTTCAGGAGCTGCAGAGAGCAATGCAGTCTCTCCTCAGCCTCCTCCAGGCTAAACAGCCTCAGGTCCCTCAGCTGCTCCCACAACCCCTATTCTCCAGACCCTTCTCCACCTCTGTTCCCTTCTCCAGTCCTTCAACGTCCTTCTTGGAGTTAGGAGCCCAAAACCGAAACCAGGATTCAAGGTGTGGCTTCACCAGTGCTGAGTCCATGGGGATGATCCCTTCCCTGCTCCTGCTGGCCACGCTCTGGCTGATCCAAGCCAAGATGCCCACCCATGGGCCACCACCAACCTCCCCCGCCGAGTCCTTCTCCAGCTTTCTAGTAGCTCTTCCCCAAGCCTGGGCTTGTTGTGAACCAAATGCAGGACAGAGCCATGTTGAACCCCGTCCCAATGGCCTTGGCCATTGATCCAGCCCCAGGTGTCCCCAGTTCTGATGGTAGCGTGATGGGGTGACACCACGTGTGACATCACGTGTGATGCGACCCCACCACACTGCTGGTAGTAGGTGTCCCGTGGGTGCCGTCGAGTGAGTGAGTGTCCCAGAGTGACATGAAGGGGCTGGGTGTCCAGGGGTGGAGGCCACAGCCACGTCTTCCCTGGGTTACTGCAGCCCCACTGCCCGTGTCCCCGTCCCACCCTGCTGGTAGCCCCAGGGATGTCCCTGGGCCCCCCCCCCACCAGGTACCCACCCCCTTCATGGTCCCACACATAGGTGGCTGCATCACCTGGGGTTCCCCAAGGCACCGAGGGACACCAGGATGCATTCAGGAGGCGTTTAATGACCTCGAGGGTCCCAAAGCTGCAGGACGAAGCGTGCGGCACAGCGGGGTCCCCACTGAGGGGGGGTCCCCCGTGCTGTATCACCCCCAAAGCCCCTTCCCCTACACTGGGGCTGGAGCTGGGGGAGGATTTAAGCCCCCCCCCCCCAGCGCTGGTGGGGGCAGAAATGGGGTGAGAGGGGACTGGTACCCCCTTTACTCCCCCAGGGAGGGGGTCAAGCAGCAGCAGTGGGGGACAAAGCAAGGGGGGAGGGTGGTGCCGTGCCACCAGCTAGCACCAAGTGTCCTGAGGGGCTGGGGGACACGGGGGGGGACCCCAATGCTACCTGCCCCCCCAAGGCAATGCCCCTGCCCACACTGGCACGGCAGCGGGCGCAGGGGGGTGACAGTGGGTGCCCTCCCCAAGGCTCGGGGGGGGGTGGCCTGTGACAGTGGGTGCCTCCCACGGCCCTGTCACTGCATGGGGGGGGGTCCCCGAGGGGGGGTGATCATGCGGTAGGGGGTCTGGCGGCTGACGCGCTTGCTGCGGGGGGGTCCAGGGGCTGCTGTGCCGGGGGGATTGCTGCCTGATCCAGGCTCCGATTCTGTGGGGAGGAAAGGAGAGAGAAAGGCATCAGGAGGTGGGGTGTGACCCCCCCCACCCCAAAAGTCATCGGGGCTGTGGGTAGGGGTCCCCATTGAAATGGGGGTTACTGCTTCCTGGTCCCATGGCTCCTGCTGTTCCCAGGGACCCCCGTGATGGGACCGGGGAGGACACACAGATGAAGATATGTCCCACCCCCAGCTGGCACCCCTGCCTGGCACCCCGAAACCCAGCACCCCCATTGCAGGAAAGCACAGCTGAAGGTGGAGGAGAAGGAGGAAGAGGGTGGGGGGCACCCTGGCATGAGGAGGCGGGTGCCAGGGTCTCTCTTGGTCCCCTCCATCCAAGAGGAGCTCCAGGGTCTCTCCAGGTTGAAGGGCTCCTCCCTTCATCCATGGTGAGGTCCAGGAGTGGCCTTGGTCCAAGGGGGTCCATGGTCTCCTTTAGCTTCAGAAGGGCTCCCTTGGTTCAAGAGCAGCTCCAAGGTTTCCCCAGGTTGAAGGGCTTCTCCAGGGTCTCCCTTCATCCATGGTGAGGTGCAGGAGCTGCCTTGGTCCAAGGAAGTCCATGGTCACTTTTAGTCCCAGAAGAGCCCCAGGGGCTCCATTGGTTCAAGGGCAGCTAGAAGGTTGCCCTTGATCCAAAAGGAATTCCATGGTCTCCCTTGGTTCAAGGAGCTTTAGGATTTCCCTTGGTCCAAGAGGGTCTCCATGATCTGTATTGGTTTGAGAGGGATGCCAGGGGTGTGCTTGGTCCAAAGAGCTCCAAGGTCTCCTTCAGTCCAAGGGAGTCTCCATGGTCTTCCTAGGGGCTCTGAGAACCTCCAAAAAGGATCCTCATGGTCTTCCTTGATTTGAGAGAGGCTCCAGGAACTCCCTTGGTCCAAAGTACTCCGTGGTCTCCTTTGACCCTTGGAGAGCTCCAGGGGCTCCCTTGGTCTAAGGAGCTCCAGAGTTTCTCTTGACCCAAGAGGGTCTTCGTGGTTTCTCTTGGTCTGAGAGCATGTCCCTTGGTTTGAGAGGGGCTCCAGGGAGCTCCCTTGAAATTTGGGGAGCTTCAGGGTTTCCCTTAGTTCTAGAGGGTCTCCATGGTCTCCTTTAGCCCAAAAGGTTCTCCATCGTCATTTCTCTCAATCCAAGAGGGTCTCCACAATCTCTTTTGACCCAAGGGGGTCTTCATGGTTGTCCCTCTCAATCCAGAAGAGTCTGCATGGCCTCCCTTGGCCCAGGGGAGCTCCAGGACTTTGCTCCCAGGTGCACGCTTAGCTCATGCGAGGAGAGAAGGAGGGAAGATGGCACAGTTACCTGGCCAGATGATGGCTTCCAGCAAGGTGACCCTTCTAGCCAGGACCTCCAGCCGGGCCTGCAGCCGCAGGAGGGTTTGGAAGCTACTGGCCTGGGGGAGAGTGAGAGAGCAGAGCAGAGCAGAGCAGAGCAAAGCGCGTGTTCGCAGGCACAGCACGGGTGGCAGAGCACGACATGGGTGGCAGAGAGTGGGTGCAGCGCCAGCAGGCGAGGGGTGCCAGGTCTCTCAGGAAAGTTCTCCCCCCATTTCAAATGGTGGCCAGGGGCTCCCATTGCCCCAGGGGGACACGAAGGGCTCCTCCATCCCCGTGGGTCCAGGGGGAGTTGCAGGTGCTTTGATGTCCCCAGCAGCATTGGGCGTGTCCTCAGTGGGGACAGGGGCATGTCCCTCAGTGCACCAGGGCTCTGGACCCATGGGGGGCCACCTCCTCTTCCCCAAGGTGGGCAGGGTCCAGGGGGTCCCTGCCTGAGGTGAGGGTCCTGGGGTGCCCTTGTGGCCCTCAAGATGTCCCTACTGCTGGCTGTGATGCCATAGCACGGGTGGTGGCATCACACACCTGATGACATCACACATGCCTGATGACCTCACACATGTCTAATGACATCACACACGCCTGATGACATCACACACGCCAGATGACATCACACGTCACCCAGAGAGGCCACTGCCTCACCTCGGTGCCCACGCCAGGGCAACCCCAAGCCATCAGCGAGCCAAGGGCCACCGTGAGGCAATGGGAGCCTTGTGGTCTGGCTGTGGGGACAGTGGCCACCTAGAGGGGTGACCTGTCCCCCCCACCCCAACTCACCGTAGAGCCCAATCATTGTTTCCAAGATTAAAACCCGCTCCGCTAAAATCTTGAGCGCCTCCCGGAGCTGGTGCACCCCCTCCCCCTGTGGAGAGAGGGGCAGCGTAAGGGGGCACAGAGGGGACACGGGGACCATGGTTGGGGGAGACGGGGCACTGGGCACAGCGGGGACCCCCATGCCACCGTTGGGGTCCCAGGGAGGAGATGTGGGACACTGGGGACCCTCATGCTGTCACTGGCGTCCTAGGATGAGGTGTGGGGCACTGGGGACCCCTGTGCTATTATTAGGGTCCTGGGGATGAGATGTGGGGCACTGGGGACCCTCATGGTGTCACTGGCATCCCAGGATGAGATGTGGGGCACTGGGGACCCTCACGGTGTCACTGGCTTCCCAGGATGAGATGGGGGGCACTGGGGACCCCCATGGTGTCACTGGTGTCCCAGGATGAGATGTGGGGCACTAGGGACCCCCATGCTGTTATTAGGGTCCAGGGGATGAGATGTGGGGCACTGGGGACCTCATGCTGTCCTTGGGGTCCCAGGATGAGATGTGGAGCACTGGGGACCCCCATGGTGTCACTGGTGTCCCAGGATGAGATATGGGACACTGGGGACCCCCGTGCTGTTATTAGGGTCCTAGGGATGAGATGTGGGGCACTGGGGACCCTCATGGTGACGTTGGGGTCCCAGGACAAGATGTGGGGAGAGCACAAAGGAGGTGCCAGGTCCCCCACGCCCACCCCCACCCAGCACCCATGGGTGCCCCCCTACACTCACCCAAGCGCCCCTCTCGCCCCTGGGGCCCGGCTCGCCCTGAAACAGAGAGGAGAGGGGCTGGGGGGGCACAGCGGGGACAAGAGCACCTTGACTCTTGTCACCCTGTCCCCTTGTCCTGGGGGAGCATGGCAGGACCCTCCCCTCCACTGCAAGACATGCAGAAGTTGGGGTGCTGCACCCCAAATCGAGTCCCAGGAGCCTCATGCGGGGGGGGGGGGTGTCTGAGAGCCCCCCAACTCGTCGTGGAGACTCACCCTGTCTCCCTTGTCCCCGGGGGGACCAGCAGCTCCAGGTGCCCCAGCTTCGCCCTGCACAAGGAGAATTTGGGGGTCACCAGCCATGGGGGGGGGGGGGGCTCAGCCCCCCCTGTGCCCTCCCCCATCCCAGTGCTCCCAGCACTTACCTCAGGTCCTGGGGGGCCGGGAGGACCGATGGGCCCTGGGGGCCCGGGGGGGCCTGCAAAGAGAGGGGTGTGAGCTCAGCAGGGCCCCCCAAAAGTGCTGGGGTGGGGGGACGATGGAAAAAAAGAGGGGAGCACTCACCTATTGGCCCCATGGGCCCTGGGGGACCGACGGGACCCACAATGCCCCCAGCTGCTTCGGTGACGGTGTTGGAGAGGATGGAGTCCCCTGGCAGGGGCCAGAGGGTAGGCAGGGGCCGGAGCCCCCCTCCCCCCGGGCTCCCAGCACCCCCAAACTTCCCCCCAGCACCATCCTGGGGGTCAGCACAAAGAGGGAATCCCCTTGCACCCCCAAACCACCCCCCAGCCTCATCCTAGGGTTCAGTCTGAAGAAGGGAAGCCCTGCACCCCCAAACCACCCCCCACCCCCATCCTGGGGTTCAGTCTGAAGAAGGGAAGCCCTGCATCCCCAAACCACCCCCCAGCCCCATCCTGGGGTTCAGTCTGAAGAAGGGAAGCCCTGCACCCCACCACCACCCCCCAGCCCCATCCTGGGGGTCAGCACAAAGAGGGGACCCCCCAGGCCCTCTTACTGGGCTCGGCGCTCCGGGCTATCACTGGCCCCACAGGGGCGGGGGGTCCAGGGGGTCCTGGGGGCCCTGGTGAGCCTTTCTCTCCAGGGTCCCCCCTTTCTCCATCCCGGCCAGGGGGACCTGGGGGGCCTGCAGGGAGGAAAGGGAGGGAGAAGATTGAGCCCTGATTAAAGATTGAGTGCTGCAGCCCTTGTGAGCCCCCAAATCCTCATAGACCCCCCCCCCCCCAAATCTGCCTGGGGGTGCTCGGTCTGGACCAAGCTGGACTCCCCATTTCCAGTTCCGCCCTCCCCAGTTACCTGGTGGCCCCACTGGACCCCGCAGCCCAGGGACGCCCGATGGGCCCCGTCCTCTTGTGTCCCCCGAAGGGCCAGGAGGGCCCCGCCAGCCAGGCCGTCCTGCAAAATGACACCTCAGGGGGACCCCAACTCAGGGGAGTGCCCTCGCTTCAAGGGAAGCACCCCTCTTCAAGGGCGCCCCCACCAGAAGGGAGACCCCCGATGCTCAGGGGACCCCCTCATCCTCAATGGAGGCCCCCATCCTCAAGGGAGCACCCCTTCCCTCATCTAGGGGCACCCAACTCAGGGGAGCAATGCTTCTTCAAGAGAGCACCTCCCCATACTCAAGGGAGCACTCCAGCTCTGGGGAGCACGCCCTTTTCAAGAGCACCCCCTCCTCAAGGAGCACCAAGGAGCAACCCCCAGTGCAGCAGGATGTGGCATTGCTGCCACCTCCAGTGACACATGGTGTGTCTTTCATAGAATCATAGAATCACCGGGTTGGAAAAGACCCATCAGATAGATCATCGAGTCCAACCATTCCCATCAATCACTAAACCATGTCCCTCAGCACCTTGTCCACCTGTCCCTTAAACACCTCCAGGGAAGGTGACTCAACCCCCTCCCTGGGCAGCCTCTGCCAGTGCCCAATGACCCTCTCCGTGAAAAAATTCTTCCTGATGTCCAGCCTGAACCTCCCCTGGTGGAGCTTGAGGCCATTCCCTCTTGTCCTGTCCCCTGTCACTTGGGAGAAGAGCCCAGCTCCCTCCTCTCCACAACCTCCTTTCAGGTAGTTGTAGAGAGCAATAAGGTCTCCCCTCAGCCTCCTCTTCTCCAGGCTAAACAACCCCAGCTCCCTCAGCCGCTTCTTGCCCTCCAGCCCCTTCCCCAGCTTCGTTGCTCTTCTCTGGACTCGCTCCAGAGCCTCAACATCCTTCTTGTGGTGAGGGGCCCAGAACTGAACACAGGATTCGAGGAGCGGTCTCACCAGTGCTGAGTGCAGAGGGAGAAGAACCTCCCTGGACCTGCTGGCCACGCCGTGTCTGATCCAAGCCAAGATGCCATTGGCCTTCTTGGCCACCTGGGCCACTGCTGGCTCATGTTCAACCAACACTCCCAGGTCCTTCTCCTCCAGGCAGCTTTCCAGCCACACTTCTCCTAGTCTGTAGCACTGTCATTGCCACCATGGGTGCTACATGTGTGACTGTTGCTATCGGATGTGGCTTTGCCACCACCAGCGCCACTACTGGGTGGTGTTGCCACCACCAGTGCCACCATGTGGGGTGTCAGGGCTGTGTGGTAGCACCATCCTTACCGTCCTCCCCGGGGCTGCCGCGGGCGGCGGGGGCACCCCAGAGGTGCCTGCTTTCCGTGCTCCGGATAGAGGAGCCGGGGGGTTCAGCCACTGCCAGCCGGGCCACCTGGCAATAAGATGACAAGGTTGGTTGCCACAGCTGGGGGAAGACCATAAGGTGCCACTCCCTCCAAGGTCCTATGCCCCTCAAAGGGACGGTGACCGGTTTTGGGGTTCACCTGTGCCTCCAGGGTGGCGAGGCGGGCTGTCAGCTCCCCGATGTGGCTGCAGTTCAGGCACCCTGCGGGGAGAAAGAGGGTGGCATGGATGGTTGGGTGGGGAGCAGCCCCCCTCCCTGCTGGTTTTGGGGGGCACCCACCCTCCTCTGGGTGGTTTTGGGGTCACCCACCTGAGAAAGCCGTAGGGCGCAGTGGGGGCCGGCGTGGGGCAGGGCTGGGGTGCCCCGTGTCCCGCAGGGCGAGGAAGGTGGGGGGCTCTGCCAAGAGAAGGGGGTTGGAAAGGGGGTACCCTTGGGGGAGCCCCCTCAAGGCCATGGGACTTGGTAAGGCTGCACCTCCTCAGACATTTTGGGGTGCAGAGGCTCCTGCTGCTTCCACTCCATCCTTGCTTCTGGTGAATCTGTGCCCCAAACCCACTCGTGTCCCCAAACCAGATCCCCCAAACCTATCCCTTAACCCTCATCCAGAACCCCCAAACCCATCCCTTAACACTCATCCAGATCCCCCCAAACCCACCACTTAGCCCTCATCCATATCCCCCCAAATCACCCCCTACCCTCATCCAGATCCCCCCTAAGCCCCCCAACGACCCTCAGCCAGAGCCCCCCCAACCCCTACTCCATGACCATACACCAGATCCCTGAAACCACCCCCAATCCCAATCCAGACCTCTGCCACACCAATCCCCCCATGACCACACCAGCTCCCCCAAACCCACCCATGACCACACACCAGCACCCCCAAACCCCAAGCAGCCCCCTCTATGGTCCTGAACCCCTCCCTCCCAGCCAGTCCCCCCCATGAGTGTCCCCCCCACCATGCCCAGCTCCGGGGTGGTTTGAGGGGATGCTCATTCCTGGGGACACTGCCCACACCCCTCACCCATCTTGGGGTCCCAGCACCCCATCTCCCCCGAGGGGCCCTGGGGACAGCGCTCAGGGCCACACAGTGTGGCAGGACAGGGGTGTTTGGAGCAGAGCTGGTGGCATCGCCTCCCCGACGCTGCCACCCCACCCTGGCCACCACCGTGCCGCAGGGGACAGCCAGGGTGGCCTTAAGTGGGGCCAGATGTGGGGCACCCGGCCAAGCACGTACAGAGGGGGAGGAGGAGGAGAAGCCCCCTGCCTACCCTTGTGCTCCTGCCACCCAGCTGGCTCCAGGCTCTCGCATGCCACCTGCTGTCCCATGGTGCCACCTCGCTGTCCCCAAGGTGCCCCCCCCCCCCGGATGCCAGGCCCCTGGAGACCACCGTGCCCCACAGAGCTGTGGCTGGTGAGGAGATGGGCAGCTGGAGGGAGGAGGATGTGGGTGACGATGGGGACAAGGAGCCCTGTGCCACCACACATGGCACAGCCTCGCACCCATTCATCCACCAGGCAGCTGTCCTCCCACCCCCCAGCTGCACGCAGGGACACCGGGCAGGCAGCCATCCTCACCCGGGAGTGGCCGTCTGTCTGTCTGTCCATCCTCACCCCACCCATCCGTTGACCTTTGCAGCTCCCCACCAACCAACCCTCCATTGCCACCCACCCGGCTCATCTGCCAACACATCTGTCCACACACAGGGACACCCGCCCACGTATCCACCCACTGACAAAGGATACACCTATGCAGCTGTCTATCTACTCATCCATCCGTGGACATAGCCCTCCATCCATCCACCCACAGGAACATTCACCCATCCACTCACACATCTGTAGGAAAATCTATCCGCCCATCTACCCACCCACCCATGGGAACCTCCATCCATCCATCCATCCATCCATCCATCCATCCATCCATCCATCCATCCATCCATCCATCCATCCATCCATCCATCCACTGACCCATTCACCCACAGAGGAACACTCGTCCTTCCATCCATCCACCCACCCATCCATCCCTCCACTCACACATCCAAGCCTCCATTCATCCAACCCTCCATCTCCTCTCACAGAACATCCATCTGTCTGTCCATCTGTCCTTCCCTCCTTCCACCCAGCCATGCAGAAGAACGTTCCTCCAACTCTCCATCCACCCACACAGAAGAACAACCATCCATCCCTCCATCCTCTCACACAGAACATTCATCCCTCCACCCATACAGAAGAACATCCCTCCATCCATCCAACCCTCCATCCACCCACACAAAAGCCCATCCCTCCCTCCAACCCACTCATGGGTCCATCTCTCCATCCAGCCCTCTCCTCCCCAACCCATCCTGCTCATCCCCACCAACAGCTGAGGAACACAGCCCTAGGATTTCACCACCCCAGCCCGACCATGGAGAGAACCGTGAACCCCGAGTCAGGGCAGGATGAGGCCCCTTCCCATGGCTGTGCCAGCTCCCACCTTCCTCACAGTTGGCCCCAGCGTGCCCGGGGCAGCACCTCCACTCCAGCGCCGTGAGCGTCTTGTAGGTCACCCGGTAGAGGGGCCGGACCACGGTGCGGTAGCTGCTGGCACAGAGCGAGGCGGCACTTCCAGACCCATCCTGGCTCCAAGAACCTGGGGCACCGGAGCACCCGGCAAGCCAGGTCCTGGCTCCCAGGAGACACCAGTGTCACCACTCACCTGCCTCCGCTGCAGGCCAGGGGCCAGCGGCAGCCCTGGAAGACCCTCTGGAGGAAGGTCCCATTCTGGACATGGCATGACACCGTCCGTGTCACTGTGTAGGAGCACCAGTTGCTGGAAGGGAAACCACTGGTGTTGTCGGCACATCCCAGAGGACACCATGGGGGTGGTGGAGATGGCAGTGCCACCCAGGTGTCCCCTTCCTATCCCAGTGGGTCCAACCCCCCACACTACCCCAGGAGATGCCCACTCCAGCTTTCAGGGTGTCCATTCCTATCAATCACTAAACCATGCTCCTCAGCACCTCAACCACCCATCCCTTAAACACCTCCAGGGAAGGTGACTCAATCCCCTCCCTGGGCAGCCTCTGCCAGTGCCCAATGACCCTTTCCATGAAAATTTTTTTCCTAATGTTCAGCCTAAACCTCCCCTGGCAGAGCTTAAGGCCATTCCCACTCGTCCTGTCCCCTGTCACTTGGGAGAAGAGCCCAGCTCCCTCCTCTCCACAACCTCCTTTCAGGTAGTTGTAGAGAGCAATGAGGTCTCCCCTCAACCTCCTCTTCTCCAGGCTAAACACCCCTAGCTCTCTCAGCTGCTCCTCGTAAGACTTGTTCTCTGGCTCCCTCACCAGCTTCGTTGCTCTTCTCTGGACTTGCTCCAGAGCCTCAACATCCTTCTTGTGGTGGGGGACCCAGAACTGAACACAGTACTCATCCCTCTATCCATCCAGCCCTCTATCCACCCTCACAGAAGAAAATCCATCCATCCATCCATCCATCTCATCCATCCATCTCATCCATCCCATCCCTGCCTCCCTCCATCCACCCACCGCATTCTCCACAGAGGAACACCCATCCCTCCATCTACCCACACAGAAAACCATCCCTCCCTCCTTCCCTTCCTCCCTCCCTCCCTCTGCATTCCAGGCCCGGTGCCAGCTGGCCTGGAGCGTGGCCCAGACCCCCCTGTGCCCCCCGCCCACCCCACACAAAGGCTCCTTTCTTTGGGCGCCCGCCTGCCCCATGCCAGGCTCTGCCTCAGTTTCCCCTTACAGCAGGAGGGACACATCAACGTCCCCGTAGCAGCTCCAGACCCTGAGGCTATGAAATCTGGGTCAAAAACTCGAGGTTTTTTTGGGACGGCCACAGCGCTGTGAGCAGGGAGGCGGTGGCAGCAGGGACAATTGTCTGGGCGGTGGCAGGGAGGAGGGGGCACAGCAGGGTGGCACAGGGCTTTCCGGCCGGGCAGCGTCCCAGCCAGGCGCTGTGCCAGGGCTGGGAAAGCATCAGAGCCGTCTCCACACGCTTCTGCTGCCACACGGTGCCGTGGGGACACATCCTGTCCCCCCTCCCCAGGGTGACAACACCTGGCATCGTCCCCCAGCATCCAGCGCCCGGGCGATGCTCCCCAGGCACTGAGGGGCGAGGATGCAGCCGCAGTGCCAGGCGCCCACGGCGGTGAGGATGGGGACAGGTCCTGGCCCGTTTCTCCTCCGGCTTGGCACAAGGAGGATTCGGGGAATGATCTCCCAGGAGCCGGAGGGCCTCGGATGTGGGGAATCTCTCCCAGGAGCTGGCAGGCCTCGACGTGCGAGTGCTCGCGTGGCCCCAGCTGACCTGGCCCACCCGCTGCTGGGCTCGTGCACCGAGCGGGTCGGGGCTCTGCTGGTGATGGGGGAGCACCTGGGGCAAAGCTGATGGTGAGGTGGCCTCCCAATCCCACCATCCTTCCCCAAACCAGCCTCTTGGCTTCATGCCCTGCCCTGTTTGGGCATGGGGGACCCCAGGAAGAGGGATGGGGAGGCGGCTCATGAACCCCCCCATGCCTGCTGTGGGGTGGTGGGGGGATCTGGGGGGGCTTCCTGGGCTTGTCTGGGAAGGGAAGGGGAAATGAGGCAGCTTCTGCCCGTCGCCTCGCCGACCCGAGCGGAACCGGGAGGTCCCGGCAATCCGGAGACACGGCCAAAGCCAAAGATTTCCTGTAAACAACCCCCCCGCGAACCCCGCGCCACCAGGATGGGACCTTGGGGAGAGGGACCACAAGCCCCCCCAGAATTGAGCAGGGCTGATCAGGACCCCATCGCTTCCCGGGACAGGCAGGAGCCTGGGGCTGGGGCTGCTGACCCCCACATCCCAGTGCTCCCAGTGTGCCCAGGGGGCCCCAGTACACCCAGCACTCCCAGTATAATCCCCAGGCAGCCCCAGTAGACCCAGCACTCCCAGTATAGTCAAGTGGTCCCACTAGCCCCAGCACCTTGCTAGCCTTGGTAGCCCCAGCAGTGATGCTACATTCAGTAAGTCCTGGTGGCCCTACTGATCCCCCAGTAACTCCCCAGTCCCAGCAAGCCCAGCTAGCCCCAGTATTCCCAGTAAGCCCCAGCAGCCCCCAAGCCTTTCCATCCTGGACCATCCCCAGCAGCGTGGAGCCAAGCAGCCCCTGCCCTGTCCCCAGTGATGCCTGCTTCCCTCAGCTCCCAGTTCCCAGTGCCCCCCTGTGCCCAGAGACCCCCCAGTGCCCAGAGCCCCCCTATTCTGTGCCCGGTGCTCCCCATGCCCAGACTCTCCCCCCCGCCAGAGACCCCCAGCCCCTCTCCTGTTCTCCCTCCCCCCCCATGCCCTGAGACCCCCAGTACCCACAGCCCTATGTCCCCAGTGCCCCCCCCCATGCCCGGATCCCTCCCTCCCGGTACTCAGAGCTCCCAGTACCCACAGCCCCCCCCCTCCCCTGGTGCCCTCCACCCACTGTGCCTGGAACCCCCGGTACCCCCAGCCCCATCTCCCTGGTGTTTTCCCCCCCTCTCCTCCTGGTAACCACAGCCCCCGGGCCGCCCCGGTACTCGCAGCCCTGTCTCCCCGGAGCCCCCCAGTACCTACAGTCCCCCCCAGAGCCCCCCGTCCCCCCACCTGCCTCCCGGAGCCCCCAGTACCCTCAGCCCCGTCTCTCTGGTGGTCCCCGCTACGTGAATCCCCCTGGTACCGGGAGCCCCATTTCCTCAATGCCTCCCGGTACCCGAACCCCCCCGTACCCAAAGCCTCCTGATGCTTGCAGCCCCCGGTACCGGGAGCCCCAGCTCCTCAGTGCCCTCCGGTACCCGAACCCCCCCGGTACCCAGAGCCCACCCCATGTCACCGGCTCCTGGTACCGGGAACCCCATCTTCCCGGTGCTTCCCGGTACCCAGAGCACCCCCTCACCCGATGCCCACAGTCCCCGGTACCGGGAGCCCCATCTCCTCAATGGCTCCCGGTACCGAACCCCCCCGGTACACAAAGCCTCCTGGTGCCCGCAGCCCCCGGTACCGGGAGCCCCATCTCCTCAATGCCTCCCGGTACCCGACATCCCCCGTACCCAAAGCCTCCTGATGCTTGCAGCCCCCGGTACCGGGAGCCCCATCTCCCCGGTGCCCTCCGGTACCCAAATCCTCCCGGTGCCCGCAGCCCCCGTTACCGGGAGCCCCATCTCCTCAATGGCTCCCGGTACCCAAACCCCCCCCGTACCCAAAGCTTCCAGATGCTTGCAGTTCCCGGTACCGGGAGCCCCATCTCCCCGGTGCCCTCCGGTACCCAAAGCCTCCCGGTGCCCGCAGCCCCCGTTACCGGGAGCCCCATCTCAATGCCTCCCGGTACCCGAACCCCCCCGGCACCCAAAGGCTCCCGGTGCCCGCAGCCCCCGGTACCGGGAGCCCCATCTCCTCAATGGCTCCCGGTACCCAAACCCCCCCGTACCCAAAGCTTCCAGATGCTTGCAGCTCCCGGTACCGGGAGCCCCATCTCCCCGGTGCCCTCCTGTACCCGAACTCCCCCTGTACCCAAAGCCTCCCGGTGTCCGCAGCCCCCGGTACCGGGAGCCCCATCTCGCCGGTTCCCCCCGGTCCCCGCGGCCCCGGTCGGTACCCGCGGGCGGGGCCCCAGGCCCGGGCGGGCAGGAGGCAGCAGAGGCTCAGGCACAGCCCGAGCGCGGCGGGCGGGCGGCGGGACATGCGGAGCGGAGCCGGACCCGACCCGCACCCGGCGGGGCGAGCAGCGGCGGCGCCGCCCCCGGGGGCCGGGAACCCGCGGCGGGGAGCCGGGCAGGGCTGGGGGGAGCACCGGAGAGCGTCCGCGGGGCAGAAAACACGGGTGCGTGTCCGTGTGTGAGCACCAGTGTGTGCATCCTCGCGTGAGCACACAAGCGTGTAAGTCCTTGTGGGACCATACGTGTGTGTGCATCCTCGTGTGAGCATCCTCGTGTGAGCACACGCATGTGTGCATCCTTGTGAGTGTGCATCCTTGTGCACGTGTAAGCAGACACATGTGTGTGCATCTTTGTGCGTGTACACAACTGTGCATGTATGAGCACACACCTATGTGCACCCTTGTGTGAGCACAGAAGTGTGCATGTGTGAGCATTTGCGTGTGTGCATCCTTGTGCGTGTGGGAGCACACACCTATGTGAATCCTTGTGTGAGCACAGAAGTGTGCGTGTGTGAGCATTTGCGTGTGTGCATCCTTGTGCGTGTGGGAGCACACACCTATGTGAATCCTTGTGTGAGCACAGAAATGTGCACGTGTGAGCATTTGTGTGTGTGCATCCTTGTGCATCTATGAGCACACACCTATGTGCATCCTTGTGTGAGCACAGAAGTGTGTGTGTGTGAGCATTTGTGTGCATGCATCCTTGTGCATGTATGAGCACACACGTGTGTGCATCCTTGTGTGAGCACAGAAGTGTGCGTGTGTGAGCATTTGCGTGTGTGCATCCTTGTGTGTGTATGAGCACACACGTGTGTGCATCCTTGTGTGAGCACAGAAGTGTGTGTGTGTGAGCATTTGTGTGCATGCATCCTTGTGCGTGTGTGAGCACACACGTGTGTGCATCCTTGTGTGAGCACAGAAGTGTGCATGCATGAGCATTTGCGTGTGTGCATCCTTGTGCATGTGTGAGCACACACCTATGTGCATCCATGTGTGAGCACAGAAGTGTGTGGATGTGAGCATTTGCGTGTGTGCATCCTTGTGCGTGTGTGAGCACACACCTATGTGCATCCTTGTTTGAATACACAAGTGTGTGTGAGCACACGTGTGTGCATCCTTGTGCGTGTATGAGCACACACGTGTGTGCATCCTTGTGTGAGCACAGAAGTGTGCGTGCATGAGCATTTGCATATGTGCATCCTTGTGCATCTATGAGCACACACCTACGTGCATCCATGTGTGAGCACAGAAGTGTGTGTGTGTGAGCATTTGTGTGCATGCATCCTTGTGCATGTGTGAGCAGACACGTGTGTGCATCCTTGTGCGTGTACACAAGTGTGTCCGTGAGCATCCTCGTGTGAGCACACAGCTGTGTGTGTGTGTGAGCGCACATGTGTGTGCGTTCTCCTGTGAGCACACAAGTGTGCATCCTTGTGCGTGTATACAACTGTGCATGTGTGAGCACAGGCATTTGTGCATCCTTGTGAGTATATACAAGTGTGTGTGTGAGTACAGGCATGTGTGCGTCCTCATGTGAGCACAAAACTGTGTGTGTGAGCACAAGCGTGTGTGTATCCTTGTGCGTGTACATAACTGTGCATGTGTGAGCACACACGTGTGCATCCTTCTGCAAGAACACAAGTGTGTGTGTGTGAGCACGTGTGTGTATCCTCAGGTGAATACACACACGTGCATGTCTGTGGAATCACACGCATGTGTGCATCCTTATGCAACTATACATGTGTATGTGAGCACACGTGTGTGTATCCTTGTGCGACACAAGTGTGTGTGGGGGATCACATGTGTGTGTGCATCCTTGTGTGAGTGTGTCTTCACACACACTCTCCTGTGTGTGATGCACACGGGTCTGAGGGTGCCTGTGCACACACAGCTGCGCCTGTGCCAGCGCGTGTGTGCGTGCACGGCCCGGGTGTGTGTACATCTGTCTGTCTGTCTGTCTGTCCGTCTGTCTGTCTCCGCCTGCTCTTCCCTGTGTGTGCATGTGTGGTCCTCGTGCCGGGGCGTGCGAGGAGGCTGCATGTGTGCTGGGTGTGCGTGGGTGGTCCTTGCTGGGGGGGATGAAGAGGGGGCCAAGGCCGTGTGTGTGTGTTTATGTGTGTGTGTTTATGTGTGTGTGTTTATGTGTGTGTGTTTATGTGTGTTCACGCATGTTTATGTGTGTGTAAAGGGCCTGAGGTTTGCTTGGGGACATTCCCACACCCTGTTCCTCTGCAGGGGCTCGGAGAGGTGGGTTGGGGGTGCAGCATGAAGCCCCTCCTAGGGCTCAGCCCCTGCTCAAGGCTGCAGGCACCCCAGCCCCTGGGTGGTCTCGAGTTCCCAACCACAAGCCCCTTCCAGCAGGGAATCCATGGGTCCGACCCCCCATCTGTGGGGTGGGGGGATGTGGAGGGGGCTGTGCTCTGCCTGCCCCCCTTCTCAGCATGAGGAGAGCCCCAAGCTGGGCTCAAAGCGGGGGACAAATCGCGTGGGATTATGAATTGAGCCAGCAATGTGCGCTCATGGCTCAGAAACCGAGCGTGTCCTGGGCTGCACCCACAGCTGAGGGGCCAGCGGGGACAGGGACAGGGTTCTGTCCATCTGCTCTGCTCGGGTGAGACTTTGTCCAGCTCTGGAGTCCTCAGCACAGGAAGGACATGGAGCTGCTGGAGAGAGGCCAGAGGAGGCCATGGAGATGATCCGAGGGCTGGAGCACCTCCCGTATGAGGACAGGCTGGGAGAGTTGGGGTTGTTCAGCCTGGAAAAAAGAAGGCTGCAGGGAGACCTTAGAGCAGCTTCCAGCGCTGAAAGGGGCTCCAGGAAAGCTGGGGAGGGGCTCTTGATCAGGGAATGCGGGGACAGGACAGGTGGGAACAGTTTTCAGCTGACAGAGGTTAGATTGAGATGAGATCTTAGGAAGAAATGTTTTGCTGTGAGGGTGGGGAGGCCCTGGCCCAGGTTGCCCAGAGCAGTGGTGGCTGCCCCATCCCTGGAGGTGTTCAAGGCCAGGTTGGATGGGGCTTGGAGCCTCTGATCCAATGAGAGGTGTCCCTGCCCACGGCAGAGGATTGGAACTGGATGGGCTTTGAGGTCCCTTCCAACCCAAACCATTCCAGGATGCTATGACCGTGCTGCACTGGACAAGGCTGGAACAGGCTGTCCAGGGAGGGGGTTGAGTCACCTTCCCTGGAGGTGTTTAAGGGATGGGTGGACAAGGCACTGAGGGACATGGTTTAGTGATTTATGGGGGACCCAGCGGGTCCTTTCCAACCTAGTGATTCTGTGATTCTATGATTCTATGAGGGAGCTCTGCCACGATGCCCCCACCCTCCACGCAGCCCTGGGGTCCCCTCTCCCATGCCCATCCCCCTGCTTGGTGGCTTGAACCCCCGCAGGGCTCCTCAGGTGTGGTTCAGCCTGACTTCATGTCCTCATGCCACCTCCTTGTGCCAGTTCCAGGTCCCCACCTGCCCCAGCTCCAGGTCCCTGCTCTGCCTCCAGGTCCTTGTGCCACATCCCAGCCCCAGGTCCCTGTCCCAGCTCCATCTTGCCGCACTGTGTCCCAGCTCCAGGTACCCAGCGCTTGGTCCTGGTGCAGATGCTCAGTGCCCGGTCCCAGTCCCAGCGAGGGTGCCCGGTCCCAGTGTGGATGCCCAGAGCCCGGTGCCCAGTCCTGGTGCGGGTGCCCAGTGCCTGGTCCTGGTGCGGATGCCCAGCGCTCAGTCCTGGTGCAAGTGTGGATGCCCGGTGCAGATGCCCGGTGCCCGGTGCCCAGTCCTGGAGTGGGTGTGGATGCCCGGTGCCCAGTCCCAGTGCAGGTGCCTAGTGCTCGGTCCCACTGCAGATGCCCGGTGCCCAGTGCCCAGTGCCGGTGCGGGCACAGATGCCCAGTGCGGGTACGGATTCCCAGTGTCCAATGCCTGATCCCAGTGTGGGTGCAGATGCCCGGTGCGGGTGCAGATGCCTTGTACCTGGTGCCCGGTGCGGGTGCCCGGCACTTGGTCCCAGTCCCAGTGCGGATGCCCGGTGCCTGTTCCCGGCGCAGGTGCTCGGCACTCGGTCCCGGTGCAGATACCCAGCTTTCGGTCCCGGTGCAGATACCCAGCTTTCGGTCCCGGTGCAGATACCCAGCTTTCGGTCCCGGTGCAGGTGCAGATGCTCGCTGCCTGTTCCCGGTGCGGATGCTCGGTGCCTTGTCCTGGTGCGGGTGCGGATGCTCGGTGCCAGGTGCGGGTGCGGATGTTCGGTGCCCGGTCCTGGTGCGGGTGCCCAGCGCTCGGTCCCAGTGCGGATGCTCGGTGCGGGTGCGGATGCTCGGTGCCCTGTCCCGGTGCGGCTGTGGATGCTCGGTACCCAGACCCGGTGCGGATGCTCGGTGCCCAGACCCGGTGCGGATGCTCGGTGCCCAGACCCGGTGCGGGTGCGGATGCTCGGTACCCAGACCCGGTGCGGGTGCGGATGCTCGGTACCCAGACCCGGTGCGGGTGCGGATGCTCGGTGCCCAGACCCGGTGCGGGTGCCCGGTGCCGGTCCCGGTGCGGATGCTCGGTGCCCGGTCCCGGTGCGGGTGCCCAGCGCTCGGTCCCGGTGCGGGTGCCCGAGCCGTGCGCGCCGCCGCCGGTGCCCGTGCCCGCCCGGCGCTGGCGAAAGCGCTGCCGCCGCCCGGCCCCGCCGCTGCCGCCGCTGCTCCCGGTGCGGCTGCGGGTCCCGCTGCGGCCCCGGAGGTAACCGGGGCGGAACGGGCACCGGGGGTGGCCGGGGGGCTGCTGTGAAGGGAGGGGGACCGTGCACCGGGAGCCGCCGTGCACCGGGGGGAGCCGGGTACCGGGGCAACAGGGGATGCTGAGGGTTGCTGTGCACGGCGGGGGGGGCGGGGGGCGTGCAGAGGGGCTGGGGGCTGCTGTGCATCGGGGGGGGACACCGGGTACCGGGGAGGGGGGAGACATCGGGTACCGGGGTCTGGGGGCTGCTGTGCATCGAGGGGACTGTGCACCGGGGGTTGCTGTGCGAGGAGCGGGGGGACACCGGGTACCGGGGGGGGGGGGGGGGGCACAGGGTAGCGGGGTCTGGGGGCTTCTGTGCACCGGAGGGGAGGGGCACCGGGTACTGGGGTCTGGGGGCTGCTGTGAAGGGGGGGGACGGTGCACCGGGGGCTGCTGTGCGAGGATGCGGGGGAGCTGATGGACAGACCGTGCACCGGGGGCTGCTGTGCACCGGGGGGACCGTGCACGGTGGGAGTGGGGGTTGCTTTGCACCGGGGGCTGCCGTTTACCGGGGTTGGGGGGTTGGAGGGGGGCTGCTGTGCACCGGGGATATCATGCACCGGGGGCCAGGCCTGGCTTTTCCACCCCCCAGCCCCGAGCCCCATCAGGGCTCATCCCCACAACCCTGTCCCTGGGGGGGGGACAGGGTTGGGGTGAGGGTCCCTGCATCCCCAGTGGTGCTGAGGGTGACGGTGGGTGCTGGGTGAGGGTGCACACGCATGTGGAGGTGCGTGTGTGTGCATCCCTCGGTGGAGGGGGTGCAGAAGGCTGTGCTGCCGTGGGTCTCCATGTCTGTTTGTCCGTCTGCCTGTGTCACTGGCTGCGTGTGTGCCAGTGCGTGTGCCCGCGTGTGCGTCTCTGTGTCAGTGTGTCTGTGCGTGCCTGGCCGTGTCCGTGCGTCTGTCTGCCTACAGCGGCTGTGCACCATCCTCCCCTCCTCCTGCTCCCCCCCCCCTCACTGTGGGGCTAGGGGCTCCTGTGGGGGGGCTGGGGGCTGTGCTGGGAGCGGGGGTCAGCCTGCGATCACCCCCACCCTGATGCCTGCAGTGCAGATCATAAATCAGCGGCGGCTGGAGCGGGCTGGGGGGGCTGCTTGGCACCCAGATCACCTGGACAGGGAGCGATGGCGCTCCCCGGCTTTGTGGAGCCCCCACCAGCGCTGTGGGACTGCAAGCAGGGTGGCCTGTCCCCCACCCCGTCCCCCCTGTCCCCATCGTCACGTTGGAGGCCAGCAGCTGGCTGGGGTTGGCAGGCAGCCCTTGCTGCTGCGGGCACAGCGGCCTCGCCGACTCTCTGGGGGTGATGGGGACTGTCCCCCAGATGCCACCTGCCTGGTGGTACGTGGGGCGACAAGTGCTGTGGGCCTGTTTTGCAGGTGACAACCCCCTCATTTGCCACTGGTGACGTGGGGACAGCCGTGGATGTAGGCTGAGCGGTGGGACACCAGGAGGAAGAGGAGGAGGGGATGTCTCGGGGACAGCGCTGGCACTGTGTGTCCCCAGCATCATCCACAGCCCGCAGCCACCCTTGAGCCCATGCAGCCCGGGGGGGTCCCGGTGGCTTTTTGGAGCCCAAGCCCTGCCAGCGCCGTGGGGAGGAGGAAGGGCCGAGGAAGACGTGTCCTGTGATGAATGGCCCCAGCCTGGTGCGGCAGCCACGAGGGAGCGAGACCAGGCGGCTTGGGGACCTTGGGGACCTGGCTGGCAGCACCCGCCTCTGCAGAGACCTGCAGCGTTTGCTCCACTGAGCTCCAGAGCCCAGAGCCAGTGGGAGCCGCGAGGAGGAATCGGAGAGGCTCTGGGTGAGCCCTGCATCCCTGTGCCGGGCATGGCGTGGGACTGAGCCGCTGTGCCCTTGGCATGGCGCGCCAGGGCGCGGGGGCCATGCTGGCCTCTGGGGGCCTGGGCTTTCCCCCCCAAAACCTGGCCCGTGTGGTGGTGTGGGAGTGGCTCAACGAGCACGGACGCTGGCGGCCCTACTCAGCTGCTGTCTGCCACCACATTGAGAACGTGCTGAAGGAGGACGCCCGCGGCAGCGTGGTGCTTGGCCAGGTCGACGTCCAGCTGGCGCCTTACGTCATTGACCTCCAGTCCATGCACCAGTTCCGGCAGGACACGGGTAAGGGGCTTGCGCTGAGCTGGGAATGTCTGTCCACTCACCCATCCTTCCTTCCATCCTTCCATCCATCCATCCATCCTTCCTTCCATCCATCCATCCATCCATCCATCCATCCATCCATCCATCCATCCATCCATCCATCCCAGTGTGTATCTGTTTATCTGCCTGTTGTCCCATTCAGCCTTCTGTCCAGCTCTCCATTCATTCATGCATCATCTCACTGCATATTCATTTGTCTGTCATTCCATCCATCCATCCATCCATCCATCCATCCATCCATCCATCCATCCATCCATCCCAGTGTGTATCTGTTTATCTGCTTGTTGTTCCATCCATTCATCTGGCTAGCTGTTCATTCATTCATGCTTCATCTCACTGTATACCTATTTGTCCGTCCTTCCTTCCTTCCTTCCTTCCTTCCTTCCTTCCTTCCTTCCTTCCTTCCTTCCTTCAATCCATCCGCCCCAATGTGTATCTGTTTATCTGCTTGTTGTTCCATTCATAATGTCTGTCCAACTGTCCATTCATCCATGCATCTGTCTCACTGCAGGTCTGTCTGTCATTCATTCCATCCATCCATCCATCCATCTATCCCTCCATCCTTCCATCCTTCCATCCATGCACCCCAGTGTGTGTCTATTTATGTCACTCCATTCATTCATCTGTCCAGCTGTCCATTCATCCGTGCATCTGTCTCACTGCGTGTCTGTCACTCCATCCATCCACCCGTGCATCCATCCCTCCATCCCTCCACCTCAGTGCATCTCTGCTTGTCTGGCACTTCATTCCTGCATCCATCCATCCATCCATCCATCTGCCTGTCCATCTGTCCCTCCATCCCATCGCACACACCTTCCTCTCCATCCATCTGTCCCTCCTGTTCCTCCCCTTGCCCTGCTGGGCTCTGCTTCCCTCATGGACACCAAAAAGCTCCTTCCAGACTTTCCTTTCCCCCTCCACCACGGACTCCAGCCCCACAGGGACACATCCCAAAGTCCCTCCATCCCCTCTCACCCTCCGTGGGTGCTGTGGTGGCAGGTGTGTCCCAGTGTCCCCTTGGCCACTCATTTGCCCCACGAAGCTCCTCCACATGGGGCCCCAAACAACAGGGAAGGCCCCAGTTTGGGCACTGGGAGCTGCAGTGGGCACTGGGAGCTGCGATGAGCACTGGGAGCTGCGGTGGGCGCTGGGAGCTGCAGTGGGCACTGGGAACTGTGGTGGGAACTGGGAGCTGTGGTGGACACTGGGCTCAGCTGCAGCCGTGCAGCTGTGGTGGTTGGTGCCTGCTTGCTGACGGCGCCGTGCTGTGATGCGCATCCAGGCCACGCATCCTCGGGGGAAATCAAAGCCAATCCTGCACCAGCACCGAGCCCAGACCCCATTAAACGTGTCCCCATTACGATGTGGTCCATTAAACTGGTGTGTGCCACTTGTGCTGCGGGGGGACTCACTGGTTCAGGTGCTTTCCTGGCCATCCCTGCATCCCTGCATGCTGGGAAACGTGGGGCTGCTGAGGGCAGGGTGCAGCCCCAGGCCAGGCAGAGCAGGACGTGCCACCTGCAGTGTCCCCAGACTGTGTGGGGACACACAGGGGCCACCCCAGAGCAGGACTCCCATGGCCGTGCCCCCCTGCCTGGCCACCGATGCCATCATTCCTGGTCACTAGTGATGCTGAATGATGCTCTGTGTGGATGTGGCTCCTGCGATGGCCTGGGGACTGAGATGGGGACCAAGCCAGGGACCTGCCACCCTGCCTCTGCCACCACGCCTGGCTTCAAATCAGGGTCTCCAGCCGGTCACGGGCTTGGCAAGGGGCGACTTGGCACCTGCAGCCCTGAGTCAGCACAGTCACTGGCACGACCTGGTCATGCTGGCGGCCACAGCTGAGCTGACTCAGGGCTGTGGGTGCCACTGGGACGCCCTGGCTGTCCCCATGCCAGCTCCTGCCAACTTCAGCCAGGACCCATCCTCTGACAGCAGGCACTTTGCATCACATCCCATGCTGGCTGCTCCCAAGGGACACGTGCCCATGGTGGGGCCAAGACTGGGTTTTGGGAGCAATGTGTCTTTGCCGGGAGGAAAACAGCTCTTCCCAGGATGTCACTGAGTGCCACAGTTTCCATGCCAGCAGGGCTTGGGGACAGGGACGCTTTGGCTCCATCCCATAGATCGTCATCAGCATCATCATCTCCATGTGCACCATCCCTGTATCCACCTCCATCCATCATCCCTCAGGTGTGGCCTGGGGACAGTTGGGTTTGGAGGCTGTTAGGTGTCTCTCGGGGTTCCGTGGTGCTCAGGAACACAAGGGTCCCCTGTGCTGAGGGACACAGAGGGCGGGTGGTGGGCTTGGTCGTGCTGTGCTGAGGAGGGAGAAATCCAAGCAGTGCGAAACGAGGTGACCCTGTTCCAAGCAGCAGGGACGCGTGTCCCCTCCCTGTGGCCCTGGGGACGCTGGCCTGGCCCTGCAGCTCTGGCACAGTTGGCGGAGAGGGTAGGGGCTGTGGGGCTGAGGGCACCTGGTGGCCTGCGGGGACTTGGAGCTGCCTGTGCCCACACACAGGAGCTGGGGTGTCCTTCCCTCATCCTCCTCTGCTCCGCAGCAGCGGGATGCGGGGTGTGGGTGCGAGCAGGCAGTGGGATGTGGGATATGGACGCAAGCATGCATCGGGATGCGGGATGTGGGATGTAAGCGGGATGTGGGATGTAGGGTGTGGGATGTGGATGCGAGCAGGCAGTGGGACATGGGATGTAGATGCGAGCAGGCAGTGGAATGCGGGATGTGGGTGCGAGCATGCATCGGGATGCGGGATGTGGGTGTGAGCATGCATCGGGATGCAGGATGTGGATGCGAGCAGGCAGTGGGATGTGGGATGAGGATGTGAGCAGGCAGTGGGATGCAGGATGAGGATGTGAATGGCCAGTGGGACATGGGATACAGACGCAAGGAGCAGTGGGATGTGACATGGATGTGAGTGGGATGTGGGATATGGACACCAGTGGGCAGCAGAATGGGGGACATGGACTCAAGGAAGGACACGGGGATGCAAACACAAGTGGGATGCAGGGCACGGAGGGGATGGGATACGGATGTGAGCAGCCAGTGGGATGCGGGATGTGGATGTGCGTGGCTAGCAGGATGTGGGGTGCAGATGCAAGGAGCAGAGTGTGTGGGACGAGGATATGAGCTGGATGTGGGCAGCAGGATGGGGGACGTGGACTCGAGGAGGCAGGCGTGTGCAAACACAAGCAGGGCGCAGGGCATGGATGCGAGTGGGGTGTGGAAGCTGGATGTGAGCCGGCAGTGGGATTCGGTTTGGGGGCAGGAGTGGGCAGCAGGGACGAGCAGCTCTCTGCCGGAGCGGGGCGAGCGGCCTCGCTGCCTCTCTCCCGTGGGGCCGCGGGCAGAGCTGCCTCAGCACAAGCCGGCAGCCGGGGCCAGGCTCTGCTGCTTGATGCAGCTGATGATTAATGACCGTTATTAGCGTCGTTAATCGGGCTGGGCAAACGGTGCTGGCGAGGGGATAGAAAGGCGCTGTGCTGTGGAGGCACTGCCAGGGCTGTGGCTCGAGGAGGGACTGCGATGCCTCCCCCCACCGCAGCTGGAGCATCCGATTTGGTCACAAACAAGCAGTGAGAGGCCAGGATTTGGCCGTGAAAGGTGACAACGCATTGTTCCCGTGACTGTGAGCACTGGCTGGAGCTGCAGCAGTTGTCAGGAAACCCCTCCTGACAAGGAAATGCACCCCCCTCCGTGCTAGGGATGGCAAAGAGGTCCTGGCTGGAAGGAGCGGAGCCAGAGGGATGGAAAAAGGTGCTGGGGGATGAGCAGCATCACAGTAGCCAGCTGCCCGGCTGGCAGCCAAGCCACCATCGCTGACGGAGGGTTGTTGATCCTCATGAGTCCCTGGGGAGGCAGAGCCTTGCAGACATGCCGATCGATCCATCGCACGCCGCCGCTGCTCGGTGCTGGGAACACGGGTACCGCCTGTTGGGATGCGGTGGCCGTCACCCCTCCTGCACCCCGGGATGCTCTGGGGAGGGTGAGAGCAGATGCCTCAGTGTCCCCATCCCCATGGATCTGCTGGAGGGTTGGGAGGCTCTGCAAAGGGATCTGAACAGGCTGGATGCTGGGCTGAGACCAATGGCAGGAGGTTTAACAAGGCCAAATGCCGGGCCCTGCACTTGGGCACAACAACCCTGAGCAGCTCCAGACTAGGAGAAGTCTGGCTGGAAAGCTGCCTGGAGGAGAGGGACCTGGGGGTGTTGGTTGACAGCGACTGAACATGAGCCAGCAGTGGCCCAGGTGGCCAAGAAGGCCAATGGCATCTTGGCTTGGATCAAATGGTGTGACCAGCAGGTCCAGGGAGGTTCTTCTCCCTCTGTACTCGGCACTGGTGAGACCGCTCCTCGAATCCTGTGTTCAGTTCTGGGCCCCTCACCACAAGAAGGATGTTGAGGCTCTGGAGCAAGTCCAGAGAAGAGCAACAAAGCTGGTGAAGGGGCTGGAGAACAGGTCTTACAAGGAATGGCTGAGAGAGCTGGGGGTGTTTAGCCTGGAGAAGAGGAGGCTGAGGGGAGACCTCATTGCTCTCTACAACTACCTGAAAGGAGGTTGTGGAGAGGAGGGAGCTGGGCTCTTCTCCCAAGTGACAGGGGACAGGATAAGAGGGAATGGCCTCAAGCTCCGCCAGGAGAGGTGCAAGCTGGACATTAGGAAAAAATTTTTCACGGGAAGGGTCGTTGGGCAGTGGCAGAGGCTGCCCAGGGAGGGGGTTGAGTCACCTTCCCTGGAGGTGTTTAAGGGATGGGTGGTTGAGGTGCTGAGGGACATGGTTTAGTGATTGATGGGAATGGTTGGACTTGATGATCCGGTGTGTCTTTTGCAACCCGATGATCCTATGATTCTATGATTCTATGATCCCCATGGTGTGCCGGGCTGGGTATAAGACAGGCATGAGTGTGTGCAGGTGTGGGTCCCTCCACTGGTGGCCTGGGGTGCCGGAGCCCCACGAATGCTCACCGCCCCTGTCTCCGCAGGAACCATGCGTCCTGTACGGAGGAACTTCTACGACCCGTCCTCAGCCCCAGGCAAGGGCATCGTGTGGGAGTGGGAGAACGACAACAACTCCTGGACGCCCTACGACATGGACATCTGCATCACCATCCAGAATGCCTATGAGAAGCAGCACCCCTGGCTGGACCTCTCCTCCCTGGGCTTCTGCTACCTCATCTACTTCAGCAGCATGTCCCAAATGAACCGGCAAACCCAACGCAAGCGCCGGCTCCGGCGTCGCATGGACCTGGCTTATCCCCTCACCATGGGCTCCATCCCCAAATCGCAGTCGTGGCCGGTGGGCACCAGCACGGGGATGCCCTGCTCCTGCCCGCAGTGCCTGCTGGTCAACAGCACCCGCGCCGCCTCCAACGCCATCCTGGCTTCCCAGCGCCGCAAACTCTACCCGGGCGCCGTCCGCCAGAGCAGCACCTTCGCCGGGACAACCCTGTGGCCAGCGGGGATGGGGACGGCGGCGGTGGCAGGTGGCACGGCCAAGGGTGAAGGGCTGCAGGTGCCCAGCGGGGCGTTTGCCCCCAGCCAGAGCGTGTCCGGTGGGATGCCGCTGCCCGGGCTCAACAACCTCAACCGGCCTGGCACGCAGCGGGGAGCTGGACTGGGCGCCCGTGCCACCGTCCCCCCCGGGTGAGTGTTTTGGGGATGGCAGCCTGGGGAAGGGGACGGCTGTGGCATCACCAAGGCTGTGGGGATGCCAGGCGAGTGCAGGGATGGGCACCCAGAGCAGGAAAGAAAGGCAGAGGTGCCTTGTCCCTTGCTGTCACCTTGGACAAACAACCTCAGCCCCTCTGGCACTGTCACCTCCAGCCCCAGGCTCCTTGCCCTGGGGACGCGGTGGCAGCCGGCTTGTCCTGGATGGTCCCGGGGATCCCTTTCCCTGCAGAGGGGTTGTGGGGATTTGTGCAGCGTGCTTTTCCGTGCTGTGCCACGCCAGCTAGAGGAGATGGAGAGCCTGGTCCCAGGGGTCTCATGTTCTTCCTGGCCTGCAAAGCGTGTATGACCCTGGCTCGTGGTCCCACGCCACCAGACAGGTCTCTGGGAAGGGCACAGTCGAGGGGACCACAGCCGCTGTCCCCACTGTGAAAGCAGGAAAAACCCTGGTGCTGCTCTCTCAGGTGGATATGGTCAGCCCCGGGGATTCGGTCAGGGATCCCCCAGAGGGGAGTGAGCATCCTGGGGGGTGAGGAGAGAGTCTGTCCCATCCCTCCCCACACCCTGTGCCATGAAGGGTGCAGGGGGAGGTGGAGGAGCCCCAGCTTGGGGGGCAGGCAGGTGCCAGCATGTTTCCTTCCCCTGCTGACGTGCTGCTTTCGCTTCCGTGTGCCGGGCCAGGCAGTCCCTGTTCCCATCGCTGTCCCTGTACAGCCTCACGGGCCCCATCCCACATCTCCCCATGGACAGGTAGGAGGGGGCCAGGAAGGGTGGGGGGTGCTGGGCTGGGTCCCCCACCTCTGCCCCTGCCTTGGTGTGGGTAAGGGCAGCTCTGGGAGCGCAGGGGAAACCACCCACAGCCCTGGGTCGTGTGCAGCTGAGTGCTGCCTTACTCATCACCACAATGGTTGAGTGCTTGAGGGGCTTTGGGGACTGGGGAGGGGGTTGATGCCACTGTCAGGGGCTGCTGTCCAGGCTGCAGAGCTGAGGCAGCTCCTCTGGGGCAGGACAGCACGCAGGCACCATGCAGGGCTCCGCTGCTGGGCTTGCTTGGATGTCCTCCATCCCAGCATGTGCCCTCTTCTTTCCTTCTTTCCTTCTCTCCTTCTCTCCTTCTTTCCTTCCACACCCATCCCTCTGTCCATCCTTCTCTCTCTGCACCCATCCCTCTGTCCATCCCTCTGTCTACCCCTCTCTCTCCGCACCCATCCCTCTGTCCATCCCTCCGTCCATCCGTCCCTCCCTCCACACACCCCACCCATGCGCTAGGGTGATGGATGAACTGGTGAAGCTGAGGTCCCTTTGGGATTGTGGGACATGGGACATTGCCATTGCGATGAGGGACTTGCCCTGCATCAGTGGAGGAGGTGATATCCCCAGCACCACCACATCCCAGGGAAGGACATGACACTGGGGGCATCCCCATTGGGACATCCCTGATGAAGCACCTCCCTGGGTCAGGAGGGAGGTGGTGTCCCCAGAGCCATTGTGTCCCCAGGGATGGACACGACACTGGAGGCATCGCCATTGGGACACACCGACAAGGCAGCATCCCTAGGTTGTGTCCCCAGCACCACTGGGGATGGAGACGTGGCGCTGGGTGGCAGCCCCATGGGATGGAACTGCAACCCCCACAGGGGAGGACACGGCCCTGGAGGCACATTGTGTGTAGAGGGGACAGTGCCAGCTTCCAGCCTCACTCAGCCCCTTTCTCTCTTGTCTCTGCACAGGGTGCCAGCCCTGCCAGTGAAGAACCTGAATGGCACCGGCCCCGTCCATCCCGCCCTTGCAGGTAAGACGGGGGGTTCCTGCCACTGGTTGGGAGTCCCCACAGAGTGACGTGGTGGGTCTGGGACATGGCCAGGTGGTGGGAAGGCGGACGGATGGACAGACAGACAGCACCTTTTTCCTGACACAGGGATGACAGGCATCCTCATGTGTGCTGCCGGGCTGCCTGTCTGCCTGACCCGTGCCCCCAAGCCCATCCTGCACCCACCGCCCGTCAGCAAGAGTGACATCAAACCCGTGCCCGGGGTCAACGGCATCTGCAGGAAAACAAAAAGAAGCATCTCAAAAAGAGTAAGGAGCCGGGCATCCCCGTGTGCCCTCAGCCATGCCAGTCCCTGCCAGAGGGAAACTGAGGCACAGGCACCGCTGCTGCCTCTGGGGTGGGGCCCCCAAGGGGTTTGCATGAGGGTTTTGGGGTGATTCCCACAGGTCCTCCATGCCACATGCTGGCAACCCCTCCTCCTTGTGTTGTCCCCATCCTAGTGGTGGCAGGGGGTTGGGGACACCGTGGGCAGCTCTGATGGCATTTCCTACCCTTTGCCCATGGCAGGCAAGGCCCCCGAGGACGTGGTGCGCCGCTACATCCAGAAGGTGAAGAACCCTCCGGATGAGGTGAGTGGGCATCTCCAGGTGCTGCAGCCTGGCCTGTGGGTTCCCCCCGGGGCGCTGGAGGTTTTGGGGAGCTTGGGGATGGGGAGAGGCATGAGCAGGGGTTGAGCATCCCCCGTGGGGGGTAAAGAGCTTGGGTTGACGTCTCCATCCCACTTGGGTGCTGATGCCCAGCAGGATTGCACCATCTGCATGGAGCGGCTGGTCACCTCCTCCGGCTACGAGGGCGTCCTGAGCCACAGGGGCATCAAGCCGGAGCTGGTGGGCAAGCTGGGCAAGTGTGGGCACATGTACCACCTCCTCTGCCTCCTGGCCATGTACAACAATGGCAACAAGGTGAGCTGGGACCTTGGGGGTGGCTCCCTCCGCGCTGGTGGGTGCGGAGGGGTGGGCACCATCCCTGACGCCCCTCTGGGTGCCCACAGGATGGCAGCCTGCAGTGCCCCACCTGCAAGGCCATTTACGGGGAGAAGACAGGCACGCAGCCCCCCGGGAAGATGGAATTCCACCTCATCCCCCACTCCCTCCCGGGTTACAGTGACTCCAAAACCATCCGGATTGTATATGACATCCCCACTGGCATCCAGGTGAGGAACCTGCGCCCGGGACCCCTCTGCAGGGCTGGGTGCCACCCGCTCACCCCATTGTCCCCCCGCCCAGGGCCCGGAGCATCCCAATCCCGGCAAGAAGTTCACGGCGCGTGGTTTCCCGCGGCACTGCTACCTGCCCGACAACGAGAAAGGCAGGAAGGTGAGCATCCCCGATGGCTCCAGGGTGGGATGGGATGGGATGGGGATGCCATGGGATGGGATGGGATGGGATGGGATGGGATATGATGGAATGGGATGGGATATGATGAGATGGGATGAGAAAAGAAGAGAAGGCCTGGGATGGACTGGGCTGGGAAGAGAAGGTATGGGATAGGAAAGGATGGGATGGCATGGATGGGAAGGGATGGGAAAGAATGAGAAGGGATGTAATGAGATGGGATGGGATGGGATAGAATGGGAAGGGATGGGATTGGGAGGATGGGGCTGGGATGCACCACGGGGAAGGGCAGCACCATGTGGATCGTGCCCCCTGGGGTGCTGGGGGCTGTGCCGGGTGGGTGAGCGATGGCCGTCCCTGCCCACTGCAGGTGCTGAAGCTGCTGATCGTGGCCTGGGACCGGCGGCTCATCTTCACCATCGGCACCTCCAACACCACGGGGGAGTCAGACACGGTGGTGTGGAACGAGATCCACCACAAGACCGAGTTCGGCTCCAACCTGACGGGCCACGGCTACCCTGATCCCAACTACTTGGACAACGTCCTGGCCGAACTGCTGGCCCAGGGCGTCTCCGAGGCCAACCTGAAGGACTGAGGCCAGGGTGAGGGGCTCCCCACCGCCCCTTCTCCCCTGCGTCCCCTCCCGTGCCACCCGCCGCCCGCGCCGCTTCGCTGCTGATGCCGAAGCCCTGCCGGGTGCCCTTGTCCCCCATCCTGGGTCACCCAGTGCCACCCACCACGTGTCCCCGTGTGTCCCCCCGGTTGTCCCTGCTCCCATGGCGATAGCATCGTGGGCTGGTGCTTTTCTTTTTCTACCCGTTTTGCGCGTCAGCCGCCGCCGCCGCGTGCCACCCGCCGCTGCCCCACGGAGCCTCGTACAGCCGGTGCCATGTGTACATGTCTGTGTTATGGAATACACCTTGCGCAGGGTCAGTGTCCCCGCTGTGTCCCCACGCCTCCCTCCTGGGTGCTGGGTGGCATCGCTGCAGGATCCCATCCTCGCGTGGGGAGTCGCCCAGGGTGGGTGTCTACCCGCTGTGGGGATGCTGGGGGGTCCGGAGCACCCCCGTGGGCGGAGGGGAGCGCATGTGTGTGTGTCTGCACACGCGTGTGCGGGGGGAGCCCCCAGGAGCATCCCCCGCGGGGCACGAGTGGGATGTGGTACCCACCGAGAGGAGGAGGTGGGTTGGCGCGGACTACATCTCCCAGCATGCCCCGATCTCCCAGCATGCCCCGCGCTCCCCCGCGGCCAGCCCCGACCCGCGTGCGCCGCGGGGCATGCTGGGGGTTGTAGTCCCCCGCCGCCGTTCAAATGCGGGGGGCCGGGGAGGAGCTTGGAGGCGGAGGGGGGCTCGGTGCCGAGGGGGCCGTCGGGGGCTCTCGGGGGGAGCTCGGGGCGCCGTCACGGCGGGCGAAGGCGTCGTGGGCGATGTCCAGGTCCCGCAGCACGGCCTGCAGCCGCTCCGCCACGGGTCCGCCTGCCCCCACCGCCGGCAGGGTCAGCGCCGCCCCCGGCACCGACCCCCGGCACCGATCCCTGCGACCCCCATCCCTGCGACCCCCCCTGCACCGACCCCCCTGCACCGACTCCCTGCAACCCCCCCGTGCAGCCCCCCCTGCACCGACCCCCCTGCACAGACCTCCCTGCACCAACCCCCTTGCAACCCCCCTGCACTAAAACCCTGCAACCCCCCCTGCACCCACCCACGGTCCCCCCCCACCAGCCCCCCAGCCTCCCCTGCAGCCTCCCCCGCCCCTCCTGTCATCCATCCCCCAGACCCCACTCCCTGCACCCTCCCCCGGACCCACTCGAGTGCATCAGCCACCCGCGGGGAGCGCATCCGTGTGCGTGTGCCTGGGCACGTGTCCCCGTGTCCGTATGTCCCTGTGTCCCTGTGTCCCCCTGTCCCTGCCTCCGTGGGTATTTGCTGTCCCCTGGTGGAGGGAATCCACTGAGAGCTCTCTGTTGTACAAGCGTGTGCCTGCGTGTGCAAGCATCTGCCTGCACGTGTATGGAGGATTGTGGAAGCGTTTGCATGAATGTGCAAGTGTGTGCAAGCATGTAAGTGTGTGCGTGCACGTGTAAGCGTGTGCAAGTGTGTGCATGTGTGTGCAAACCTGTGTGTTTGTGTTTGTGCCTGCACACGTGTGCAACTGTGCATGCATGTGTGTGCATGCATGTGTAAGTGTATGCAAATGTGTGCATGTGTGTGCAAGCGTGTGCAAGCCTGTGCATTTGTGTTTGTGCCTGCACACGTGTGCAACTGTGCATGCATGGAAGTTTGTGCATGCACGTGCAAGCATATGCAAGTGTGTGCATGTGTGTGCATGTGTGTGCAAGTGTGTGCAAGCCTGTGTGTTTGTGTCTGTGCTTGCACACATGTGCAAGTGTGTGCATGCATGTAAGTGTGTGCACGCACGTGTAAGCATATGCAAGTGTGTGCATGCGTGTGCAAGCCTGTGTGTTTGTGTCTGTGCCTGCACGCGTGTGCAACTGTGTGCATGCATGTAAGTGTGTGCATGCATGTGTAAGTATATGCAAATGTGTGCATGTGTGTAAGTGTGTGCACGCACCTGTAAGCGTATGCAAGTGTGTGCATGTGTGTGCAAGCATGTGCAAGCCTGTGCGTTTGTGTCTGTGCCTGCACACGTGTGCAACGGTGCATGCATGTGCGTGTGCGTGCAGGTGCAAGCGTGCGTGTGTATGGATTCATGTGTGTGGATTCATGTGTGTGGATTCATGTGTGTGGATGCGTGTGCCTGCGTGTGCCAGCCCTGTCCCGGTCCGTCTGCAGGTGCAGGGTCCCCCCCGTACCTGCCAGCCCCAGGCTGGGGGTCTCGGCCTCCGCGCCACTCTGGTGTCCCTCAGCGCCCGCTGCCCTGCAGGACAGGGACCCTCAGCCCCCTGCCCGCCGCCACTGGGGTCCCCGCGCCCCCCCAGCCTCACCGAGCCCCCGCCCGACGGAGGTGCCCGTAGAGGGTCTGCGCTGCCGCCGCGGGGTCCAGGGGGTCGTTCCACTCGCCCAAGGCCACGGTGCGGTGTGTCCGGCTGCACCCCGGCGCTGCCAACGACACCGCGGTGAGGGTGCCGGGGTCACCCTCCACCCATGGGACCCCCCCTACCCATGGGACCCTCCACCCTGGGGTGCCCGCCGGCCTTACCGGTGGCGTCGGGCTGCAGGCAGCAGGTCCAGCGGCCGGCGCGGAAGGTGCCCGGGTGGCAAGTGGGCAGCATGGCCTGGTTGCCGCTGCTGGCCTGGCGCAGCGCCCACAGCCACTGCCACAGCTCCTGGGTGCTCTGTGGGGACAGCGAGGGAGGGTGGCACCCCGCCGGCACCCCGGGGCCACCCTGATCCTCCACGGAGGAGGAGGAGGGTGCCAGTGGGCACCAGTGATGCTGCTGGAGGCACCGGGGGTGGCATTACGGGCAGGGGACAGGGAGTGACAGCTTGATGGCACAGCTGCCCAGGGAGGACCTGGCGGGAGGTGGCACTGCGGGACACAGGGGACCCCAGTGACCCCAGTACAGACAGGGCTGGATACCCGACTGATCCCGGTATAATAGAGATGGTTCCCCAGTGACCCCAGTACAGAGAGTTGGTTCCCCAGTTACCCCAGTACAGCCAGGATGGGACCCTCCAATTTTCCCAGTACAGCCAGGACCCAGATACCCCCCTGACCCCAGTACAGATGGGGCTGGGCACCCCAGTGTTCCCAGTACAGCCAGTGCGTGCTGGATTTGGGACTGGGTCTGCTCCCATTGTCCCATGGGAATGGGGGTGGGTGCAGGGAGGAGGTACCTGGGGCTCCGGGTTGGGGGCTCCCAGTGCAGACTGGGGCAAACTTGGGGGGCACCCACCTTGCATTGGATATAGGTGGTGCTGAGCTGCTCCGTGCCATCCTGTGCCACGATCTGCAGGATGTAGGGGTGCTGGAAGGTGCCCTCATCCACCTGCTCCACTGCCCGCATCCGTGGCACGGGGATGGAGCAGCGCACCTAGGGACCCCAAAACACCACGTCACTGCATCCCCACAGCACCCGCCGTAGGGTGGGGGGCATGGGCAGCACCCACCTGGCACGCGGGGGACTTGGAGTAGGTCAGAGCCTCGGTGCTGAGCCAGAAGTACTTCTTCTTGAAGCGGGGCAGCAGGGTGGGCGCCCCCGCCACGCGGGTGTGTAGGTACCCCTCCTTGATGGTGCCAGAGGGGTGGGAGAGCGCTGGTGGCACTGTCCCCTCACCTGCTGCCGCTGTGGCACAGCCGGGCAGGGAGGCAGCAGCGTCACCCCATGTGCCACTACCTCCCAGGATGATGCCCATCCTGGCAGCATCCACGTGGCACCCAACGGGCCCCCCTCCCTAGGGATGCTCCCAGAGATGCTCCTAGGGATACTCCCAGGATACTCCTTGGATGCTCCCAGGATGCCCTCTGGGATTCTCCTGTGGATGCTTCCAGGATGTTCCCATGATACTCCTAGGGATGCTCTCAGAGTGCTCCCAGGGATGATGACACCAGAGTCAGCCCCAGCGGTGTCCCCCGTGCCCACTCACCCTCAGTGCTCTCCACCGTGACCAGGCCATCCAGGAAGGCTTTGACGCGGGTGACGCTGGGCACCAGGACAGGGTGCAGCGGGGCCATCCAGGGCTCCTTGCCCTGCCCCAGCTGCAGCCCCAGGTTGCCGATGCTCTGCAGCGCCTGTGCCATGCGGGGAAGGGCTTGTGCTACCGTACCCGTCATGGTGTGGGGGCTAGAGGAGGGGTATCCCCACTCTGGATGCTCCCCTGCACCCCAGGGGCTTGGGAATTGGGGAGTAAAGCGGCCCCCATCGCTCCCCAAGTCCCTATCTTTTACCAAGGGTCTCCATCTCTTCCAGTGGTCCCCATCGCTCCCCGTGGTCCCCATCGCTCCCCAGGGTCCCCATCGCTCTATGGGGTCTCCATCCTTCCCCAGAGTACCAATCCCTCCCCAGCATCCCCATCTGCCCCCGAGGTCCCCATCTCTCTTCAAGGTCCCCATCCCTCCCTAAGGTCCCCATTACTTCCCAAGGTTCCAATCACTTCCTGAGGTCCCCATCCCTTCCTGGGTCTCAATCCCTCCCCAGCATCCCCATCTGTCTCAAATACCCACATCTCTCTCCCAGGTCCCCATCTCCCCCCAAGGTCTCCATCCCTCCTCAAGGTCCCCATCCCTCCCCAATGCTGCCATCCCTCCCTAAGGTCCCCATCCCTCTCTAAGGTCTCCATCCCTCCCCAATGTCCCCATCCCTCCCCAATGTCCCCATCCCACCTCAAGGTCCTCATCCCTCCCCAATGTCTTCATCCCTCCCCAAGGTTCCCATCTCTCCGCAGTGACCCCATTCCTTCCCAAGGTCTCCACCCCTCCCTGGGGTCCCGTCACCTTGGCGAGCAGCAGGAGCGTGCGGCCAGTGCGGGGGTCAGCGTGCTGCTCCCGGAGGCTGAAGAGCTTCGGGGTGAGGACAGCGGGGGCGAAAAAGCGGAGGAAGAGAAACCCACTGATGGAGAAGTACCGCACGTCCTGGCCAGGGACAGGGACAGCTCAGGGTGGTGGTCCCGGTGACACGGGGAACCTCAGCCCTGGCCTCACCGCGTGGCCCACCTCGTGCTGCTCTGAGGGGAACCGCTCCTCCACACGCCTGCGGAGCTGCTTGAAGGCCGCTCTCATGAGGAGAGGACACTTCTCCACTGAACCCACGATGGCATCGACGATGTCCCCCAGGTAGCCCTTCAGCAGCTCCAGGCTGCTTTCCCGCACCTGCGCCTCGGACAGGGACCCTTTGAAGGAGATCCTCCTGCGGGGATAACGCCGGGTCAGGGGCACGCGATGCCCAGGAATGGGCCACCCTGAGGTGGCCAAAAGCCATCGGGGTGACTCACGGACTCAGCAGCAATGGGTGACCCCTCCCACAAGGGACACTGGGATGAGGATGGCTTGGGACATGCCCAGCAAGTGTTCTCCCCCAGCCACCTCCCTGCACTTGCCTGCTCCGGCTCAGCTCCATCTTGCCTGGGTCCAGCTCCACGTACTTCTTCTCCTCGAAGATGCGGTTCACCACAGGCTTCAGGACCTCATGCAGGTAGGGCAGCCCCACCACCTGTAAGGGACGGGAGGTCACCGTCTGAGTCCTCAGACTGTTCCCTGCCACCCTGCTGGGACCCAGTGCCATCGCGGGAAGGCGTAGTGGCCCGCGTCCCCTCCTGCGCTCACCTTCATGAACTGCTCCACCGACTTGGAGGCCAGTGAGTTGGAGCGGAAGAGGGTGTTGGGGTCCGCTGGAAGAGTGCAGAGGCCATGGTGAGGTGGGCATGGGGTAATGGTGTTCCCAACCCCAGGGACAAGTGGCACCTTTCTGCCTTCCCCTTGGTGGCCCCTTTCCTGCCCCCCACCTTGGTGGCCCCACTCTTCTCCCCGTAGGAGCAGGAGGAGACCTTGGCAAGCCAGTTTCCCAGCTCGAGGGGGATGCAGGTGGTGCCCCAAGCCCTGGCACTTACTGGTCCTGGCCAGCTCGCAGGTGATGAGATAGTCCAGGAGGGGCACGACCAGCCCCTGCCCCAAGAAGATCTTCACCAGCTTGGTGGCCACGTCCTGCCTGCTCTCCCCCGAGGTCACCTCCTCCAGGATGGCCAGGGCTGTGCCGGCGGCAGGCTGTGGGGAAGGCAGTGTTGGCACAGTGATCTCCCTACGCCAGGGGGGTCCCTGTCTACCCCCAAGGGTCCCCCGCCCCACAGCACCCACCTGGGCAGGGCAGAGGATGGGCTCGGTGAGGAGCTGGATGAGGGGTTGGTAGTAGATGTAGGGTAGGATTCTGTCCTCCACCATCCGCACCGCCAGCCGCAGGGCACCCAGGTGCCCCCTGCAACAACACCGGAGGGGCTCGGCCGTGTCCTGCACCCCCCAACTCCATCCCTTTGGCCCCTTCCCTACTGGGACGGGAGGGCTGTGCTCACCCGTGGGTCTCGGTGGCGCTGGGGAAGGGCAGGAGCTGGAACCAGCCCTTGAGGGGGGCTGCGTAGATGGTGTCCAGCGGGAACTCGACCTGAGGGGCCAGAGGTGGGGTCTGAGATGGGGACACACACACCCCAGCACCCTGCGCTGCACCCCCACAGTGGGGACCTGCCTTGGGTGAGAGCCCAGCACACAGCGAGGATACCCCAGTGATCCCAGTACAGCCAAGGCTGGCACCCCAGTGACCCCAGTACTGATACAGCTGGATGCCCCACTGATCCCAGTACCCCAGGGCTGGCACTCCAGTGATCCCACTATAAATATGTCTGGATACCTCCCCCTACTCATCCCAGTATCCCAGAACCAGTACCCCAGTGACCCCAGTACAGATACGCCTGGATACCCCACTGATCCCAGTACCCCGGGGCTGGCACCCAAATGATCCCAGTATAAGCATGGCTGGATAGCGTCCCCTGCTCATCCCAGTATCCCAGAACCAGTACCCCAGTGACTCCAGTACAGCCGTGGTAGGCTATCCCAATTTTCCCAGTGCAGCCAGGTCCTAGATCCCCACCTTGACCCCAGTACAGGCAGGGCTGGGCACCCCAGTGTTCCCAGTACAGCCAGTGTGTGGGTATGAATGGATTTGGGGCTTCAGCATCACCCCAGGCACACCCTGGGGGGGGTGTCTGGATGACCCCTGCCCCATCCCCATCTCCATGGGTCCTCTGGACCCTGAGCACGGGGAGGGGCTGGAGGATGCTGAGGTGGCCCTGGGACCCTGCCCTGAAGTCCTCACCCGTCCCAAGAAGTCATTCTTGCCCACGATGTCCCAGTCCCACACCTCCACGCTTAGCACGGTGTCCCCCAGCTCGCCCTCCGCCAGCTCAAACTCCAGCACCTCGTCCCAGTGCGGGAAACGGGTTTTCTTAATCACCTGCTGGGGACAGGGATGGGTGTCAGGGTCGGGGGGACACGAGGTGCCTGAGCCCCTGGATCCCAGCACCCCGACTCACGGCTGTCTCCAAGGTGTGCCCGCAGCACGAGACCCGGGCGAAGGGGTCCGAGGTGCCTGAGGGGTCTCGGGGTGCCAGGTCCCTGTGGGGAGGTGGGGGTCAGTGGGGGTGCAGCGGGCAGGGGTCCTGTCCTCATCAGCATGGTCCCTACATCCCTGTGCCCCCTCTTTTTCCCAGCACTGCTGGGCACCAGTAGGTACTGGGGGTATGCTGGGACCCCATTCCCTGGCTTTCCAACCCCACTCCCCCAGTCCCTGGGGACCAAACAAACTGCACAGTGAGAGTGTGTGTGTGGGGGGGGGACTCTGCTGTCCCTGCTGCTTGTCCCCATGGCCAGCTGGTTGCCTTGGGTACCTGCTTTGGTTGCCATGGCAACAGGATGCTGCCTATGCCACCCAGCAGCGTGACGTCTGGCAGCCACGCGTGTGGGCACACGCACGCAGGCAAACACGCACGCAGGGGCACACGCACACAGGGCCGAGCGGAGGGGCAGCTCGGGGTGTGCCTCAGTTTCCCCTGGTGCTGAAGCCAAAGCTGCTTGGATGGGGGCTGTCCCCTCCCTTTGTCCCCAAACAGTGCTGGCATTCCCTGCTGAGACCTCACAGCATCATCACACGTGTGTTGGCATCAATGCCCTCAAGCAGAGACACAGCAAGTGCGTAGAGGGGATGATGAGCCCCATGTCACCGCTGTCGCCATCCCCTGCCCTCCTTCCCTCCTGAAAATAAGACCCTGAGTTGGTGGCATCCCCATGGTGCCCATCCAGCACCCCGACCTGGCCTCGACGAGGTGGCAGCGCAGCACCCGCGGGTTCTGCTCAGGGACGCACAGCTCCAGGTGGATCTCTCCCTGCACCTCCTCGTCGGGGTCCACGGGCGCCAGGCTGAGCCAGCTGTCCACACCTGCCGAGGGAGACAGGGTGGGTGCCCCAGGGTGCCACGCTGGGGCCCCGCTGACCCCCACCCACGCCCACCGTGCCGCCCACTCACCCCGTGGCTCTGCTGAGATCTGCTGGCGGCTTAGTGAGACCTTCCCGATAACATCATCCTGCCTGCAAGGGCACAGACACGCCAGGTGCTGAGGCCACCGAGAGGGACGTGCCACCCACCTCCATCATCCATCTTACCCGATGGTGTCTTCATCCAGCACGTAGACGGAGAGGTTGTGGAAGTCGCGGGCCAAGCGCAGGGTGTATTCCTCACCCCAAAAAGGGTTCAGGCTCTTCCACACCGTGGCCGTCCTGCATGGGAGAGGTGGCTGCACCCCTGCGAGGACATCTGTCCCCCCCCCCGTGTCCTCCCCTGGGCTGGCACAGTGTCCCCCGTACCTGGCCACCACCTCGTTGTCCACCTTGACCACGCAGTAGGGATCGCTGGAGCCAGACCTGAGCAGGGGATGGAGGGAGGGATCTGAGCATCAATCCCCACCAGTGAACACCAGCCCCATGGGTGAGATGAGTTTTCCGGTCTCATCCACAGTGGACACTGGGATGGGGACACCACCTTGTAGGTGCTCCTTGATGTGAGGACCCCCTGTGGGGCACCCCAAGCCATCACCCTGTGTTCCCGTGGCCCCCATCCATGGGTCCTGGTGTCTAGCCAGCAGCACAGAGTTCCTGTGGGTGGCAACCCACGGTGTCACGGTGACCCCAGCCTGGCCCTGGGCTCAATCCCTTCTGCGGGGGAGGATGAGGATGGAGGGGATGAAAGGGATGAAGCTGGATTCAGGGTGCTTCCACCTGGTCCCCTGCAAAGCCCCTTCCCCAGTCGCTCACGGCAGGTGGTGCAGCACCCAGGGGTGCCAGTCGTGGGGTGATTCTGGAGCCCCGACTCCCCAGCTGGTGGAGCAGGGCGTGCTGGGGGGGCTGGGCGTGTCATACTGTGCGTGGGGCCAGGGAGGTGACCACAGCCTCGTCAGCCACGCGTGGGAGCATCCCAGCTGCGGGCACAGCGGGCAATGATGCATTCTGGCTAACGCACATCTTTGTTCTACCCAGGGGTAGCTCAGTGCCCCCCCTTGCCCTCCCCCGCCCAGCAAAGCCCCCACACGGCCAGTCCACAGGGATGTGCAGGCAAACTAGATGAGAGGGGGTCACCCCGAACCCCTTCACAGCCCCAGGACTGGGTTTGGGAGCAGCATCAGGCACCTCCTCCCCGTCCTGGGGGGCCACATCACCCCATTGTGCCCAGCCCCCCCGCAGCTGGACACGCAGCGTGGGACCACGACCCCTGCCAGACGGGGAAACTGAGGCAGGGAGGCTGTGTAGCTGCGGCCGTGCCCAGCGTCCCCAGCCCTGGGAGCGGCCGGCGGTGCCAGGTTGGCACATCCGGATGCGCGTGGGGTGCCAGCTCTGCCGGGGCGTATCTGCAGGGCATGAGCAGGTGGGGGGGGGAGAGAAAGGGGGGGGGCTGCACCCCCCCACTCATCAACCCCCCCTCCCCTCAAGGGATGGGAGGGGGCAAGGAGTGGGTGCCCGTCAGCTCTGGGGGTGCAGGGGACTGTGCCCCCCCCAGTGCTACCCACAGCCCTATGGGGACACTGGGGGCTGCCCGGAGGGTTGGGGGGCTCATACCCCTCAATCCGGGGGGGGCTGGCAGCCCCCTGCCACCCCCAGACCCCACCTTTGGGGCAACGGGGTCCCTTCCAGCATGGGTGCAAGCAGGGACCCCCGAAGCCGCAGGGAGAGCTGAGAACCCAGGGGTGTCCCCCCCACCCCCCAATCTCCCAGGGGATTTGGGGGGCTGTGAGCCCCCCCCCAGCCACTCACACGTCCTTGGCGGGCAGGTCCTTCCCCTCCACCACCCGGCAGTGCAGCGAGGTGGCTTTGGCCATGCTGGCAACTTAGGAGCCCATGGGGGGGCTGCGATGGGTGCTTGTGGGGTGCCCTGAGTCCCCCACCCGGCGGATGGGGGGGGCCTCCTCCTCCTCCTCGCTCGTTTCTCGCAGTTGCTTCTTCCTTTTTCCTCTACGGGGTTGTTTTTTTCTCCGTGCTTCACTCCCCACCTGCGCCCGAGCGACGAGCAAGCGAGGCGAAGCGCGGGCACGCAGCAGCGGGCGAGCTCGGGGGGGCTGGCACCGTGCCCACAGGGCCAGTGGCCACCGTGCCGCTAGCCACAGGTTGCCCACTCGGTGGGGACCCGCCGTGGGGTCCCCCTGTCTGCCGGCGACCACCGGTGTGGGGGCAAAGAACCCCCACTCCGAGCGATGGGGAAACTGAGGCACAGGGTGGGCCAGCTTGGGGGGCTGGCTGAGTGCCCACTGGGCATGTGGCGACCGTGTTGGTAGCCACAGGTCGCTCACTGGCCTGGGACCACTGCGTGGTCTCTGTCTACAACAGATCATCAGCGTTTTAGCATCCCCTGTTTTAGCACTGGGGAAACTGAGGCACAGGGCCGTGGCTGAGAGGTGTCCCCCGGGGCGGGGGGTGCAGCTGCGCTCCTGTCACCGCTGAGTGGCACCAGGGACTGTCCCCAGGCTGGGGGTGTCTGGGCTGTAACACCCCCAACCGTGGCGGGGGGGGGCATGGGGAGCATCAGTCTTTGGGGGTTGGAGAAGGAAACAGCTTGGGGGACCCCATGGGACCTTGTCCCCCTGTGGCATCGAGCACAGAGTGGGTGCTGGAGCGTTGGGGTGCTGCTGGGGGGGTACAGAGCGGGTGCTGAAGCCTTGGGGTGCTGCTGGGGGAGCACAGAGCAGGTGCTGGAGCCTTGGGGTGCTGCTGGGGGGGCACAGAGCAGGTGCTGGAGCCTTGGGGTGCTGCTGGGGGGGCACAGAGCAGGTGCTGGAGCCTTGGGGTGCTGCTGGGGGAGCACAGAGTGGGTGCTGGAGCCTTGGGGTGCTGCTGGGGGGGCACAGAGCAGGTGCTGGAGCCTTGGGGTGCTGCTGGGGGGGCACAGAGCAGGTGCTGGAGCCTTGGGGTGCTGCTGGGGGAGCACAGAGTGGGTGCTGGAGCCTTGGGGTGCTGCTGGGGGGGCACAGAGCGGGTGCTGGAGCGTTGGGGTGCTGCTGGGGTGGCACAGAGCGGGTGCTGGAGCGTTGGGGTGCTGCTGGGGGGGCACAGAGAGGGTGCTGGAGCCTTGGGGTGCTGCTGGGGGGGCACAGAGAGGGTGCTGGAGCCTTGGGGTGCTGCTGGGGGGGCACAGAGTGGGTGCTGGAGCCTTGGGGTGCTGCTGGGGGAGCACAGAGCGGGTGCTGGAGCCTTGGGGTGCTGCTGGGGGGGCACAGAGTGGGTGCTGGAGCCTTGGGGTGCTGCTGGGGGGGCACAGAGCGGGTGCTGGAGCCTTGGTTGGGGGAATCTCTGCTAGGGGGGTGTCGAGGGGCTGCTGGGGGGCAGGGAACGGGTGGGGGGACATCTTTGGGGGGACAGCAAGCGGTGGCTTGGGGGGCACCGTGTGTGTACTGTGTGTGTGTCACTGCCGGGGGTGTCATCGAGCGGCTCCTTGGGGCGGGGGTGTCGCTGCCGGGGGTGTCACCGTGTGGGTGCGGGGTCCTTAGAGGGGTCAGTGCTGGGATGTCACCGTGTGGGTGCAGGGGCTGTCCCCGGTGCGGGTCTGTCCCGTGTCCCCGGTGCGGGCTGTCCCCGGTGCGGCATGTACAGTGTCCCCAGTGTGTTCCCTCCCCGGCTCCCGGTGAGTCCCGTGTCCCCAGTTCCCGATATGTCCCATGTCCCCGGTCCCCAGTGTGTCCCTTGTACCCTCCCCTGTCTGTCCCGTGTCCCCGGTCCCCGGTCTCTCCCCTCCCCCGTTCCCGGTCTGTCCCGTGTCCCCTCCCCGGTATGTCCCATGTCACCTCCCCGGTCTGTCCCGTGTCCCCAGTCCCTAGTGTGTCCCCTCCCCGGTTCCCGGTCTGTCCCGTGTCCCCGGTTCCCGCTGTGTCCCCTCCCCGCCATGTCCCGTGTCCCCAGACCCCGGTCTGTCCCTCCCCGCTATGTCCCGTGTCCCCAGTCCCTAGTGTGTCCCCTCCCCGGTTCCCTCTGTGTCCCATGTCTCCGGTCTGTCCCCTCCCCGCTATGTCCCATGTCCCCTACCCGGTTCCCGGTCTGTCCTGTGTCCCCGGTTCCCGCTGTGTCCTGTGTCCCCTCCCCGGTTCCCGGTATGTCCCATGTCACCTTCCCGGTCTGTCCCGTGTCCCCAGTCCCTAGTGTGTTCCCTCCCCGGTTCCCGCTGTGTCCCGTGTCTCCGGTCTCTCCCCTCCCCGGTTCCCGGTCTGTCCCGTGTCCCCGGTTCCCGCCGTGTCCCCTCCCCGCCATGTCCCGTGTCCCCAGACCCCGGTCTGTCCCTCCCCGCTGTGTCCTGTGTCCCCTCCCCGGTTCCCGGTATGTCCCATGTCACCTTCCCGGTCTGTCCCGTGTCCCCAGTCCCAAGTGTGTCACCTCCCCAGCTCCCAGCCTGTCCCGTGTCTCCGGTCTGTCCCCTCCCCGGTCCCCAGCGTGTCCCTTGTCCCCTCCCCGGTCTGTCCCGTGTCCCCGGTCCCCGGTCTCTCCCCTCCCCGGTTCCCAGTCTGTCCCGTGTCTCCGGTCCCCGCTGTGTCCCCTCCCCGCTGTGTCCCGCGTCCCCTCCCCGGTTCCCGGTATGTCCCACTGTCCCCTCCCCGCTGTGTCCCTCCCCGGGGCGGTGCCGGGCTCGGCGCTGCCCCCTCGGGGGGCGGGACCGGAGGGGGCGGGGTGGTGGCTCTCCGGGCTCTGTTCCGGGGATACCGGGGAGGGGGGGTACCGAGGGGTACCGGGGTTGGAGGGGGGGCGCCATGCGGCCGCTGGGGGTGCCGGGGGGCCCCGGGGCCGGCCCTGCCCCCGCGGAGCAGCCGGCGCTGCTGGCGGAGCTGCGGCCGGGCCGCGCCCAGCGCTACGACTGGAAATCGAGCTGCGAGACCTGGAGCGTCGCCTTCTCCCCCGACGGAGCCTGGTTCGCCTGGTCGCAGGGACACTGCGTGGTCAAACTCATCCCCTGGCCCCTGCCCGAGCCCCTCCTGTGAGTAACGGGCCGGGAAGGGAGGGTACGGGGGGGCCGTGACCCACTCCTTGGAGTCATGGGATGGTTTGGGTTGGAAGGGACCTCAAAGCCCATCCAGTCCCACCCCCTGCCATGGGCAGGGACACCTCCCACTGGATCAGGGGCTCCAAGCCCCATCCAACCTGGCCTTGAACCCCTCCAGGGATGGGGCAGCCACCCCTGCTCTGGGCAACCTGGGCCAGGGCCTCCCCACCCTCACAGCAAAGCATTTCCCCCTGAGATCTCATCTCAATCTCCCCTCTTTCAGCTTCAAACCATCCCCCCTCATCCTATCCCTGCACTCTCTGACCAAGAACCAACCCCCCAGCTTTCCTGGAGCCCCTTTCAGTGCTGGAAGCTGCTCTAAGGTCTCCCCGCAGCGTTCTCCAGGCTGAACAGCCCCAACTCTCTCAGCCTGGCCTCGTACGGGAGGTGCTCCAGGCCTTGGATCGTCTTCGTGGCCTCTCTACAACTACCTGAGAGGAGGTTGTGGAGAGGAGGGAGCTGGGCTCTTCTCCCAAGGGACAGGGGACAGGATGAGAGGGAATGGCCTCAAGCTCCACCAGGGGAGGTTCAGGCTGAACGTTAGGAAAAAAAATTTCACAGAAAGGGTCATTGGTCCCTGGCAGAGGCTGCCCAGGGAGGGGGTTGAGTCCCCTTCCCTGGAGGGGTTTAAGGGACGGGTGGACGAGGTGCTGAGGGACATGGTTTAGTGATCGATAGGAATGGTTGGACTCGATCCAGTGGGTCTTTTCCAACCTGGTGGTTCTATGATTCTATGATTCTCTGCGCCCACTCCAAGAGGTCCATGTCCTCCCTGTGCTGAGGGTTCCAGAGATGGACACAGGGCTCCAGGTGAGGTCTCACCAGAGCAGAGCAGAGGGGCAGAATCCCATCCTTTGCCCTGCTGGCTGTGCTTCTGGCGCAGCCCAGAATATGGTTGGCCTTCCAGGCTACCAGTACATGTTGCTAGCACACATTGAGCTTCTCATGAACCAGTAACCCCCAGGGCCTTCTCCACAGGGCTGCACTCGATCTCTTCATCCCTCAGCCTGTATGTATACTAAGGATCACCTTGACCCAGGTGCAAGACTTTGCACTTCACCTTGTTGTACCTCATGAGGTTTTCATGATCCAAACTCTCTGGCTTGTCCAGGTCCTCCTGGATGGCATCCTGTCTGTCAGGGGTGTCAGCCTCACCATTCAGCTTGATGCCATCTGCAAACTTGCTGAGGCTGCTCTCAATCCCATTATCTATGTCATTGGTGGAGATATTAGACAACACTGGTCCCAGAACAGATCCCTGAGGGCCACCACTCGTCACTGATCTCCATCTGGACATTGAGCTGTTTCTCCCAGCAGCTGCAAAACCTCAGAGTGCAAGAGCCGGGGCAGCAAAGCGGAGGTGAGGAGCCGAGGGGTGGCCAAGGAGAAGACGCTGGAGTGCGGCCAGATCGTGTGGGGCCTGGCCTTCAGCGCCTGGCCGGTGGCAGAGGCTGAGGAGACGGACTCCACCTGTGCATTGGGTCTTCCCTGCATGATCTTGGCCACGGGGCTCAACGACGGGCAGATCAAGGTCTGGGAGGTGCAGACAGGTGAGCAGCCCTCACTGGCAGTGGAGCAGTCATGGCTTCAGGCTGGTTTCTCTCCCCCTGCTCCTCCTTGGAAGGAGATTCTGTCTCCATGGGGTGGGCCGGAGTCCCTCCCCTGCCTTGTTCCCCATGGATGGTGCTAAGCACAGCTACTCTCCGCAGGACACCTCCTCTTCAGCCTCCTGGGACACCAGGACGTTGTCAGAGACCTGAGCTTCGCTCCCAATGGAAGCCTCATCCTTGTGTCAGCCTCACGGGACAAGACCTTGCGTGTCTGGGACCTGAGCAGAGATGGTAGGAACGTGCAGGGACATCCCTGGTGCTTGGTCACCCCTGGCTGTGGCATTGCCAGCAGGAAAGAGTGCGGAGAAGATGGGAGAGGATCTGTGGGGACGGTATTCGAGGTAGAAGAGGAGAGTCCTCTGACACAGAACAGGGGGTCTGAGAGGCATAGGAGGGGGTTGTAAGGAGACAGAGCTTGGGGAGCCCCCAGCCCCATGTGTATTCATTCCCTCCTGGGAAAGGGAGGGGAGAGCAGGAGCTGGGCTGCCTCTCATGCTCCTGTCTTGTGACTTGCGTGTCTGCTGTCCCCAGGGCGGCAGGTCCAGGTGCTGTCAGGCCACATGCAGTGGGTCTACTGCTGCTCCATCTCCCCGGACTGCAGCATGCTCTGCTCCGTGGCTGGAGAGAAGTTGGTGAGTCCTGCTGGGTGGGAGCTGTCCTGTGTTCCGCTGAATCCAGCGTTCCCCTTGGCCCTCCCAAGAAGTATCCCTGTAAAGAAGGGGCCAGGCCAGAGCCACCCTTGCTCCTCAGGCATCCCAACTCTGCATGGAGGAGCTGGTACCAGAGCCTACATGCCTGAGGTGCTTCTCTTCTGCTCCTGCCCTGGGGATGCTCCCAGGCTCAGCCCCTACCCCTGTCCTGCAGGCGCTGCTGTGGAGCATGCGGTCCTACACCCTTATCCGGAAGCTGGAGGGGCACCAGAGCAGTGTGGTGTCGTGTGACTTCTCTCCAGACTCAGCACTCCTCGTCACCGCCTCCTACGATGCCTGTGTCATCGTATGGGACCCCTACACCGGGGAGCAGCTGCGGACGCTGCGGTACAGAGCCAGGGGACCAGTGGGGGACTGTGGAAGGGGGCCAGAGCGATGCCATGGGGGACTCTTGGGGCCAAGTGTGGTGTCCTTCCTAGTTGGACACGGCCACTACCTTTCCCTTTCCCAGAGGCTGAAGTGGGGCTCTGACTGGCTGGGTTTGACCCTTCTGCCAGCCTTGGAGCACCGGGGATGGGGCTCATGGCAGCCCAGGGCTGACACTGGGCTTGTTCTCCCCATCTGTAGCCACGTCCCACTGCACTCAGCACTGGACTACAGCAGCGAAGTCCACATCAGCTCACTACGCTCCGTCTGCTTCTCCCCTGAGGGCCTCTACCTGGCCACGGTGGCGGATGACAGGTGAGAGAACACCCTTGGGCACCTCTGGTTGGAAGAAAGTCCCAGCAGGACACCACCAAAACAACCAGGAGCTGCAGGCACTCTGGGGATGCCAGCCTGGCATTGTGTTCTCTCCTTTTCTCCTCAGGCTCCTGAGGATCTGGGCATTAGAACTGCGGTCTCCAGTTGCGTTTGCTCCCATGACCAATGGCCTGTGCTGCATGTACTTTCCACACGGTGGTTTCATCGCCACAGGGTGTGTATTCAGTAGGAGAGTGGAGAAACATGGGGCTTCTCCCTCCTCCCGCAGCTTTGGGGCTGCTTAGCAAATTCTGGGGGTGCAGGCTGGTTTCTTGAGCTAGGGAACATGTTTTTACTGCAAGCTTGGCTTATTTGGGAGTAATTGAGCTCTGTTGAGTCTCTCTGCCCTGTGCTTATGCGTCGTTTGCGTCCTTTTGCAGGACCAGAGATGGCCATGTCCAATTCTGGACCACTCCAAGGGTCCTCTCGTCGCTAAAGCACTTGTGTCGCAAAGCTCTGCGCACCTTCCTGACGACGTACCAGGTCCTGGCACTCCCCATTCCCAGGAAGCTGAAGGAATTCCTCACTTACCGGACTTTTTAAGGCAGTGCGGAAAGTTGAGGGGTGGAGGTGAGAGCCCTCTGCCCAGTGATGGGGTTGGCCTGGGTCAGAGGAGGCACTGCAGCATCTCGCTGACCCGTGAGCTGTGGGGCAGGAGCATTGCTGTTCCCCCTGTTTCAGGGCTGTGTCTGTGAATGTAGAGGGATTTTTTTTTTTTGGTGTAATAATACTAGAACCCAGCAAAAGTGCTTGCAGAGGGCAAGGGGCAGAGCTGCAGTGGCCCTGGAGGGACACAGGTCACTCTGTCCCCCTGCTGCCTGCGAGTTCTGGGGTAGGTGCTTTTGCTTCCAAGTGCAATGTTGTGGGGTTAAGGTAGCAGCCGCAGTCTGAGCGGAGCTTTTGTTGTTCGTACAAATACGGGGCTACAACCACACCTGACAAAACCCTCACGGGGATCGGCTCGTGCTGTAGCTTAGTTCCCAGAGGATTGTGGGCTCTGCTGCTCTCCCGGTCTGGGCATGAGCTGGACAGACCCGAGCAGGTCTCTGCAGACTAAACAGCAGTGACAGAATAAAAAAAACATTCCTCACATCTTTCCTTTTGGCTGGTAGAGGTGACCTGGGGATGTCTGGCCAGGCTGGGTCCCAGGACTTCCAGCCCTCCTGCCACGGTTGTTGGGGTGGTAGAGAGTGCCTGCGTGGCTCTGAAGTGCAAAAGACCAGTGCTGGGGAGGGTTGGTCCACCATAAGGTGGGACATGGGGCTTCCTGCAGCCCCAAGCTGCTGTTCCTCCCTTGCTTTCTCTCTCCATTGGAGCTTGGCACTTCAGTATCCCCTCAGCCACCTCCCTTCAGTCCTTGAGAGGGAAAAAGAGAAGACAAGTGCAACCTGCTGGGCTTTGGAGGCATCTGTATTTCCTCAGGGAGCTTAGAAATGATGCTGCCTGACTTGTGCACCTCGGCTGTGGGCTCAAGGCTTGCTAAAAGTAAACAAAAGGGTGCAGGGAGCAGCTCCGAACACAGGGCTCCCTTCCAGCTTCTGAGAGATACAGCAGGACTCAGGCTTCAGCCACGATCAGGTCCCTGGTGACTTGGAAAGCCGCGATGAGGGAGCTCAGCTGAATCTTTTCACTGGTCCCAGCAGCCAGCCGGTACCTGGAGTGGGGGGCAAGGGCAGGTTTGGGTGTTGACACCAGCATCTGCATCCCCACAAAGCAGCAGCCCCGGCAGGGATGCAGCAAAGCAAGCGCAGTGCTAGTGGGTTTGTGTGACAGGGACGGATGCGCTGGGCTGTGGGCACCTGCCAGCCGTGCCCACCGGCTGCCAGGAGCTGGCACAGTGTGATCCCCACGGGGTGGGTGCGCTGGCAGCCCCACAGCGAGGGTGTTTTGAGGCAAGGGCCGGGGTGAGCTGATACTTACTCGATCTCTGCCATTTTGATCAGCAGCTGGATGCGGATTGAGGGTGGGAAATCGACTGAGGAGAGGAGATGGCATGCATTGGCGTGGGCTGGGGAGGGATGGTTGGCCCTCCCCGGCTCAGCCAGGAGCCGTCCCTGCAAGCCCCTACCTCTGTGCACAAAGAGGTGGATCTCAATGAGGATGTCCTGTAGTGCCAAGCCCTTCAGCGTCTTCAGCTCCATGATTTCTGAGATAACAGCAAGTGAAGGGTTTTTATCCAGACTTTTCCCCTGTGAGATCCCACTCCTCATCCTGCAACAACCGCGAGGACCCTCCCCAGCTGAAGTAGGAGGTCACACGGTGGAAAACCCTGGCAAAGAGGATTTAGAGCAGTGGGGATTAAACCCCAGGGCCCGCAGAGCAGGAAGGATACTGCGATAGGCAGTGGAAAAGTCCTGGTTCAGCATCCAGTCGAGGATGTTGGCAATGTCAGACTTGAGGGGGTGTCCTGTGCAGGTGTAGACATTCTCCTCTGTCACCTTCCCGAAGGCCATGGTGGTGCTCTGAGGAAGAAGAGGGTGGAGGAGGGAGGAAGACCTCGGCCTGTTCTCCACTGACCCCTCCAAGGCAGCTGCTTTTGTGGAGCCGCTCGCTGCCGGCTTGCGGCCATGGTCCATACCTGCAAGATATTGAGGGCTCTGCGCATGTCACCGCTCGAGAGGGTCACCAGAGCCTTCATCCCATCCTCTGTTACATCCACCCTGGAAAACAAGATCTGAGGCTGCAGAGGGAGCCAGCGCTTCCAGAGGGAACTAGAACCATGGTAAACCAAACTTGCTGCTCCTCCTTGCCTATGGAAGTGGGGAAGAAGGGGGTGTGGAGGCTGCTGCTCACCCCTCCTCCTGTATGACGTGCTGCAGCCGGGGCACCATCAGCTCCGGGGTGAGGGGCCCGAAGCGGAAGCGAGTGCAGCGGGACTGCAAGGCGGGAATGATCTTGGAAAGGTAGTTGCAGATGAGGCAAAAGCGGGTGTTTTCTGTGAACTTCTCGATCACTGCAAAGAGGAAGAAGCTTATCCTCATCTGCTGCCTTGCATGGGCTGCTACCTCATGCTGGGCTGGGAAAGGCTTGAAGGGGTGCAACAGCGTGAGGTGCCCAGTGCCCCTCACCTCGCCTCAGGGCGTTCTGAGCATCCTGGGTCATGGCATCGGCTTCATCCAGGATGACGAGCTTGAAGCCCTTCCTACAAAGAGAAGGAAACCGGTGGCAGCTTTGGTCCCAGCGGCTGAGTTTGTGGTGAAGGGGGAATGTGGGATGCTTATTCCCAGCCTGACCCCCCATAAACACTCCTAGGGAAACCTCTGGAACAGCATCTTCCTCACTCATCCTTGCCACCCTCATCCTCCCCGCTTGCAGGCACCTCTGACAGCTTCCGATCCGCTCCGGCACGCTGCCCACCCCAGAAGGCCCCCAACCATGCCTTCCAAGCCGAGCACCAGGGCAGGGGATGACGAAGGGATGGGCAACGTAAACCTGCTACTTACTTGAAGATGGTCCTGGTGCTGGCGAAGCTCAGGATGGGCCCTCGGACAATGTCGATACCTCGGTCATCTGAGGCATTGAGCTGGAGGGAGACAGCGTGGATCTCCATCCCTACTCACGGATGCATCCAGAGGTGGGGAGGACCCCACTCCCACCATCCCATCCCCACATACCTCCAGCACCATGGAGCCAAACTCCCGCTCCCGGTAGAGCTGCCTGGCACAGGCAAGGATGGTTGAAGTCTTACCGGTACCGGGAGGTCCATAGAGGAGGAGATGCGGGAGCCGATCCTCGCTGATAAACCTCTGAACTGGGAAGGAATAACGGGGTTGGGGGATGCCCTGTATCCCCAGTGGTGCTGGGGGGAGGGAGTTACTTACTGGTGCTGAGGATATCTTGGTGAGACACCAGGTCTGACAGTGCCTGCGGCCGGTACTTCTCCACCCTGCATGGGAGAAAGGAGGGATCATCCCAGACAGAGTGCACCGGGAATGGGGGGGGGTGTCAGCATGGAGAGAGCAAACTGGGAATGGGAGGGGATCATGGGGGATAGTGGGGAGTCAGCATGGAGAGAGTGCATTGGGAATAGGGGGGTTCAACATGGAGAGAGCAAACTGGGAATGGGAAGAGGCCACAGGGAATGGGGGAGTCAGCATGGAGAGAGTGCAGTGGGAATGAGGGTATGCAGCAGAGAGAGCGCAGTGGGAATTGGGGGCGTTCAGCATGGAGAGAGCAAACCAGGAATGGGAGTAGGTCACGGGGAATGGGAGGGTCAGCATGAAGACAGCGTGCCGGGAATGGGGGGGGATCACAGGGAATGAGGGGGGAGGAGGGGGGGTCAGCATGGAGAGAGTGCACTGGGAATGGTGGTAGTAGGGGGGTGTCAGCATGGAAAGAGAGCATTGGGAATAGAGTGGGGGTCAGCATGGAGAGAGCAAACTGGGAATGGGAGGGGATCACGGGGGATGGTGGGGAGTCAGCATGGAGAGAGTGCACTGGGAATGGGGGGGGATCACAGGGAATGAGGGGGGATGGGGGTCAGCATGGAGAGAGTGCACTGGGAATGGGGGGGGATCACAGGGAATGGGGGGGGTCAGCATGGAGAGAGTGCACTGGGAATGGGGGGGGATCACAGGGAATGGGGGGGGTCAGCATGGAGAGAGTGCACTGGGAATGGGGGGGGATCACAGGGAATGGGGGGGTCAGCATGGAGAGAGTGCACTGGGAATGGGGGGGATCACAGGGAATGGGGGGGTCAGCATGGAGAGAGTGCACTGGGAATGGGGGGGGATCACAGGGAATGGGGGGGGTCAGCATGGAGAGAGTGCACTGGGAATGGGGGGGGATCACAGGGAATGAGGGGGGGGTCAGCATGGAGAGAGTGCACTGGGAATGGGGTGGGGGGGGTAGGAAGGAGGCCCGTGGTGGTGTGGGGGGTAGAATCAGCACGGAGAGAGCGCACCGAGAATTGTGGGGAGGGAGTTGGGGGGGGGATCATCCCGGAGCAGCGCCTGCCGCATCCACCACCCCCCCCCAATCCCGCTCCCCATCCCGCCCCGTTCCCCTTCCCCCCCGGTACCAGGGCAGGTTCGCGCCGCCCGCGCGCGCCATCCCCGCCGCCTCGCGAGAGCCCCGGGGGGGCGGGGCGGGCCCGGGGCGGCCCTCAGAGGGTTCGGGGCGGCTCCAAGGGCTGGGGGGGGCGGTTGTTGTTGGCGCCTCGGGCTCTGGAGCGAGTGCAGAGAAGAGCGATGAGGCTGGGGAAGGGGCTGGAGGGCAAGAAGCGGCTGAGGGAGCTGGGGGTGTTCAGCCTGGAGAAGAGGAGGCTGAGGGGAGACCTCATTGCTCTCTACAACTACCTGAGAGGAGGTTGTGGAGAGGAGGGAGCTGGGCTCTTCTCCCAAGGGACAGGGGACAGGACGAGAGGGAATGGCCTCAAGCTCCGCCAGGGGAGGTTCAGGCTGGACATTAGAAAAAAGTTTTCATAGACAGGATCATTGGGCACTGGAAAAAACTGCTCAGGGAGGTGGTTGAGTTGCTATCCCTGGAGATGTTTAAAATACAGGTAAACGAGGTGCTCAGGGACATGCCCTGTTCAATGTCTTTATCAATGACCTGGATGAAGGCATCGAGTGCACCCTTAGCAAGTTTGCAGATGACACTAAGCTGGGTGGAAGCGTGGATCTGCTGGAGGGTAGGGGGGCTCCAAAGGGATCTGAACAGGCTGGACTGCTGGGCTGAGACCAATGGCAGGAAGTTTAACAAGGCCAAATGCTGGGTCCTGCACTTGGGGCACAACAACCCTGTGCAGCTACAGACTAGGAGAAGTCTGTCTAGAAAGCTGCCTGGAGGAGAGGGACCTGGGAGTGTTGGTTGAACCCGAGCCAGCAGTGGCCCAGGTGGCCAAGAAGGCCAATGGCATCTTGGCTTGGATCAAACGGCGTGGCCAGCAGGTCCAGGGAGGTTCTTCTCCCTCTGGACTCAGCACTGGTGAGACCGCTCCTCGAATCCTGTGTTCAGTTCTGGGCCCCTCACCACAAGAAGGATGTTGAGGCTCTGGAGCGAGTCCAGAGAAGAGCAACAAAGCTGGTGAAGGGGCTGGAGAACAGGCCTTATGAGGAACGGCTGAGAGATCTGGGGGTGTTTAGCCTGGAGAAGAGGAGGCTGAGGGGAGACCTCATTGCTCTCTACAACTACCTGAAAGGAGGTTGTGGAGAGGAGGGAGCTGGGCTCTTCTCCCAAGTGACAAGGGACAGGATGAGAGGGAATGGCCTCAAGCTCCACCAGGGGAGGTTTAGGCTGGACATCAGGAAAAAATTTGCTGGAGGTGCTGGATGCAGCCTCTTCTTGCCAGAGTCACCTCTGAAGGAAGAGTGGCCTGTAAGAAGAGGCTTAGAGGGAAAATCAACCTAAGGTGTCTGGTGGGGATGCTCAGGCACTGCTCCACTTTACAGGTAATAGGTGGAGAAAGGAGAGCATGGTGGCAGTTGGAGGCTCTGGATTGGGAAGCACGGGCGGGGAGATAAGTGATCCATTGGGAAGTAAAGGTGATGGGGAGTGTATTGCAAGGGCGAAAAAATCACGGGGAAATGGCAAGGGAAGGGAAAAACACAAAGAGCTCCAGGTCAAATCCCATTGCAACCCCAAAAGCTGCCTGAGGGCAGCTGCTTTCCAATTATTTTTTCTTTTTCTCCCTGGTTGGTTTTCTTTTTTCCCCAGGGCTCCGTAAGGGAAAGCAGGAGCTCAATGCTGAGCTAAGCAAGCCTCAGCCGTTCCTCTGTGCGCGTGACAGCTGTGACAGATGGCCCTTCCCATGACAAACCCTTCTTGAGCGCTTGGGAACCACCTGGGAGCTGCAACCTGGAGCCCTGACGCGCTTGGGCTTCTCCCATGAGTAAAGGGTCTGGAGCTGTTCTTCTTTCCTTGCATCTGCCTTCACCTGGGCCGGGCTCTTCTCCTTCAACATTGATGTTTCCATGCATTTCTTCCCTTTCTTTCCCTATCAGTAATAAATCTGGAGCTCCAGACCAAATCTTCTGCTTGCAGCCAGTGTGTGCGCTCAGATCCGTGGTGATATTTTCTCACCTCTTTTTTGAATAGATTGCCTTAAGGATTTATATTTTTTAATCAGTTATTGTTTAATATTGTTAAAACTGATGGGTGCATCCCCTAACACCTCCCCCAATGATTCTGCATCGTTAAGGCTGGTCACATCAGACTTGATAAACAGTGCTAGGAATTTATAGCGCTATCGATAGGGTCATTTACAGCCCAGGGGCATCAGATGAATCCCATTGGAAGAAGATTAGGGAATTCCAGGTAGGGATGCTGGTGGCAGAGATGCTTTTTAACAGGGAATATTCATATTTCTAAAATATTAATATGGAATGGAGACAAACCTGAATTTAGTCAGTTGCCAACAAGCCAGAGCAACCATTTTCCACTTGTGGCTGACAGCAAAAGCTTCGTGGGGTGGTTTAGTGGGGCTAGAATCATAGAATCATGAAATGGTTTGGGCTCGAAGGGACCTTAATGCTCATCCAGTTCCACCCCCGGCCCTGGGCAGGGACATGTCCCACTGGATCCGGTTGCTCCAAGCCCCATCCAACCTGGCCTTGAACACCTCCAGGGATGGGGCAGCCACCACTGCTCTGGGCAACCTGGGCCAGGGCCTCCCCACCCTCACAGAAAACGAGTTTTTCCTAAGATCTCATCTCAACCTCCCCTCCTTCAGTTCAGAACCCTTTCCCCTTGTCCTGTGCCTGCACTCCCTGATCAAGAGCCCCTCCCCAGCTTTCCTGGAGCCCCTTTCAGTGCTGGAAGCTGCTCTAAGGTCTCCCCCGGAGTGTTCTCCAGGCTGAACACCCCCAACTCTCTCAGCCTGTCCTCCTACAGGAGATGCTCCAGCCCTCGGATCATCTTCATGGCCTCCTTTGGACTTGCTCCAACAGCTCCATGTCCTTCCTGTGCTGAGGACTCCAGAACTGGACACAGGGCTCCAGAAGAGGTCCCACCAGAGCAGAGCAGAGGGACAGAATCCCCTCCCTCTCCCTGCTGGTCCTTCTGCTTTGGATGCAGCCCAGGCCATGGTTGGCTTTCTGGGCTGCAAGTGCACATTGCTGGCTCATGTTGAGCTTCTCATCCACCATGTGGATGTGGTGGGAAAAGCCTTGTGGTTGCTCTGAGCTCATGGATGTGCAAGAAAACCAACACAGGTGAATTAAGGCATTACAAATACATTTTATATAAACGAATCGTGTCCAAACCAGCTTGTGTTTAAGGAATGAAGCAAGGAATGTTACTGAGGAACAGCGCATGCAAAGAGCCCGGTGCTGATAAAGAAGGAGATGAATAATTCAAGCTGTCCAAGGCTGCAGAATAGGAAAACGCACATTTTCTGACTGACCTCGGGCTGTTCCCACCATCCATAACATGCATCTGCCTTTCCCATCATGGGCCAGCCCACTGTTGAGTGTGTGAGTTCTCCTTCTGACTGTAACAGGGTATTTTTGGGGAGCACGAGGCTCAACCTATTACAAAAATCACTGCAGGACTTCTGCTGGTGGTGGCTTTGGGTTGGGTGGGTCTTTCCTAGTGGAGTCTCCCTGCATTTTATTTTACTTTATTCTTTTATTTTACTTTATTCTTTATTTTATTTTACTTTGTTTTACTTTATTTTTTACTTTATTATACTTCACTTTATTTTGCTTTAATTTGAAAGGCAGATATTGAGATTGTGGGAATGTTTTTTGCCCTGAAATTGGAATGATGGAGATGGGGAGCAGTGGTGTGGGTGAAGGACGCTGAGGGGGAGAGAGCCCCAACAGTCCAGTTTTGAGCTGGGTCTCTCAATATCCTCCCTCCTCTGGGTCCCATCCCATTCTTCCCTGCCTTCTCATTGATTCTGGGAACAGCAGACCCAGGAATTGCTGGGCTGGTGGCTTGGATGTTTGGGAGTAGAACATAATCTGTTGTTGCAAGTGCGCTGGGTACAGCGAGTGCCTTCCCCTCTTATCTCTGGTTTGGTCATTGAAAGACTCGATTAACCACAGAGCCATCAGGAGAGGACATTTCCAGCCTGGTGGGGTTTTTTCTCCTGTGCTTCAGTTAATGACAGGAATTGCATCGCATTTCCAGCACGGGCGAGAGTTCCATAGCTGATGATGATTGCTTTCCCCATGAATGCCTGCCTTGCCTTTTCCTTTCCCCCTTTTCTTTCCCTTTCTCTTTCCCTTTCATTTCTTTTCAGTTTGGCTGTGATAGTCTGGCATCTATGCCCTTTTTAATTAGCATATATAATATAATATAATATAATATAATATAATATAATATAATATAATATAATATAATATAATATAATATAATATAATATAATATAATATAATATAATATAATATAATATAATATAATATTTCTTCCTCCTTCCTTTTCCCCTTCCTCTTCCTCTTTCCCTTGGCCATTCTCGACTGCCTCCAGGTATCTTGTGTGTGTGTGTGTGTGTATATATATATAAAAATGTATATGTGTGTATATATTTATACAATTATATTAAAATTACAGAAAAATGGTATATAAAACCATATATGTTTACATATATGTACATATATAATATGTATATAAAATATTTTGTATATAATACATACATAAAGTTCCTGCAAAGGCCCCCCTCATTGCCCCAAGCCCCCCTCATTGCATCAGGGTCCTCCCTCACTTCAGCATTCCCCCACTGCACCTGCCCCCTCACTGTACCTGCCCCAAATCGCAGCATCCCTCCCATTCCACCTGCGCCCCCATTACACCAGGCTCCCCCTCCTATTGCACCAGTGACCCCCTCCCATTGCACCAGTGACCCCCTCCCATTGCACCAGTGATTCACTCCTATTGCACTACGTTTCTCCCATTGCACCAGGGACCCCTTCTCATTGCACTAGGATTTCCCTGTTGCACCAGGGACCCCCTCCGATTGCACCAGGGACCCCTCTCCGATTGCACCAGGTTTTCCCCATAGCACCAGGGCTCCCCTCCTATTGCACCAGGCTCCCCTCGTGTTGCACCAGGGTCCCCCTCGTGTTGCACCAGCGTTTCCCCATTGCACCAGGGACCCCCTCGTATTGCACCAGGGACCCCCTCGTGTTGCACCAGGGACCCCCTCAGATTGCACCAGGCTCCCCTCCTATTGCACCAGGGTCTCCCCATTGCACTAGGGACCCCCTCCTATTGCACCAGGCCCCCCCCCCATTGCACCAGGGTCTCACTCCTATCATGCCAGGGTTTCCCCATAGCACCAGGGTCCCCTCCTCTGCACAATTCCCCCCCCCTCCCCGCATTGCACCTGCCCACCCCATCCCAGCATCCTCCCATTGCACCAGTCCCCATCCCGTCCCCTCCCCACCCCATTGCTTCAGCCCGGGGGTGTCGGTGCTGGTTGGGGGGGGGGTGTTCGGTGTGTGTGTGTGGTCGGTGTGTGTGCGGCTCCCGCCCCGCCCCCGCCCCCGCCCCGCCGCACCCGGGGATGCTGGGGGGGGCGGGGGGGGCAGCGAGGCGGCCGCGGCGCCGCGGGGACGGCTCGGTGGGCACCGCGGGGAGGGGGGGGGCTGGCGGAGGAGGAGGAGGAGGAGGAGGAGGAGGAGGAAGGTGGAGGGGAGGGGAGGGGGGGGCGCGGCGAGCGATGGATGAGGACAACATGACGAGGAGCGAGGAGCAGCAGCTGAGTCTGCAGAAGGCGCTGCAGCAGTGCGAGCTGGTCCAGAACATGATCGACATCAGCATCTCCAACCTGGAGGGGCTCCGCACCAAGTGCGCCGCCTCCAACGACCTCACGCAGAAGGAGATCCGCACCCTGGAGGTAGGGGCCCGCTGACCCCCCCCCCGCCTCCCCTATATTCAATGCATTCTCCCCCCACCCGGGCCGCACCGGGCTCCCCCGCGGCGCTGCGGTGCGACCGAGTGAGGCTGCGCGCTCTGCAGGTGGCCCCGAGGTGGGTCCGGCCCCGCCGGCCCCCCTAGCATCCCCCCGGCATCCCCCCGGCCCCCCAGCATCCCTCCTCCCTGGGCTCCTGCCGCCCCGGCGGGCAGCATCCCCTGTTCCCACCTGCATCCCTTCTGCCGGGCTGCATCCTCCTGGCCTGGCCCCATCCCTTCCTCCAGGCTCCTGCTTCAGCCCGGCTGCATCCCTTCCACCGGGCTCCATCCCTTCCAGTAGGCTGCATCCCTTCCAGTGGGCTCCTGCCTCCCCGTCAGGCAGCATCTCCTCGGCCCATCAGCATCCCTTCTGCCGGGCTACACCCCCCTAGCCTGGCCGTGTCCCTTTCTCTGGGCTCCTGCTTTGACAGGCTGTGTCCCTTCCAGTGGGTTCCTGCCTCCACATCAGGCTGCATCTCTTCAGCCCACCTGCATCCCTTCTGCTGGGCTGCATCCCCCTGGCCTGGACACATCCCTTCTTCCAGGCTCCTGCTTTGCCAGGCTGCATCCCCTCGGCCCACCTGCATCCCTTTCACCGGGCCGCATCACCCCAACCTGGCTGCATCCCTTCCTCCAGTCTCCTGTTTTTGGCCAGGCTGCATCCTTTCTATCGGGTTGCATTTTCCTGGCCCAGTCGCATCCCTTCCAGTGGGTTCCTACCTCCCATCAGGCTGCATACCCTGGGCCCACCTCCATCCCTTCTACCAGGTTGCATCCCCCTGGCCTGGTCTCATCCCTTCCTTCAGCCTCCTGTTTTGGCCAGGCTGCATCCCTTCCACTGAATTGCATCTTCCTGGCCTGGCTGCATCCCTTCCCATGGGCTCCTACCTCCCACCAGGCAGTGTCCCCTTGGCCCACCTGCATCCCTACCACTAGGCTGCGTTCCCTGGCCTGGCCACATCCCTTCCTCCAGGCTCCTGCTTTGGCTGGGCTGTATCCCCTCCAGCCCACTGGCATCCCTTTCACTGAGCTGCATCTTCCTGGCCTGGCCAACAAGCTCCTACCTTCCATCAAGCTGCATCCCTTCGGGTCCCCTGCGTCCCTTCCACCTGGCTGTGCCCCCCAGCCTGGACACCTCCCTTCCTCCAGACTCCTGCTTTTCTGGGCTGCATCTGCTCGGCCCTCCTTCACTCCTTTCACCAGGCTTCATCGCCCCAGCCTGGCTGCATCCCTTTGTCCAGGCTCCTGCTTCAGCCAGGCTGCATCCCCTCTGCTGGACCACATGCCCCTGATCCAGCTGCATCCCTTCCAGTGGGCTCCTATTTCCCCATCAGGCTGCATCCCCTTGGCCCACCTGCATCCCTACCACTAGGCTGTGTACCCTGGCCTGGACACGTCCTTTCCTCCAGGCTCCTGTTTTGGCTGGGCTGTATCCCCTCCAGCCCACTGGCATCCCTTTCACTGGGCTGCATCTTTCTGGCCTGGCCACATCTCTCCAGCAGGCTCCTACCTTCCATCCCTTCGGGTTCCCTGCATCCCTTCCACCTGGCTGTGCCCCCGAGCCTGGACATTTCCCTTCCTCCAGGGTCCTGCTTTTCCAGGCTGCATCTGCTGGCCCTCCTTCACTCCTTTCACCAGGCTTCATCGCCCCAGCCTGGCTGCATCCCTTCGTCCAGGCTCCAGCTTCAGCCAGGCTGCATCCCCTCTGCTGGACCACATACCTCTGGTCCAGCTGCATCCCTTCCAGTGGGCTCCTATTTCCCCATCAGGCTGCATCCCCTTGGCCCACCTGCATTCCTTCCAGCGAGCTGCGTTACCCCCAGCCTGGCTGCACCTTTCCCCCCGTGCTCCTGCCTCCGGAGCTGGCTGCATCCCCTTGGCTGGGAGGCAGGCCAGCATCCTCACCCCCGGTTTCTTCACCGCGGCAAAATGCAGCACCTGCCCAAGCCCTCCCGGCTTCCCTGGCAGCAGGGAGAGCCCTGGTGGGAACGGGGATGCTCTGCCCAGTTACGACCTTGATGCTGCGGGGGATGAAGGCCGTGGGGCCATGCCAAGGGGAGCCCTGGCCTCACCGTGAGCCAGGGAGGGGGCAATCCTGAACCTCTCCGCACCGGAGGCTCCTTGAGATGCTGGGGGAGTGGCGAGGGGAGCGTGCGGTGGCCTGGTGCTGTGGAGCTCCTCGTCTCTGGAGCAGCCAGGTTTATTTACAGGTAAAATCCATATAGGCAGAAGCTGCCGAGCGGTGCCCCATCTGTCATAGTCCCAGAGGAAAAGGTTCCCCCTGGAGTGTGCTGGGACCTGGCTTGGGATGGATTTGGGGTTCAGTCGGAGGTTGGTGGGCCGGGATGGGCAGGGGAGGTCTGGGCAGGCTGGGATGCTCGGGGCCCCATGTCAGTGGCACAGCAGGGAGAATCGTGGCCACAACGATGCCGTGACCGCGGGGGGGACACCGAGGAGTCTGTGGGGGTGTGGAGGTGGCTGATGCAAAGCTGGTGCTGTGTGGGGGTGGATTTTGGAACTTGGCCCCGCTCAGGCCTTTTGGCTGGTGCTTTATAACCCACTAGCTCTCCCTGAGGACCCAAAAGTGGTGGCACAGTGGTTCCTGTGCTCGGCTGATGGGTCCTGCAGCCCCTCTGTGAGGCAGCTTTTGGCTCTGGACTGTGACTGAAACACCCTGTCCTGTTGCTTTCAGTCGTGAAGGTCCTGAGCACCGTGGGGACCTGAGCACCCTCAGAGGAGGGACCCCAGGGCTGGGGTGGGTGCAGCTCCCCACTCTGCATCCCTGGCACTGACTTGTGCTGCGCTCCTATCCCATTCCTGCTATTGCCTCTCTCTGATCCCATCCCACCTCTCCACACAAGGGGTTGCCAGCTCAGCCTGGAGCTCTTGGTCCACGCAAGGCCCCGGAGCAGCCTCAGAAGAAGGAGAGGGAGCTAGGGAAGAAACAGCATCAATTTAGGGTTGTGCGGGAGACTTTGCTGGAGGGTGGACAGGCTCAAAGAGCCCCCAAAAGAGCCAATGCCCAGAGGACTGCAGTTTATCCCACGTGGAGTGACCTCCTTATTAGGGTCTGATGAGTTACTGCTTCCCCCCCATGGATGGGACCAAGGGGAGCTGAGGAGTGTGGTGAAGCCATCCTGGTGGGGTGCTCCTTCCCAACATCTCGCAGTGGGGCGTGGGCAAAGCAGCATCCTGGTGTCACTGGGGCAGCTCAGCGTGGTCTGGATGCAAGGTTTGGCGGTGCCTGCGGGGAGGCTGCCTTGCAAATCTTGGATGCTCAAAAGGAAGCATCTCTCCAGCCCCTATGGATGGTGCTGCACCCACTGCCAGGAGCCCCAACGTCACCTTCCCTTAAACACCCCCAAACCAGGGTGCCTGCTCTGTGTCTCAGCCATGGGCATCCCTGCCAATGCTCAACGGGGCGATTCCCAGGAAGGGAACGAAAACAGATGAATTCAGAGCCAGATTCCCCATGCCAACACGTTGGTGCAGGTCTGGAGCAGCCCCACAGGAGCCCATGGCTCCCAGTGGTGTTGTCCTGGGTTGCCGCCAGCGTAAGCAGGAGCCGAGCTTGGCCCTGAGTCCCTGCCACCACCGCCGCGTCCCAAGGACGTGACGCACACACGGAGGCCCCACTCGGAGCTTCTTCCCTTCCCATCTGGTGGCAGCAGAGCTGGGCCAGGCACTGGTGAGCTGAAGGGGACAGTGGCCAGGGACAAGCAGGCTGGGAGGGAACCTCACCCAGGGAGATTTTGCACAGTCCTCCCATAGGCACGAGCCTGGAATAGCATGGGTGAATCCATTTTTTTTGGTTAATCCTTATATGCTAAACCTGGATTTTGCTGGATTAATAGAAGTTTTTGCATATTTTTTTCTTTTTTTTTTTTTAAACCACCTTAAGGTACATGCGACTCCCCATCCTTCGTGCGCTGTGGTTGCATGAGGAGCTGATAACAGCATCCTGTGAGGCAGCATCCTTCCTTTGGGATGGGTACCACCGGCTGCATCCCAGTTTCAGCAGCATTTCTTGAGGCTGGGAGGCTTTTAGGTCTTGCTTGCACTTTGGAACAAGCTCCAGCGGAAACCAAGGCAGCGGCTGGGGCTGAAACACCAACTGATGCTGCCTGGAGTGGGAGTCGGGGCCAGTTCTCTTCCTACGGGGGGGCAGCAGAGCATCGTCAGAACAGGAGGGTGGGAGGGAAACGGCTGCCCCTGTTGTCCCTGCCTGGTCCAGTGTGGGTGATGGGGCGTTATTCCCTATCTCGGAGTGGCAGGCGTGCTTTAAGTCTCTAAATTTGCATTTAGGGTGTAAATATGAAAGAGGGGTGCTGCTACCCGCATGTTTGCTGGAGGTCAGGGGGCAGCACGGGGTAAAAGTAAGAAGGAGAAGTCACTGGGTGCTGGGGGATTTTTCTGACTGTGTTGCTCTCTATTAATCCACCGGGGTCAACCCCCCTCCTCATTTCAAAGCATGGGTCAGGGCTCCCAGAAACCAGCAAATGGCTCCAGGGTTAACCCCAAGATCAGCAGTTCCCCCTCCCTGGGCAGCTGTGTTCCTGCTAGGAAGGGGCACCCTCCTAGGATGCTTTTGGTGGTTGAACATGAGTGAGGATGGGAAGAGGCACTCAGGGAAGAGATGTGACTGTTGCCAAACTTGCACGGGCTGCGGCCAAAGGAGTCGCTGCCCCAACACTGCGATTTTCACTACCTGGGCATGTGGATTCTGGAGTCCTGAGCAGGGGAAGGACATGGGTCTGCTGGAGTGAGTCCAGAGGAGCCCTCAGAGATGATCCGAGGGCCGAAGCACAAGGACAGGCTGAGAGAGTTGGGGTTGTTCAGCCTGGAGAAGAGAAGGCTGCAGGGAGACCTTAGAGCAGCTTCCAGTGCTTAAAGGGACTGCAGGAAAGCTGGAGAGCAGCTCTTGATCAGGGAGGGCAGGGATAGGACGAGGGGGAAGAATTTGAAGCTGAAAGAGGGGAAATTGAGATGAGATCTTAGGCAGAAATGTTTTGCTTTGAGGGTTGCCCAGAGCAATGGTGGCTGCCCCATCCCTGGAGGTGTTCAAGGCCAGGTTGGATGGAGCTTGGAGCAACTGGATCCAGTGGGAGGTGTCCCTGCCCATGGCAGAGGGTGGAACTGGATGGGCTTTGGCGTCCCTTCCAACCCAAACCATTATGTGATCCTCTGGATTCTTTGGTGTCTAATGCTGTGGGTGAGCACAGCGCTCTTATCCCTGGGCTCTATCCTCCTGGAGAACCAGGCATCTCCAGGCTGCTGGGTTGAGCCATTTCAGCCCCTGCACTCTTGAAAAGAGCCCTGGGGACCATTTACAGTGCTTGAAATAAATGGTGCTGAGAGGCAGAGATGGCATGTGAACCTAGCAGGGTCTGGAAAGAGCCCTGAGAGAGAAGATATAACCATGGTGAGCTATTCCCCAGCCCGGGGGTGCTCCAGGTGTCTTTGGAATAACGAGCCCCATGGTAGGAGTTGGGGAAGAGTCGCTCTGGTTGTGGCTACGTGCTGTAGGAAAGCATCCATCGTAGCCTGCTGCTTTGCTGGGAATATTTGGAGGCACAGAGTAACCTCTCTGCTTTGCAGCATAAAGGCATCAGGCACAGGCACGTGCTGATTCCGCTGTGCCAAGCGGGACGGGGTGTCTTGGCAGGTGTGGGCTCCCTCTCGATGGCTCCCTGGACGCTGGTGTTGGCAGCGCGTGGTCTGCCTGTGCCATGTTAATTAATTTTCACCTCGTGCTCCCGCAGGTGGATTTTCCGCTGTCTTTCCCTGGTCGCCAAGCAGGGCTTGGTGCCGTCTCCATCCCAGCTGACGTCAGGGCAGGCGCAGGGTGCTGTGCCAGGGGGTGCAGCCGCCTTCTCACACCGGCTGCTTTGCTCCCCGCTCGCGGTGCCTCCTTGAGGGGAGCAGCCACTCGCTCTGAACCCCGGCACAAGGGGAAATCCTCCTCGGGGTGATGGGAGGCAGGTGGAAAACCCCGTCGAGGTGCAGAGCAGAGAAAAGGGAGTGGAGGGGGCTCCAGCTCTGGGCGATCCCAGCCCCTCGCCACTTTGGGGTGACCCAGGGTCCCAGGGGAGTGACATGGAGTCGGGACATCCCTCCCCTGCCTGTACCCATCCCTGCAGGGGTCTTGTTTTTCAGCAGGTCTGTGCCTCAGGGAGGAGAAGAGGGGATCCAGGACCTGCTGGCCCCTCACTGTGGCCAAGGGGAAGATACTGCTCATGGCTTTACCCAGTTTTGCTGGAGCGTTGCACCCATCCTTACCCCCTTGCAGTGCTGGAGGCGGGAGAGATGCTTGAAAGGGTGTGAAAACTCAACCCCAGCTCCAGGAGAAGGCGTGTGGTTCTCCTGTAGCCCTGGTCCCACTGGCATCATTCCCAGTTGGACTGGTGGCTTGTCCCCCTGCCATTTCCCAGATGGGTAAACTGAGGCACAGAAAAGCTGAAGGGAGTTGTGCTGTGACAGGAGCGTGAGGCAGGTTCTGGCCTTCAGAGCAGAGCAGCATTTAGCACGTCTGCGACGTCTCTGTCCCTCACAGGGAGGGCTGCGCAGTGGCTCAGGGTGAGCGAGAGCATCCCCGAAGCCACGGGATGGGACTTTCCCTGCAGCATGGGGCTGTCTCGATCGCTTCCCTTCCCAGCTCAGGCGGTGAAGCTCTCAGCAAAACAAGAAGTGCCTGTGGACTTTGCAGAGGCTTGCTGGGCTTGTTTTCCCCCAGCTTGAGCAGACCCATGGACCAGAGCATCAGCCCATGCCAGGGCCCTCATTAGTGCTAATGATGGCCCTCTGACCTCTCTAGGGATGGGTGGGGTGGACTTGCCTCACCTGGAGCCTGGAAATTTAAGTCCCTCCCTCCACTCTTCCTATCCTGACCCTGTTCCCAGCCCATCTCTGCTTGGTGGTGGTGGAGGAGGCTGCTTAGTCTCCAGCTCTGTCCCCATTCCAGGACCCTGATTTTAGCACTGAGGAGGCTGTTGTGGCTCTGGTATTGCCTTTGGTGTCCCCTGGGCTCTCAGCCTGGGGGGGTGCAGAGAGAGGAAAGAATGAAAAGCAGGATGGTAGGGATAGAGGTGATATTTTCTGGAGGGTTTTTACTGTGTTTGTGTGTGGGGAAGGTTTTTTTTTAGGGGGGCAGGAGCGGCCTCTGTGTGCTTTCAAGCTGCCTGCTGCTGTTTCCCCTCCGAGGGCCTGGGGTGCATTTAGGATGTGCAACCAGGGCTGATCCTGAGTCTTTTTGATGATCTGTATTGGGAGATTGGCTCTTCTTAAAGGGCAGACCTAGCAGCTGGTCAGGGCGATGCTGAGCCAGCCCCACAGGGCTCCCCATGGCTTCTCCAGCCTCTCCCGTTGCTGTCCCCACCTCTCTTTTGGGTATTAATCTTTGGTAATTAATCCCTGTGGCCTTTAGCCAGATCAGGGCTGGGGAGAAGCCACCTTGGCAGAGCTGCCACCCACCTGGGTGATGCTGGTGGGATGTGAGTGTGCAGCCTTGCTGCTTGAAAGGGGATGGGGACCACCAACCTCTCCCTTGCCTGTGCTGCCTGGTCCCTCCCCAGGGAGCAAGGAAAGGCTTGGTTCTGCCTGTTTCACACCTCTGTGGATGCACCCAGCTCCCCCCAACCATGATGAGCAGGTGCAGGGGGGCTGATTTTCCCTGCTCCACTCACATACATCCCATCATCACCGGGTCCCATGGAGAGAAGGGACCAGGGGGAGGTGGGGAAGCTCTCCCAAACCCTGTGATGCTGCTGTAGGGTTTCTTCCCTCATCTCTCTATTCCAAACCATCGCATATTTTGCTCGTCTATTTTTGGGGTGCGCAGGAGCTGGCGGTGGGCAGGGCCACAGCACCATCTAGTGCTGCCGGCAGCAGGGAATCACCCAGCTGGAAAAGCAGGAGCAGGAAATCCCAGCAGGTTTCTAGTGAGCTGGGCTCTGCTCTATATTTCAAAGAAAGGAGGCCAGTCGCTCAGTGTCTTTATTTTGGGAGCTGTCAGTTTGCGTTTGGTAACGCGGCGTCTTTGGTCTCGTGGTGGGAAGGCTCAGAGGGGGGATGGTTGGCAGAGGGATGGGGTCACGGCTGAGCAAAGAGGGGTTGATGGCTCTGGTCATGGTGGTGAGGAGCAGTGGGAGAAAGGAGGGCTGAGAGAGGCTAAGGAATGAACTCAACATCCCAACCCTGGCACTGTGTGATGCTGGGGCGGATCCCAAAGGGGATGCTTGGGTAGGTCTCTTTGCACCAAGCCTGGATATAAGAGAGAGGAGTGAGTCCCTTGGGTGCTGGGCAGTGCTGGGAGAGGCTGGTTAGCGTGTAGGAGAAGTGATGCCCTGGTGTCCCCTTCCCTCCCTCCTCTGTGGGATCCTCTGTACATGACCCCAGCACTGAAGCACTCTGGGTTGGGGAAAAAGGAGATGAGAAAGGGCTTTTTTGGGGGGGGAAATGGCCCACTTTGGACCCCTGACTTGATGCTAAAGGGGTCCTTAGCTGCAGAAGCTTGGCAGCAGGTAACAGGGGGTGTTTTGAGGGGCTGTGTGCCCGCTAGGAAGACAAAGGGATGATAGAGCCCAAGATATCCACAGTCTTGTGTCCCCCTCTTGCTGTGGGGTGGGTGGGGGGTCATGGCAGGGGTCCCACAGGGCTTTTGCCTTCTCTTCCAGAGCAAGCTGGTCAAATATTTCAGCCGGCAACTGTCCTGCAAGAGGAAGGTGGCCTTGCAGGAGCGCAATGCCAAGCTGGAGGGCTTCCCCCAGCTCCTGCACTGGTTCCGCATTGTCGACATCCGCAAGGAGGTGATGGAGGTAAGGGCTGGGCATTGAACGTGCTGGAATGGGAAGGGCCCTGTTGCGGGTTTGGATGCTGAGCCTCTCCGGTACTATTTTACCCAGGGGGTTGTGGGATCCTCAAGCAAAACTAGGTAAGGGAGCAGATTTTTCTGCGATGGAGACTGGCTCGAAGTTACCTGTTGGCCTTGAGGCAGGCTGGATGTGACTGTACAGGTGGTGGGGAGTGGGATAGGAGACCAGAGCAGAAGGATCAGGTTGTTTCATTGCATGGAATGGAGCTGCAAGCCCATGGTAGGAAGTGCTAGCCGGGGTCACCCCACAGCACTTCTCCACGCATCGCTGGTCCTAGTGGAGGATGTGAGTGTTGGGAGACTTTGTGGGCACTGTCACTCCTGCAGCGTGGTGGTGCTGTGGCAGGTCCAAGCATCCTTCTGCCGTGTCCTGGGATCCTGCAGGTGATGTGAAGGGTTGGCACACGGTGATGCTTCCCTAACACCTCCCCCAGGGAAGAGGAAAGCCTGTCCTGAAGCTGCCCATCCCTGTGTGTGCTCTGGGCATAGGCAGGTTTTCATGGTGCCCCCAGATGTCCTGGTGTTGAGCTGGGTCTAAAGTTACCTGAGACTGCAAGAACTTGAGATCAAGTTGAGCCTCAAGCTATGCCCTCCAGATTTTCATGTATATTGAGATGGAAAATGAGTGGGTTTGGGTCTGTGACCCAAATAGGGCAGTGGGAGGGAACATCTTCTTGTCTACGTGCCCTGAGTTGCTGGTTAGAGGATGTTCTAGGATGGTTTATTCCTCCCTTCTCACTGTTCCTTCCCGTCAGGAGATTGCCCCTGGGCAGCTGAGCCTGGAGGAGCTGCTGGACATGACCGACGATCAGGTCTGTGCGACTGTGGAGAAGTTTGGAGCCAACAGTGAGGAGTGTGCCCGTCTGAATGCCTCCCTCTCCTGCCTCCGTAGCGTCCACAAGTCTGGTGAGTCCAGCACCCTTGCACCTGCTGGATGAAACCCCTTGAGTCCGGTGGGGTGTGTGGCACCATCCTGTTGTGATGACCCTGGGAGCACGGCTCTAATGCTTCAGAGCTGTTTGCAGAGTATTCACCATGGATTTGCAGGGCTGCTGAACCCCTGGAAGATAGCCAGGTGTGAGGACATCTTCGCTCTTGAGCATCCCCGTGTCTCAGGAGTGTGTGCATGGTGACTTGTTTCTCTGGGGAATGATGAGTTGTGTGTTACCTGTTGGGAAGCTTGATCCCTCTTGCTTGCAGGAGCAGAATTACAGCATGGTCAGGGTTGGAAAGGCCCTCTGGAGCTCATCCAGTTCAATAACCTGCTAAGGCAGGGTCACCTCCAGGGGTTGCGTCCAGGCAGGTTTGGATCTCTCCAGAGAAGGAGACTCCACATCTCCCTAGGCAGACGGTTCAAATGTCCCATCACTTGCATAGAAAAGTTTTTCCTTATGTTGAGGTGGAACTTCCCATGCTCTGGTTTGTGCCCGTTGCCCCTTGTCCTGTCATTGGGCACCACTGAACAGAGTCTGGCCCCTTGTCCTGCAACCTGCCTGTCAGGTATTGATCAGCGTTGATGGGATCTTCTCTCACCCTGTCCTTCTCCAGGCTGTACAGACCCAGGTCTCTCAACCTTTCCTCATGAGAGAGATTCTCCAGTCATCTCCATGCCCTCTGCTGGGCTCTCTCCAGCTGTTCCTTGTCTTTCTGGAGCTGGAGAGCCCGGAACTCGACCCAGAGGGGCAGAGCAGATTAGGAGGTGAATCTCCCTTGCCCTGCTGGCCACACTCTTCTCCATGTACCCCAGGGTCTCCTTGGCCATGAGGGCTTTTGTTGAACTTTGTTAGCAGAGCCAGCAGACTGGAGAGAAACCGTTTAGACTCAGTGAGCTCCTGCTGCTCAGCATTGCTCCCGGTTGGCTGCACCCCAGTACCCAAAACCCCTTCTCAGGGAGTGGGGGTGTGGGTGCCTCCTTGCAGCAGCTGGGGGGATGCTGGAGATGTGGGGGGGTTTGGGGGACACCAGGGTTGGGGTGTGTGTGGGTGCCAGGGTGTTAGGAACACGGGGGATGCAGGGGTGCAGGGCTGGGGGGGTTTCAGTGATGCGGGGGGTGTGGATGTGGGGCTGGGGGTGTTTGAAGGATGCGAGGGGAGTGGATGTGGGGCTGGGGTGTTTCAGGGATGCGAGGGGCATGGATGCAGGGCTAGGGGGTTTACAGGGATGTGGGAGTGTGGATGCAGGGCTGGGAGGGTTTCAGGGATGCGAGGGGCATGGATGCAGGGCTGGGGGGTTACAGGGATGCGGGGGTGTCGATGTGGAGCTGGAGGGGTTTCAGGGATGTGAGGGGCATGGATGCAGGGCTGGGGGGGTTACAGGGATGTGGGGGTGTGGATGTGGGGCTGGGGTGTTTCAGGGATGTGGGGGTGTGGATGCAGGGCTGGGGGTTACAGGGATGTGGGGGTGTGGATGGGGTGTTTCAGGAATGCAGGGGTGTGGATGTGGGGCTGTCAGCTTTTGGGGTTGCAAGGATGGGGATGGATGGGTTTTGGGGATGGGGGGAGGTTCCAAGGATGCGAGGAGTGGGATTTCAGGAATTTTTGGGGTGCAGGTGAGGGGCTGGTGGATCCCCAGGGATGCGGGGCTGGGGGCGGTTTCAGGGATGCGGGGGGTGTGGATGCGGGGCTGGGGGGGGGTTCAGGGATGCGGGGGTTGTGGATGTGGGGCTGGGGGGGTTACAGGGATGCGGGGGGTGTGGATGCGGGGCTGGGGGGGGTGGTTCAGGGATGCGGGGGGTGTGGATGCGGGGCTGGGGTGGTTACAGGGATGCGGGGGGTGTGGATGCGGGGCTGGGGGGGGTGGTTCAGGGATGCGGGGGGTGTGGATGCGGGGCTGGGGGGGTTACAGGGATGCGGGGGGAAGCCAGGGGATGCGAGTGCGGCGCTGTCGGGTCCCCGGGCGGTGGCAGCAGAGCTCCGTGCTGTAGAGCCGGCTGCAGGAGCAGGAGCTGGAGCTGCTCGGGCTGGAGCTGCGCTTGCAGCCTGTGAGCGGGGCTGAGGGCTGGGGGAATGGTGAAACCCTGTTTCATGGTTTAAAGCCCCAGCTGTCCCCTTCCCAAGGGCTCCCTTCGTGGTCTTAGCCTGGGGCAATGGTGGTTGTACACTGGTTTAGCTGTGGTCCCTGCTGGGAGCCCTGGACTGGCAGGATGCTTCTGTAGGAGGACCCCAGTCCTGCCAGATCCCTGAGATCTGGGACCCCAAATCCCTCTGCCTGGCTCCTGTTCCCTCTCAGGGGTTACTCTAGCTGCATCCCAGGATCTGGAAGGATGGAGGGTGAGCCCTGCTGGTGCGTTTTCAGCTGGGTTTTGCGGGTCCACAGCAGCCCCTGGGGACAGGGGGGGGACAAGGCTAGTGGTGGGGAGGCAGCGTAGTTGCCGGGCTGGATGCAGCAGTGGCTTCCACCCCTGTGCCAGAGCAGGGAGGTGGGGATGGCTGAACCCAGCCCGACATTTCCCATGGAGCAGGATTCCCTCACTCTTTAACTCCCTTAAATTCGATTCTTGCCTGTGCTCCTGCCCTCCTTCCCTTTGGCATTTTCACTAAGTCTCTCCGCTATTTGAGGAAGGACATCGATGCCTCCCTTGGAGCCTGGGGAAGACTCTCAGCCTGCTCTTTGTATAAATACCTTTGATTCTCAAAGCCTGTTGCAAACAAATGTTGCTTTACTTGCTGTGCTGGCTCAGTCCAGCCCCTGCACCCCCCTCTTCTGCCCCTCTAATCCCTCAGCCAAGGAAACTCCTAGTCTAGGGCTGTGATGGAGTCACTGTCCTTGGAGGTGTTAAAACATGCAGATGTGGTGCTTTGGGATGTGGTTTGGTAGGTGTGTTGGTGTTGTGTTGATGGCTGGATTTGATGATCTTGGAGATCTTTTCCAACCTTAATGGTTCTATGGTTGTGACTCCCCCGTGCCCCAGTGGGACTCCTGCTTTGGAAAATCCACATGAGCCTTCAGCTCAGCAGCTGCAGTGGAGATGGTGAAGCATCTTCTGCTCCTCAGGTGGTTTCTGACTGGCAGGACAGGGGGGAACTGGGGGGCTGCAGGATGCTCACTGCTTGATTTACTTTTTAATGGGGCAAGTGATGGGGCTGCCAGCCCTCCTGGTGGGATGTGGCTTGGTGGCCCATTGGGTCCCTGCAGGAGGGAGTTTGCTGCTATCCAGGCACCACTGGTATTTGTCTTCCCCAGCGCTCCATTTAACTCCATCCATCATTGTGCTGCTCTGGTGGGGGCTGTGGGCTGGGCTTTGCAGTGAGAGCTGTTGTTTTGTCCCTCCAGTGTTGCAGAGATGCTGCTGGGTCTGTTCCTTCTCTGCTGGGGCCGGAGGCTCTGGCTCTGTGGTGCAATGTTCCTTGGCATTGTTGGCTGCTGGAGAAAACCCTGGGCACGTGGTCTGGTGGGTGGCACAAGCCTTGGGGACTGCAGGGCTCCTGCCAGCCCAGAGGGATGCAGGACCTCCCTGGGGAGCACAGGAGACCAAACCCCCTAAATTTCCAAAGGTTTTGGATGTAGAAAGTTTCACCTGGATTGGGAGATGGTCTTTTTGTATCCTGCTCAGCACAGCTGCGTGTCCCCTGTCTCTGTGCCAGTGTTTCCATGCTTGGCAGAGCCTTTGCCATGTCAAATGGTCCTGTTTCAGTGACCCCCCTGCTTTTTCTCCCCCTGGGAGAGCCCTCTTCTGCATGGGGGGGAATGACGGTGCTGGTACCTTTTGTTGAGATCAGGGTGAGATGCTTGCTGACTGCCCCAGGATGAGATTGGGTGGTGGGAGCAGATCATCCCAACCAGCTGCTCGGGGCTGGGTCTGAGAGGCACCACGGTCCCAGCAGCATTTTGGATGGGGCGGAACAGTTTCTGATACGTTGGCAATGTCCCCCTTGTGCTGTTGGGGGCAGCTGGGACCATGCAGAGATGGAGCTGTAACGCTCTCATCTGGGGTGTGTTAAGGGAATGTTGTGCTCCATTCATCACTCCACATCTTGGTAACTTGCCGCCAGCTTTGCCCTATCTATGAGCTTGGGAAGGAAGGTCTAAGCTGGCTCTACAAGTTGGCCTGGCCTGTCTTGTGTCCCCATGTCCCCTGGGTCTCCATCCAATGCACCACCAACCCTCTTTTGAGGGATATTAGCTGCTAGATGTGCTGTCTTGATCCCTGGGAGCTGTGTTACGCCTGGCTGGACCCGCAGTGTCTCTGTATGGCAGTGATGATATCTTGGGATGCAGTGCTGGGATCTCAGGTCCATCGGGTTATCACAGCCCCTCCAAAAGGAATCCCAGAGGTACCATGCTGTGATGGGCATGGCTTTTTATCTGTGTTTTATCTCCTTGTAAACCAAGAGATAAAGTACCAGAAAGATATTGAGCTGCTGGAGTGCGTCCAGAGAAGGGGTACGGAGCTGGGGAAGGGTCTGGAACCCAGGGGTTCTGGGAGCAGCTGAGGGACCTGGAGCTGTTCAGCCTGGAAAGAGGAGGAGAGGAGACCTCATCACTCTCTGCAGCTCCTGGAAAGGAGGTTGTGGTGAGGTGGGTGCTGGGCTCTTCTCCCAAGTAACAAATGATGGGATGAGAAGAAATGGCCACAAGTTGTGCCAGGGGAGGCTTAGATTGGATATTTGAAAAAAATGTCTTTCCTGACAGAGTGGTGAAGCCCTGGCAGAGGCTGCCCAGGGCAATGGGGGAGTCTCCATCCCTGGAGGGGTTCAGATAACATGCAGATGTGGCACTTTGGCTTGTGGTTTAGCTTGCATGGAGTGGTTGTGTTGATGGTTGGGCTGGATAAGCTTAGAGGTCTTTTCCAACCTTGATGATGCTATGATTCTATGAGATGGTCCTAGTCTGAAAATAGAATTAATGAGCAAGTTGCTGCCTCTTTAAAACATCGTGTAATTTCTTTGCAAGTGCGATAGTGGTCGATTCCTAGAAGCCAAGATTAGTAATAATAAAGCAGGAATGAGGTACAGTATTAACCTTTTCAATCCATCTCTATTTATTGAGTTGTTAATTAGAGGCATCTAATTTCCCAGGCCAATTCTGCCTGGAATTAGGGGCTGAGGAGGAGGCAGGGAGGAAGCAGGATATTGTTTTATCACTTAAACGATGAGGAATTTTGCCAGGATGGGGTTTGATGACAGGGAATGAGCCCCTTCCCAAACCAAGCATCCTGAGGGCATCAGAGAAAGCTCAGGAGCAGCTTATAAATCAAACCCATGTTATATTTGTCAAATATAGTGTCAACCCTATATTAAACCCCTGCTTTATTGCGTTAACCAGTCTGTATTGGATTTTTCTCGACTACGAAACCTTACCCTTGGCAGCAGTATTTTATTAGCAGCCAAGGCATCAGCTTTGAATGCAAAGGGGGATTAATTTAATATTAAGTAAGAGCTGAGCGGGGCCGCTGTGGATTGAGGAGTTGATGGTGTGTGACTAGTGAGTTATGCGTGGAGGTTATTAGCTGTACTACCGGGAAAACTGATCCGGAGCTGAATATTTATGAGTTGGTCCAGCCCTGGGAGGGGTGTGGGTGGCTGGGGGCCAGCACAGGGTCAGCCGAGGTGAGAAGAAACAACAATGAAAAGCAGTGAGCATCCCCGTTTGGTGCAAAATTGAAAGCTGCCCTGGCCATGGTATAAAGATTTGCAGAGTTCATCAATCCCTAAGGGGCAGAACATTATTCCCAATGTTTTGTTTTAGGAAATCAAAGCAAAATTTGCTATTCATCTTCTGGAACGAGGGGGGAAAAAATGGCTTTTCTGGTGACATTTTCCCATCCCTCTGCATCTCTTGATCTATGAGCTGCATCCCGACGGCGGGTGCTCCTCTCTGCCTCTTCCCCAGAGTTTGTTTGCTTGTTTATTTTAATGGAGTGGCTCAGAAAAAGCTTCTTCCCTAATGAAGTACGATGGAGTGAAGGAGGCTGAGCGAAGTGGGGAGGTAGCAGCAGCACAAAGGAGATTAATAAAGCCCTTTTTTTCTCTCCTGTCATGCTGGTGGCCGGGGCTCAGTGGCAGCTGGGAGGAGAGAGGAGGTCAGATGGGTGGTGGGCAGGTGTAGCCAATGCTCATTTCAATATGCAATAAATATTCCCTCTTTAAACAAAACAAAGAGGCTTTTACAAGTGCCCAGGCAGCTTTGCAGCACCATTGAGGCAGGCAGAGCCTGGGGAAAACTGAGCAATCATAGAATCATGGAAGGGTTTGGGTTGAAATGGACCTTAAAATGGACCTTAAAGCCCATGGGCAGGGACACCTCCCACTGGATCCAGTTGCTCCAAGCCCCATCCGACTTGGCCTTGAACACCTCCAGGGATGGGGCAGCCACCACTGCTCTGGGCAACCTGGGATAGGACCTCCCCGCCCTCACAACAAAACATTTCTGCTTAAAATCTCATCTCAATCTCCCCTCCTTCAGCTCAAAACCATTCCCCATCCTCCTATCTTGGCACTCCCTGATCGAGAGCCCCTCCCCAGCTTTCCTGGATCCCCTTTCAGCACTGGAAGCTGCTCTAAGGTCTCCCCATAGTCTTCTCTTCTCCAGCCTGAACAACCCCAAGTCTCTCAGCCTGTCTTTGTGCGGGAGGTGCTCCAGCCCTCGGATTGTGTCTCTGGCCTCCTTTGAACTCCAACAGATCCATATCCTTTACTGATAAAAATGAAGGGGAGTTTGCTTCTGTGTGAACCCTTCCCTTGGTTTTCCAGCTGGGAATTGGCTCTGGCAGAGCAGCATCACATGGGGGAGCCCTAGGGGGAGGAAGAGAAATCCAAAAGCATTTAAGATGCTTTGCAGTAAGTAGAGTTTGGGCATTTATTTTTGTTATATTTTGCCTTTCAAGTGTGTTCTCAGTTGAAGTATCTCTCATCAAGCAGAGTGCCCGCTACCTGCAGCCTGCGTGTAAGCAGCCGTGTGTTGAAAATGCATTTCCTCAGCTTAGCTGGGGTATTTTTAGCCCTGACGCACCCACCAGCCCCATAATGGGTTATTTTTGCTCTCGAGTGCATCAGCCGTGTTATGACAGAGCCGAGCAGCGAAGGGGACTGCAACGAGGGGAAGATGCCACGGCTGAGCTGCAGGCTGTGGAAGCGGCCTTGGCTCTCCTTCTTCGTTAACTGCTGCTAATTACTGCTGGTGGTGGGAGCGTGGGGATGCTGCTGGGCCAGCAGAGCTTGCAGAGGAGCCAATGGGGGAGCACCTTGATTTGCATACATTTGCAAATCCCTGCCTGGCAGGTTAATTAACTGGAGGGGTCAAGGGCTTGCAGAAGGATTTAATTCATGGCGTTGTCCTCTTTCACCATGGCCCTTGGCTGTGTGTGAAGGTGGGAGCCACCAGCTGGGGTGGCCTTGGGGACCGATGACCACTGGTGGCCTTGGGAGCAAGGAACAAGTCTCTGGCTGTGTGGTGGTGGGTCGAGCAGCCAGGCTTGTTTCCACAGGCAGGGTGGCCGTGGTGAGATGTCCCTGCGCAGGGCTCTTCGGACTTGTCACCTGCTATGTCCCCACATGGATTGAGCTGTTTTGGCGATGGCTTGTGTGGGTCTGTGGTGGCTTTGGAAATGCAACTCCATCCAGGCAGAGCTGAGGATTTCCTGCAGTAGGATTTTTTCCTTAATTAGCTAAAATACAAGGGAAGTGCGCTAACTTTTTTATGAGCCACTTGGTGGGTCGAAGGGCTTTTTGTGCCAGCTTGAGAAGACTTGCTTTATTTTTTGTTTTCTGCTTTGAGGGGGTGATTCAAGAAACCTCCTCATCCTCCTTTTCTCCCTGGAGTTTTTTTTCAATCCAGTCCTAAAGCTTTAATTTCCAAAGCCCTTTCCTCCTCTCCTTTTCCTCTGGAGCTTGAAATAAACCATTCCCCTTGAAAAGGCTGAGGAGAGAAGAGGCCAGGCAATTAATAATCAAAGAGGGGATGGGGAAGGAGGGCTTTTAAAATAAAGAGATAGTGGGTTTATGTTGGTTTTCTTAGCAGAAGTGATCAAAAGGAGCTGGCAAAGGGACCTGGAATAGGGTCTGTCGCTGTCGTGCTGTGAAGTTGCTGCTCACAGCCCTTTGCTCTTCTCTGTGCCAGTGGAGATGCATAACTAGAAGCAGAGAGGAGCCCTGCTTAATTACACCCTCCCTCCTTTATGCAAATGGAACCACTGAGTCGCAAGAGGGGAGTTTGTAGGGGTGAGGTGGGGGCAGCAGCCTTGGCTGGGCAAGGAGTGTTGTACCCCTGTACCATCTCTGGGTGTGGTGGGGACACAAGTGGGGGGCTCAGTGGGATAGGAAACATGTGGGCAATGCATCTCTCAAACCCTTTTGAAGTATTTGTGTTCCACAGGGACTTAGACAGGCTGGAGAGCTGGGTCTGTGCAAAACTCATGAAGTTCAATAAGGCCAAGTGCAAGGTCTGGGTTGGGGCAATCCCAAGCACAAATCCAGGCTGGGCAGAGATTGGATTTGGAGCAGCCCTGAGGAAAAGGACTTGGGGTGCTGAGGGATGAAAAGCTCCACATGAGCTAACAAAGTGCTCTTGCAGTCGAGGAAGACATCTAGGTCCTGGGCTGCATCAAAAGAGTGTGACCAGCAGGGAAAGGGAGGGGATTCTGCCCCTCTGCTCTGCCCTGGTGAGACCTCACAGGTAGTCCTGCATCCAGTTCTGGAGAGGGAGGACATGGATCTGTTGGAACGAGTCCAGAGGAGGCCACTGGGATGATCCAAGGGCTGGAGCACCTCCTGTATGAGGACAGGCTGGGAGAGTTGGGGCTATTCAGCCCGGAGAAGAGAAGGCTGCGGGAACAGCTTAGAGCAGCTTCCAGTACTGAAAGGGGATCCAGGAAAGCTGTGGAGGGGCTCTTGATGAGGGGCTGCGGGGATAGGGCAAAGGGAAGAGTTTGAAGCTGAGAGAGGGGAGATTGAGATGAGATCTTAGGCAGAAATGTTTCTCTGTGAGGGTGAGGAGGTCCTGGCCCAGGCTGCCCAGAGAAGTGGTGGCTGTCCCATCCCTGGAGGTGTTCAAGGCCAGGTTGGATGGGGCTTGGAGCAACCTGATCCAGTGGGAGGTGTCCCTGCCCATGGCAGGGATTTGGAACTGGGTGGGTTTTGAGGTCCCTTCCAGCCCAAGCTGTTCTATGATTTGCTTGGCATGCGTGTGGCATACTTGAGGCTTGCTGGGATTTTGGGGGTGGATGTGGTCATAGGGTGGGGGTTGTGAAGATTGTGGCGTGCTGCATGGCCGTGTCCGTGTGCTTTGTCGCAGGCGGCAGCCTCTCCAAGCAGGATTGGACCATCCAGTGGCCGACAACGGAGCCAGGGAAGGAGAACAGCCCCGGGTGCCAGCCGGAGTCGGGGCAGTGGGGCAGGACGCACCTCTCGCCGAGCCCCAAGGTCCAACCCAAGTGTGGGCAGCATCACTGCCATGCGGGCTCTCCCCATGGACCCCTGTACACCCACGTGGACCGGCTGACTGTGGAAGGTCACCCAGGGCTGTGCCCACCCCTGGAGTCTGGCCACCGCTCCCTGCCGCCCTCCCCACGCCAGCGACATGCTGCTCACACCCCGCCACGTACCCCCAACATCGTGACGATGACGCCGCCAGGCACGCCGCCTGTCCGACGGAGGAATAAACTGAAGCCCCCTGGGACGCCTCCACCCTCGTCACGCAAACTGATCCATCTCATCCCTGGCTTCACCGTGCTGCACCGGAGCAAATCCCACGAGTTCCAGCTGGGGCATCGTGTGGACGAGGCACACACCCCCAAGTAAGTGGGTGCGATGGGGTGATGAACCCCATCCCAGCTCCTTTGGAAAAGTGGAAAATCCCTTAATGTGGGGTGTGGTGTCTTTTTTTTTTTTTGAGCTCTGAGGTGGAAAAGCCCTTTAGAGGTCTAGCGGGCAGTGGGGATGCTGCTGGGATGGTGTCTACTTTGCTTGCCTAGGACTTTGTTTTGGGAGCGTGGGGCGGATGGGGAGCAGTGAAGAGCTCTGAGGCTGCTGTTTGGTGAAGCCTCGTGTGTTGGACTGTGGCTCTGGTGGCACAGATGGATTATAGGGTGGGATTTTGCAGCTGCAGCACTGGGATGCACAGCACGGCCGTAAGAGCTGTGTGTGGATGCGAGTGCGTGTGAGAGTAAGATGGGGATAATTATTTCAGCTGGGATGTGGATATCTTGTATACCGTGGTTTATATTCTAAGATCTTCCCTGTGTTTTTTCCATCCCTCCTGGTGCTTGTAAAAGGCTCTTCAGTCCCTGGTCATGCCAAGGCTCCTTCCCTCAGCTCTTGCTCTGTGGCTCCGGTGCCGGCAGAGGCTGCTGCTGTGCAGGGAAAAGGCTCCCTGGCACCAACACACTCCATCTCCTTCAGGCCTTTTTGGTGGCCCTGATCTGGAAGCCCTTCTGCTGCCTTGGTGTGGGGTGGCAGAGGGGACCGGTGCCAATCTTGGGGGCATCTCCCCTCCCTGAGGATGCATTGCATGGAGGGAGCATGGCTGGTCCCTGCCAGCTTCCTGAAATAGGAGCCTGAGGACAAACTGCGTGGCTTGTCCTCAGCTTGGGGTTCTTGGAAAACGAGAAGGCTTGGTGAAATCTCTTGAGGGATGTGGTGGGAGCAGGGGGAAGCTTGGATACCCTGGCACAGTGGTGCAAACCCACCTGCTGGATCCAGGGGGCAGCTGTGGTGCTCAGGCAGCTCCAGCTGGGGCACATGGAGGGTTAAAATCTGCTGCCTGGCTGCCAGACCCTCCTCTCCCTGTGTTCAGGCAGGGGCAGACTAGAGAGGATTTAGGGTGCAGGTGTATCCTGTGGCTGCAGCATCGTGGTGTCACTTGTTTCCTTGTCACATCCCCAAGGCTGCAGCAGCTGTGGGGCTGCAGTCATTGCACAAAATGAGTGCGGACACCTTTCTCCCCTGGGCTGGGAGTTTTCAGTCTCTGCTGGCTTTTAGCTTTTGGAAATGAATTTCTTTCAGCTGGACAATACCTCCTCTAAGGCCACCCTCCCCCTCGTGCTTAGGCACTGGGAAGTCATATTTACTTTGGTCCATCCCCAGTGAGCATCACTGTGTTTGAATCATCGAATGGTTTGGGTTGGAAGGGACCATGAAGATCATCCAGTTCCACCTGCCCTGCAGCGAGCAGGGATGTCTTCCAGCAGATCAAATTTGCAGGAGCAAAACCTTGCGAGCAGCCTGGTTCATGTCCTACTTTTATTTGCTTTTCAGCATTCAGTCTGAGCTCTATCCTTTGCTTCTCCCAAGCCATTTGATCCCCACTGTGGTCATTGTACATTCTGGGTCGTCCTGACATGCATCTCGTGTGAGGTTTGTACATGGGTATTTGATAGGAATGGTTGGACTGGATGATCCGATCGGTCTTTTCCAACCTGGTGATTTTATGATTCTATGACCTTATTCCAGCAAAGCCTTTGGCCAGTGATTCTCTGAGCCAGCTGGGGATGGGATGCTTTGACTTCTCTTGCAATGGGAAGGAGCACAGCAAGATATGGAGAAAGGAATTGTAAATGGGGTTTGCGTGAACATGGTCACATCTCTTGAGAGCAAAGAGACCCCGCAAAGGGGTCTGGACAGATTGGAGAACTGGGCAATCACCAACTGAATAGAGCTGAGCACGGGCAAGTGCTGGGTTTTGCACCCAAGACACAGCACTCTGAGTGTCCACACAGCCTGGGGAGCCAGAGGCTGGAGAGCAGCCCTGGGGAAAGGGGTCTGGGGGTTCTGGTCAGTGGCAAGTTGACCATGAGCCAGCAGTTCCCTGGCAGCCAAAAGGGGCAACTGTGTCCTGGGGTGCATCCAGCACAGCATTGCCAGCCAGACAAGGGAGGGGATTGTCCTGCTCTGCTCCACACCGGGGTGGCCCCACCTTGAGCACTGGGACAGTTCTGGGGCTACAGGATAAAAAAAAAAGATCTAAAGGTGCTGAGGAGCATCCAGAGGAGGGCGTGGAGTTGGGGAAGGGTTTAGGGGGAACTGTGGGAGGAGCAGCTGAAGTCACTTGCTCTGTTCAGCCTTGAGAAAAGGAGACTGTGGGGAGACCTCGTTGTGCTCTGGAGCTTCCTCACCTGGAGAGAAGGAGCAGGAGCTGAGCTCTTCTTTCTGGACTCTAGGGAACGGCAGGAAGATGCCAGGGGGGAGTCAGGTTGGACATTAGGAACAGGTTCTTCCTCCAGAGGGTGGTGGAGCACTGGAACAGCTCCCAGGGAAGCAGTCACAGCGCCAAGCCTGACAATATTCCAGTTTGGCCAATGCCCTCAGCCATGTGTTATGGGGTTGTCCTTTGCAGGGGCAGGAGCTGGACTTGATCCTTCTAATCCAAAACATGCTATGATTCTGTGTCTCATCTTCCTTCATCAGTCTCTGCCCTGTTTTCTGTTTGCCCAGCATCTTTGGTGCTCCCGTTCCCAGTTGTGCCGGGCCACCTTGGGTGATGCAACTTTAATTCAGAGTTAGTGAATTAATAGTGGAAAGAGAGAGCCAGTATTAACGGGGCTCTGTTGTGCCAGTGTCCTAGCCAGGGGTTCATCGTCTCGATGCGGAAGGACCCAGGCTCTCAAAAGCTGCTCACAGAACCGAGTAGGTTAATTTTCTCTAATGGCACTTAATGATTTTTTGGAGGCAACCACTAAATCCTGCTTGCTAATCCTGTTAGTGTTTTTGGGATAATAATTAGTGCATTAAAGAGGCAGCTTCTTTTTTTCCCATTTCTCTTGCAGAGGCATGCTCAAGTTTTAGATGTGTATTAGCCTGAACGCAGTGGCAAACGCTCCCTGCCACAGAGAAAAAGTAGCTTTTTGGGGCTGTTAGCAGATATTTCTTGTTTTATGGCACTGTCCATGCAGTGCACACGTATCGTGCTCTTTATCAGAGAGTGCAGGGATAGGATAAGGGGAATGGCTTTCAGCTGAAAGAGGGAAGATTGAGATGAGATCTTAGGCAGAAAACCTTGGTGGAGGGAGGAAGCCCCCAGGGTGTTGTGGGGCTGTCCCCACTAATTTTTCCATCTTGGTGCAGGCGTAGAAGTTAAACCACTGCCATATATCTAGGAGAGCAGTAGCAGCAGCCAGGTCCTCTCTGGAGCAAGGCTACCATGTACCACTTTAGTCTTGATGACAGCTCATCAGTTTGCTTGTGTTTTGTGTTTCGGAGCTTATTTTTAGAGTTTAATCCATCATTTTTGTGTGCTGAAATCTTCTGAAGCAGGGGTTAATTATTTTTGAGCTTGCAGCCTCACATTTTCCTGCACGGAGGCTCCAGCTGTTGACTGTAACTCTGGGGTATGGAACATTACTCCTAAAAAGATCCCCTGGCTTCCATAAATCCACAATCCATAAACATCTCATGAATGGTCTTGAAACGGAAACAAAACATTTAGGGTGGCTGATAATATAATGCCCATTTAATACCTCATGAATTCCACAGGCCATTTAGATCTTTCATGGATAGTTAATGATTATTCATCAGCGAGGAGGCAGGAAAAGAACCAAACTCTGAATGGAAAGTCTTAAAAACACATTAATTGGGGAACAAAAGTCAACCTAGTTAAGAGTGAGCTCAAGAGCATGTGTTAACTCTCAGAAGGGTGTGTATAAAATAGCCCTCCAGAGGCAAGATCTGCCCCAAAGCAATGGTTGGGTGTTCTTCATCCTTAGATCTGTGCCAAAGGGAGGTGAGCCCAAAACCTCATCCACTCCCCAGTTGTGGTTCTGCTGGAAAGTGTCGGAGGAGGCCACAAAGTTGGTGAAGGGTTTAGAGAGGAAGCTGTGTGAGGAGCAGCTGAAGTCACTGGGTCTTTTCAGCCTGGAGAAGAGGAGGCTGAGGGGAGACCTCATCACACTCTACAGTTTCCTCACATGGGAAGGAGCAGGTGCTGAGCTCTTCTTTCTGGAGCCAAGGGAATGGCAGGAAGATGCCAGGGGAGAGCTAGGTTGGACATTAGGAGCAGATTCCTCATGTAAAGAGTGGTGGAGCACTGGAACAGGTCCCAGGGGAGCAGTCACAGCACCAAACCTGACAATATTCCAGAATCCTTTGGTCAATGCCCGTGGCCCCATGGTGTGAATGTTGGGGTTGTCCTGTGCAGGGACTGGAGTTGGACTCGATGATCCTTGTGGGTCCCTTCCAGCTCAGGACATCCTAGGATCCTTCTGCTACTCTGAGCCTGGCCAAATTAATGAACTCTGTGGCCTTTGAAGAGCAGCCTCCTGCAAGCAGCTGGGGAACGGGGAGTGTCAGTGTGTGTAGATGGTGAAATAAAGCAGTATGACCTGACACAGCTGAGCCCTGGAGAAAGGCTGAACTCTCCCGAGAGCTGAAGTGAAGCGGCTGCTGGAGAGGACATGCAGTTTTTTTGGTGTACCTAGGTCAGGTTTGGGCTGGGAGGAGGCTCCTCCAGCTCAAGGCAGTTATATTTTAGGTAAGTTTTCAATGAAGTCCCGTTATCCTGTATTGTTGCAATTGCATTTGAGGCATGGATGTGGATGGGGTTAGGTGTTCTGGTGGAAAAGGCTCTTTATCCAAAGCTTTATGGTGGTCGTCTTCCTTACCTTTAGCCTTGTTGACACTGAGGTTGTTTTATTGTATCTCAACATCAAGATGAGGATATCCTGGTGCGTGAAGTCAGATGTGAAGTTCACATGTGATCTGGTGATAGAGCATGCACCCTTTTTTTTTTCCCTTTTCCCTTGTATTGTTTCCAGCTCTGAACCAACTCTAACCTGACACTTTCTCTGTTGTGGGGTTGTTTTTTTTCCATCCCATCTAACAGAAGCCCCTGAGAACAGGGTATCTCCTGCGTCACTTGGCCTAGAGTTTAGAGGGGAAGTCGTATGAGGAGCAGCTAAAGTCACTTGGACTGCTCAGCCTGGAGAAGAGGCGACTGAGGAGGGACCTCATAGCAGTTTACTGCTTCCTCACCAGAGGAGGAGCAGGTGCTGATCTCTTCTTTCTGGTGACCAGTGATAAGACCTAAGGGAATGGCAAAAGCTGTGCTGATGGAGGGTTGGGTTGGACATAAAGAAGAGATTCTTCCCCCAGAGGGTGGTGGAGCACTGGAACGGCTCCTCAGGGAGGCAGTCAGGGTGCCAAGCTGGACAATATTGCAGAAACCTTTGACCAAAGCCTTCAGCCCCACGGTGTGAATGTTGGGGCTGTCCTGTGCAGGGACAGGAGTTGGGCTTGATGGTCCTTGTGGGTCCGTTCGAACTCAGGACATTCTATGATCAGGGCAGAGAGGTGAAAGACTGAGTCATAGACTTGCAGAAACCTAGAACCAGAGGTCATTTTCACCATCCCCACTGCACTGAGCAGCCTGTAGTTAGACTGTCTGTCATAGTTAGTCATCTATGCTGATTTTAAATGCTATGGAGTGATAGGTCATCTATTTTGCTGCTCTGCAACCTTTGTAATAATGACACTTTCCCTTGTATTAATTCCAATCAATGCTTCTACCAGGTAGATCAATTATTTGATATTCTGCGTGGGCTGGATTTGATCGAGCCGCATTGAGGTAACTTCTGTGCCTGATGTCTCTCTGACGTTTACCAGGCTTGGAAAGGCAGGTGGGCTCTTGGCTTTGGGGGTGAGCAAGAGATTGATGTTTGCAGAGCAGGTGGCTGCAGTGGGACGCTACCAACATGTGCAAGTAATCCGTATGCAGCATCTGCAGCTCTGTGCTATTCATCCTGTGTGCTGTCCGAAAATGTAAAGACCTGGTACTTCTGCAAGGGAGAGAGCATTGATGTGAGGGAATTTGGAGAGCAAAATGAGCAACATCTCTCTCTCTGTGTCTCTCTTTCTCTCTCTGTATCCAAATAACCTTTCTGATTAATCTCGGTGCATGGAGTTTTGCACAGGTCCTGGATTGTCTCCAGCTCTCTCAAAGTAGGGTCTGCACACCGTTTCTTGACAGTGATGGGTAGCCACCATAACAAACTGGCTCTCTGCTGCAATTATCCCACTGCTCTGGGCTGCTGTTCTCCTTAGGTATGTCATTAATGTTAATTACTGCTGTGGTGTTCCATCAAGAGGAGCAGGAGCTTTAACATGCTTGGAGGAGAAACTTTTCACCGTGTCCTTTAATGAGAAGTTGAGCCTCCATTCGCCGCTTTCAAAACGGAGAGCATGATTATGAATTTAGATAAAGATTAACATCTCGGGGTATGTGTGTGAGAGGCAACAGAGCTCTCCTGCTGCGGGCAGCTTTACCTGGTTTTCTGCTTCCATGGTGTCCATACATGAGAGGAAGGCAGGGCACAGCGAGGACATTGCTGTGGGCAACGTCCCAGGGTGGTGACAAGAAGATGGATTGACCACTGCTGGTCATGATAGGAGGATGTGCTTGAGCTCTTCTTGGTGCTTTCTTCCAGCTTGTATCTATGCAGGAAGGATGTGAAGCAGCTCCTCTCTCCTCTTCTGGTCATCTTCAGACCAGGTTGGATGGGGCTTTTGCTGACTGCATCCCTTTTGATAGTTGTTTTGCAAGCGTGGAGGTCTTCGACCCACCCATTCCTCTCCTGAGAGGACAGGCTGAGAGGCAGACTGGAGAAGAGAAGGCTCTGGGAGACCTGAGAACAGACTCCCAGTACTGAAAAGGGGATGATAAGAAAGGTGGGGACAGACTTTTTAACAGTGCCTGAAGTGTTAAGACAAGGGGTAATGTTTTTAAACTAAAAGAGGGTACAGTTAAGTGGAATAAAAAGAAAATATGTTTTACAATGAGGGTGGTTGTATAGGTAGCCCGGAGAGGTGGTGCATGCCCCATCTCTGGAAACATTGAAGGTCAGGTTGGACGGGGCTCTGAGCAACCTGATGGAGTTGAAGATGCCCCTCAACAGTCCTGTCATCATGAAGATGCTCATTGCAGGGGGGTTGGACTAGGTGACCTTTAAAGGTCTCTTCCAATCCAAACCATTTTATGAGTCAGTGATTTGATATGAGGGTGGGGTGGGGGCCTGAGGAGTGCCTGGAGCTTGCTCCCTTGGCTAAAGCCGTGTTCACTAGGCAGGGAGAAACCCACTCATCTGGATGTAAATGAGGGACATCCCAGGGCTGAACGGGTGTGGACATGGCTCCAGCAAAAGGTGACTCAAGCTCACTGGTGTTAGTTGGCCTGAGCCGTTGGTGCTCATCCACCACTGCCCTTGTGTGTTCCTCAAAGAAATGTAATGGTGGAAACGAAGAAAACAAGAGGGGTCTAATGAGAAACAGGATTTGCTTCAGGATCCTGGCAATTAGCTTCTCGAACTCCTTCCATGCAGCTGCCTGCATCTGCTCCGAGTGTTGTTCCTGCTGCCCTCCTGCAGAACTCTCTTGTTGCTGTACAAGTCCCAAGAGGGGGGTAGGAAAAAAACCTGTTTGACTTGAGCTCCCTTCAAAGAATTTCCCACCTTTATAATTTGCAGCCATAATAAAAAGTTAGGCTTTATGCCATGAAAAGAGAATAATAGATCAGTAAGATATGAACCTTAAAACTCAGCCATCCAGGGAAGCAGGGACAGGCACTTGGATAAATATTTAACTGTTGAGGCTTTGATATGAAGAACTTGCTTTTCCTCTGACCGAGGGAGGGGGGGGTTGTTGCCTCTTACTGTAATGAGGAGGATAAATGTAATGTCTGGTGGATAGACTCTATTTTCTTTAGTATCGAGCCGGTCTTGCACTGAGCTTATTCAGGTCTGGGTGTGTAATGAAGAAATTTCATCTCTTCAGAGAGGTTCAAATAATCATAGAATCATGGAATGGGTTGGGTGATGGCTGTATCCATGGTGGTTTTGGTACAAACTCCCCAATCCTGTTTTTTTGGAGCTGCTTGGATGGGGAAGTCACTGGGATTTTTGTGGTTTTTTGGGAATCCCTGCAGAGAGGAGTTGGGTTTTCCAGCCATGTGCCAGCACGGGAACCGAGCAGGAAGGGAGCAGAACTGGCAGCTCTTTTTGCATTAAAAAATGCAAGAGTGAATTGTGGAGTACCCTCCTTTTTATCAGTGCACATGGATGTTGCTTGCTTGGTGCTGCTTCCTCTGCACCAGGCAGAGCCTTGCAGGCTGCTGAGGTGTGGGGGCCGTGCTTTACCTTCTCCATCCTCTGATTTAATACAGAATATCGCACAATTAAGCCAGTCAAAAGGCAATAAATCTCCCGAGCTGCATCCTGACCGAGGCTGTGCACTTCAGGCCAGGTAGCAGCAATCTTTAATCCTTTGCAGGGACCTAACTGAAATGCCAATGAGGGGATTTATTTTTTTTCTACTCTATTTTGCTTCCTTTAAAAGCAATGCTTGCATTGAAATTGGAGTGTGCGGGAGAGGAGCAAAGTGGTGAATAAAACATAGCCTGGTGCAGTCAGCTGTGGGGTCAACTCACCTGTTTCAGCTCAAGTTTAAATTTAAACCTCTGCTGATTATTTTTATGATGATGATATTAACAAGTGACTACAAATGCTTGCAGAGCAGGGTTATTTACCTGATTTATTTAAGAATCGGAATAGTTTGGGTCAGAAGGGACCTCAAAGCCCATCCAGTTCCCCCCCTGCCATGGGAGGGACACCTCCCACTGGATCAGGTTGTTCCAAGCCCCATCCAACCTGGCCTTGAACACCTCCAGGGATGGGGCAGCCACCACTTCTCAGGGCACCCTCATTGTGAAGAATTTTTTCTTAAGATCTCATCTAAGCCTTCCCCTTTCCAATTTAAAGCCATTCTCCTTCCCATCACTACAGGCCCTTGTAAAAAGTCTCTCCCCAGCTTTCTTGTAGGATAGAAATGGGCATGGAGAAGTGAACATCGCTGGGATGCAGGGAACTGGTTGTTGGAGAGCCCTTTTTGGGATGGCTGTGGCTCAGCCGTAGCCCTGGGCAGCATCAGACTCGGGGCTGACACCCCAATGACTGTTGCATCTCCACTCCCTGTAACATACAGACTTCCCCGTGCCCCAGCTTCTGCAGGAGAGCGCTCACTTTCCCAGCATATCCTGCTCTTCCAGCCTGTGAAATGTTTGGGAACATCCTGGCTGCTTCATGCTTTCGCAGTCCCTGCTTCCTCGCTGGGACCCTCTAGCATCCATACTATCCCCGCATCCCATCTCCCGACCCTGTCAATCCCAGCCCTTCTGCTTTGATGCAGATAGAGCCTTGCTGGGGCTGAAAAGAGTGATGGGCCCTTTGTCCTGGGTGTCTGCTTGTGTTTTTCACTGCCTGTTGAAACCCTCTATTTTTTTACCGATGCCGGTGATGAGCATTTGACTGATTCCACCGAGCAGGCGGGGATGAGCCATTCAGGCTGGATTGACACCTGAAGGGATACGCATTAAGTGCTTCAAACTAGCTGGGCTATTTATTTTTTTCTCTTTATTTTGAAAGCCATCATCATGTATTTAGAAAATTCTTGCGTGAAATTACGTCTCTAATAGTTGGCATTTACCTATGTGCATGGAATCGCCCCCAGCGAGCAGCACTGAATTTTCCTGAGCATCCGCATCAACGTGCAGCAGAAATTAGCCCTGACGCTCCTGTGAACTTTGGTTTCAGGGGCTTGAGGGGGAGATTCTGCCTGGTATCCCCTCCAGGAGATGCAAGAGAAAGGCAAGGATAAAAATGAGGCTTTTTGAGGGCTGTGCAGAGGATTAGGGGATGGAGAGAGATAAGAGTGGAGGGGCTGACAGGGGATGCTAAGGAGGGGCTGGGATCAGTGGGGCTGGGATCAGCACAGAGAGGGGAGTGGAGGCTCCTGGAGTGGCAAATAAAAGGTGTCAGGGTGTTCAAATTTGGGAAACTGCTCCACATCTGGCAGGAAAGGAGCCGTTGTCCCTGCAGTGACAATTTTCTTGCTATCCCTGGAGACCTGCCATAGTCACCTGAAGGTGTCCCTTAGATTTTAGGGGGCTTCAAGCCTGGAGATGGACTGTATGTGGTCCTCTTTGCCCCCCACAAACCCTTTAAAGCCAAACCCCAAAGCCCAGGGGTATAATTAGCTTCCTGCTCCCCCTGCCTGGTGCTTGGCACAGGCTGTGGACTCTCATTTTGATAGTTGTCCAGCTGTGACTGGAGGAAAATGGTTCTTCCTGGGGGTTGAGAGGTATCAGCACCATCTAAATAGCACCTTCCGCGGTCCTGCGGCTTTGCAGAGCTGTACTGTGCTGCGCTTTCCCTTCTGACACGTTTGCTTCTCCATCAGTGTTTCTGTATCATCCCGGGGTTGTTTTAAGTGGAGCGCTTGCCTTTTTCCACTCCCTCAGCCAAGCAGCTGAGAACTTGCCAAGTTCTGGAGAAGTCTGAAATGCTGCTTAATGGGGATGTTAGTGCGGCCAACCCCACCGAGCATCAGAATGAGCCCAGCTTGCATCGTACGCTGGACTTTATTGGTTTGGCTGAGATTATCATAGAATCGGAGAATGATTTGGTTTGGAAGGGACCTTAAAGATCATGTAGTTCTAGCAGCAAGGTGCAGCCCGGACCCCCCTCCCAGGAGTGGGGTCTGCTGCTGTGTGTGGGTTTTATCCCTACAGAAAATGGAATTAAGCTGATGTTCTTCCTTGATTTTTTAAAAAAACCATACCTTTGCATTTCTGCTGTGTATGTCAGGTTTGGGACTGTGGGAAGGGGGTGATGCCCAGAGGAGGGGGCTTCTCCTGCCCCCAGGGTGTGGAGTCTGGGGTTCCAGGCTGTGCTTGGGAGGTTTAGGCTGGGAGGACCTTGAAGTACTTCCAGGACATGCTTTTTCCATCCCTCCTGGGATGCACCCTTGGGTAGATGAGGATAGTCCAAGGCAGTGTGACCAATGGGTGCCTTGTCCCCAAAATCAGTGGTTGTGGCCTTGGGGTTGCTTTGAAGTGGCTGAGGTGAGATTGCAGAGAAGCAGAGGAGATGCGTCTCTTCTTGGGATGTCCTTGCAGCTCATTTTTTGTGCCCTCTGCTGCTTGCAAGACTTAATTTCCTCCAGCTTTTGGACTATTTCTGTTTCTGCCTTCTTCTCCATTGTCTTTGCTGGAAGATGGAGGAGGAGGAGGTTTGCTCCTGGGTGCAGCGGGGTAAGCTGCCTGGACTCAAAGCTTGGGCACATCCAGGGAAGAGAAGGTGCAGGTTTACTCTTGGTCCGCCAGGGACAACTCAGGGGTCCCTAACTGCTGGAACAACACTGTCCCCAGTGATGGGGTGCTTGCAGCTGGGTGCCCTGTCCCTGCAAGGCAGAAAACTTGCCATGGGTGAGGATGCTCCTGTTGCTGCATCCTGCTGGACCCTGCTCACCCTCCTTTGGGGTGAAGAAAAGGGGTCAAGGCCATGGTGAGACCGATGGCCAACTCTTGTCAGTCACCCAGTTGGATCATGGGTTTTGTGCGTGTTTGTTAATTGATTTCTTTTTTTTTTTTTTCTCTGAAGAAACAGGGAGAGAGAAAAATATCTCTGTCCAAAATCACTCATCTTTCCTAATAATGAGAGCTGTCACCAGCCCTGCTTGGCAAGGAAATGATGTTCGCCGTAAATATTTGGTCTGGAACTGATTTATGGGTGGAAAAAAATGAGATTAGGAGCTAATCACTGCATTGCAGGAAGCACTTTGGGCCAAGTGCTGGGGCTGAGCTTGCGGGGAGCTGGGGCTGTGCCCATGCTGGGGAGCCGCACTGGGGGCTTTGGTTTGGGGATGTTGTGGTTGTTCTGTTGGGTTTGAGTCAAGTGACGACGATGGAGGGGTCGGTCTGGCTCTAGGGGCTACCAGGCTTCTCTTTGCTTTGGTGCTTCGCGGATTTACTTTAAGTGTTGGGTGTTTAGGGTCAGGAACAGCTTAGATTCCCCAGCAAACGTTGGCTGTGGGGCTGCCGGTGCATCGAACCCCCATGGGCTCCAAGCCAGGAGGCTTGTTCCATCAAACCTGGCTGGAGGCAAATCATCCACCTTATCCCTGGGCCCAGGACACCCAAAGAAGTCATCACAGCCACCCTCAAAGGTTTTCCTGTGTGAGGAAACAATTAGCTTATTAGAAGGCAGTTTAATTTTCTTCTGCTAAAGCAGGCGGGTGAGCACAGCGTGGTCATTTCCTAGTGCCTGGCAGGACCAGCTGCCCCTGGGCGCTGCTGGGACCTGGGGCGGTGGGAGATGCGTGGTCCTGGGGAGGATGGATGGATGCCTGCACGTAGGAGCTCGTCTCTGAGCTCAGGGGCATCTCTGGTCGAGGGTACTGGAGCGACAGCAGCAGAGCAGGAGCTGGTACCTCCAAACAAGCACGTAGGTGCTTGCAGGAAAGCAGCTTAGTTTCAAGAGGGAGCAGTGTGTGGGTTCATACTCTCCTGATTTCTACTGTACCAAGGCTGGTGGCATTGCCCAGCTCTGTGTAGCATTGCAGGGCACAGCAATGCTTTGGTTTCAGGGTCACATGCTCTGGGTTTCAGTCTCAGACTGCAGCAGGATGGGCTCAGCCACTGCTGTCCCAGAGGTGCTGCAATTCATTCTCCTTCTTCTCTGCTCTTCCATTGTTTTTTTTGTTTGTTTGTTTTTTTTTTGCCTTAATCATGATGCTCTAATCAGGGATTGAAGGTGTGTGTTGAATAAAAACCTGTAATTCAGCTGTGCATCAGTGCTGACCATATCATCTGTGAGAAAACCATTTCTAGCCATTCATGAGCTGCGTTCCTGGAGGTCGGGAGGGTCCTTGATGACCATGTGTTGGAAAACTCCTGGGTTGGGGCACTGAGGGGTGATGCAGCCCTGCACAGGGCTGCCAGGCAGTAGGTGATTTTGAGAGTGCAATGAGGCCAGCAAGGTTGGGGGTGATGGGACTTATGGGCCAACCGACCCTTTTCAGCCAAGTTTTGCAGGACCTCTCAAATGCAATGTGGTCTTTAATGAAAATTGCCTTATTTTTGGTGGTGGGAGGGATTGAAACTTCTTGTAGGGGTATAGGTCTAATTGCTTAAGCTCACAGGGTGTCGCAGCATCTCCCTGTGTGAGCAACTGTCCCGTGGATCCCACTGCTCCCTCCTCCCCACCTGTGAGCAAATCTTGCCCTTCAATTTTCTCTCCTCTTTTACCTCCTCCTTCTTCCTTCCAGAGTCAAGAAGAAGAACAAGCCCTTGAACCTCAAGATCAACAACAGTGTGGGAAGCTGTGAGAACATCCCTGCGCAGCGCTCCCCGCTCCTCTCCGAGCGTTCCCTGCGCTCCTTCTTCGTGGGGTATCCGCCTTTCCTTCCTTCCACCCCTCCCGTCCACACCGAAGCCACCTTCTCAGCAAGTAAGTCCAAGTGTCTCCCTAAGGTCCCCCTTCCATGGGGTGGGTGATGGCTGATGCCAAACAGAGGATGTGACTGTGGGAAACTTGAGGGGTGTGGAGGACATTGGTTAAGTGTTTCAACCGGATCAATGTTCCATTGGTCTGGTTCCAACCCTGGAGATGGGCAGGGACGTCTCCCACTGGATCAGGAGCTCCAAGCCCCATCCAACCTGGCCTTGAACACCTCCAGGGATGGGGCAGCCACCACTGCTCTGGGCAACCTGGGCCAGGGCCTCCCCACCCTCACAGCAAAATATTTCTCGCTAGGATCTCATCTCAATCTCTCCTCTTTCAGCTGAAAACCATCCCGTCTCATCCTGTCCCTGCACTCTCTGATCAAAAGCCCCCCCTCAGCTCTCCTGTAGGTCCCTTTGATGGGTTTGGGCTGATGAGTTCACCCAAGGCGTTGCTGTTGGCTGGGGAGAAGCAGCCTGACCCTTATATCCCTGTCCTGGACGGGGTGCTCCTATGGATTCTGCAGGAATTGAAGCTTTTACAAGCCAGACATGACTCTTAGCCTAAACAAAACCCTCCCAGAAAACGTGTGGCAGCTGCTGGGAGCGATTTGCGTGCCAAGAGCTGTCACAGGGAGGGCGAGTTCCTCTTGTTACTTAGCTAAAAGCTTCCTCTGACTCCATATGCAAGCTTGTTTTCTGCCACTTTCCCCTCCCCAGGCTTTCCCCTTCTGTTTACTTTCCCAAATGTGATCTTTCTGGCTCATTTTGGGTTCTTCCAGTCATTCTTACTGCTCAGCTCTTGACTGAAGAAAGGGTTTGCAGGCAACATCCTTCCCTGCCCATCCAGCCCCTTGGCACTGGCAGGTTTTCCTCCTTGCCATGCTTCTCACTGGGGTGGGAAGTGACACCAGGATGGCTTTATCAGGCACCCCAAGCAACAGTTTGCAGGTGCTGATGTGATGGGGTGGTTCCTTTGTCCTGCTTTCATCCCCACATCCTCTCCCATCCAGCCCCCCAGCGTCAGCAGCTTTTCCTCCTCACCATGCTTCTCACTGGGGTGGGAAGCAGCACTGGGGTGGCTTCACCAGGCACTCAAGCACCAGTTTGCAGGTACTGGTTGCCGGTGTGATGGGGCAGTTCCTTTGCCCAGCCCTCTGCAAGGCAAAACTCTCATAGTTTCTTTCTGTCATTACTTTTTTACACCAATGAGCTGCTGGTTAGGATTGTTGAAGGGCCACTAAGCCATTTCTGGCATCCTATTCCTTTCCTTTCTTTGGCTTTGGGGACAGCGGTACCTGGCAGGAGCTATGCGGGCAGGCAGTGTTATTTCTAGACATATTCAACTACCTGACTCGCCATCAGGTTTGCCTGGCGCGAGGGGTATTTTTGCATTGCTCTTTCCCCCGCGGCATCAGCTGAGCTCACTTGCAACCCAGAACACTGGGGACTAGTGAACCAGAAACCAAGAAATACGACCCGTTCTCAGCAACCCCCCACTGTGTCTGGTTGCATTAGGTTTCCTCACGCATCAACATTGGATTAAATCCCATGGTGTAATAACCTGATGTAACGTGGCACTGCAGGAACGTGATGCGATGAGAAGTGATGGGCTATCAAGTGACTAACGCTGCTGGAGAGGTGTCTCTTCTCATTTCGCTTGGCCTTCCGACGTTCTTGGCTACTGTGAATGTTTGTTTTCTGGGCTAGTTGTGAGCTATGGAGAAGAGAGTCTTGGTTGCTTCAGCTGTTTGATCCCTTTTGAGAAGTTTTAGCATCAGCCAAAGCGTTTGGTCCTTGCAGGATCAGAATCTATGCGCTCAGCCACCCTTGCTCCTGGAACCTGTGAGGAAAATGGGATGCAAGGCAAAACCATCCCACTGGATTGTAGTTTTTCTAGGTCTCTTCTGTATCTGCATCGTTTCTGTACTGGTGGCCTTGTCCTCCAGCTGCATCCTGGGTTTCTATCTGCTTCTACGTTTGCTTTCCAGTTTGCGACCCTGTGGGAAGAGTGGACGTGTCCTGCATGTGGCAGCTGGATGCTGAGCGTGGCCCTGCAGGGAGAGAGATGGGGTTTAATGGAGCTTGATGCCAGGGTTCATTACCTTGCAGGGAGGAGATGAGTTATGCCAAGCACTGCAGAGGCGTATTTATTTGTGGGGAGGAGCAGATATTGCTGTAACTTTCCCCATGCCCAGAATTTCTGTTATGGGACCTGGGTGGCTTCCCTTAGTCTGGCACACAGTGTTCTGTATGTCCTCAGGTCCCCTGGTCTCATCTTGCTGCTGTCGTTGCTGCTTCAAAGTAGCTGACCTTGTAGGTCCTAAGAGAAGTGCTGGTTGTGCTTTGGGGGGTGACACCTCACCCCATGTCCTGGGGTGCCACTATTTCTTGTTGCCTTTCAAGTGCAAGGCGTTTCCCACATGCTGCTGGATGAGCTCTGTGGGGTTCACCAAGAGTGGGAGCCAATGCATCAAGCCCACCTCGCATCCCAAGGGGTCTCCTTGTCCCCATCCCCATCTTTGAGGTGTAGATGCAGTTTAGCACCTGAATTCTCCACCATATTGCATCCCTATAACCATGGGTACCTAGGCTTTTAAAAAGGAAAATGCCTCTTCCCTTTTCTCTTGTGGGATCAGCGTGGCAGCACCTGACATGCTCTGGATTGACGTGGAATTACTTCCATAAGCACTGAAACAAAAATATGTTGTTGTTGTTGGATTGAGATGCAGGAGAGGAGGCTGGTGAGCCCTTGGCGAGACCCCTCTCTCCCCAGCTGTCTCTCGATCTCTTTTCAACAGCCAGCATGTCTTGCTGCTTGTGGCAGGAACACGCTCCCATCTGTGTCATCTCTGGTCCTGATCAGATGCAGATTTGGGTGCTTTTCTCTCATTTTTAACAACCGAATTGCCCTCACGGGAATAGATTTTCCCAGATGTGAAGTGAGAGTGCAAGGGCTGGCAACAAGCTGCATGAGGAGCCTCTGAACACACACAAGGGAGAGATGTGGCCTGAGAGCAAGAGAAGAGCTGTAGAGCATCCCCTCGTACATGGAGTTATGAGCAGTTGAGCCCTCAAAATCTTCGTCTTGTCCCTCAAAACCTGATCACAACTGTTTTAATGTGGTCTGCAGTGATGCTCACCTCACCTCTCCTCGGCTCCCAGCTGGGTACATTGACCCATTCCTGTGTCTCAGCTCTGTTGCATCCACGGTTGCCTTTGGTGCCTCTCTGTCTGTGTCCCTCCTGGGTCGCTTCTCCTGGATCCCAGACCTGTTCTGTCTCTTGCCTTTGTGCCCGAGGACTTTGCAGGTTATGGCACTGACTTTCTACCCTGGTAAGCAGCCTGGTTGTGCCTTCCTGGGGCTTGGGTGGTCAACCAGTGATGGCCAAGTGGCAAGTGCTGAGTTGCCATGAGAGCTCTTAGTGCTTCCTCAGCCTCTGACTGTCTGCAAAAGAGCCCTCTGAAGGGCTGGAGTTGGGTAGGTATGGCTGGCAGAGAGGGATTCAAGACATTGTCCAGTGGATCAAGCCCTGTGCTGGGAATCCAGGAGCACTAAATCCAGCCTTTCTGCTGCAAAGGACCAGGCAGGATCTGAGAGCATGATGCTGGTGTTGAACGTGCTGTGAGGCACATGTACAAGCAGTCAGTGCTATTTAGACCACGGCTCCTCTCTGCAGACATAGAACAATTTGGATTGGAAGAGACCTTAAAACTCATCCAGTTCCAACCCCCTGCTGTGGGCAGGGACACCTCCCACTGGATCAGGTTGCTCCAAGCCCCATCCAACGTGGCCTTGACATCTCATCCCTAATGCTGGGGGTGGTTTCATGGGAAGAGACTTCTCCTTAATGCTGTCCCAACCCAGTCTTCAACAGGGGACTTCCCAAGCAGAACATCCTTTTTTTGTGACCATCCTTTCTCCTCGCTGAGCCTGCCCAGCTGCCAGTACAATCCATGGAATGAGCATTCCATGGCTCTGTGGGCAGCACAGCTGGGACCTCCTTGCAGCCCACAGCTGGCCACAGCTGGCTGCCTCTCCATCAGGCTGCTCCAGACGGAGGGTTTCCTACCCCAGCAAAACAGTGTGGAGAGTGTAATAATACGGCTTTGTCTGGGTAAGCCTAATTGACCCTGCAAGGCTGTGAATTGAGGGGGAAAAATCACAATGTGAGTATTTAAGCCAGCAAAGCAACTGAACATGGCATTTTGGCTGTATAAATAGGATTGTTACGCTGCAAGGAGGAACTGCCGGGATTATAAAGTGACTCTGTTTTCTTACTAGAGAGATGCTGTGAGAATAGCTCTGCCTTGTTCGGCTGCTTTGGGTGATCCCCTCTGCACAGGCTGAGGCTTTGTTTCCACTCGCAGCAGGGACACGGCTGTGTTTGGACCTGGCTGTGATTGTGTTCAGAATATTTGCACTGATGGAGGGGGCAGGTTGAGCCCCTTTTTAGCTTGAATCCTGCCTGGATTTTATATCATGGAGGGGAAAGCTGCCAGTGCTGCTGCTCTGGTGTTGCTGCAGCTTCCTTTGCTGCTGCAGCTGAGCTATCTGGGGATCTCTCCCATCCTATTTTGGTCCTAAAACCAGCCAGAGTGGGGACTGTGGTGACTTGAGGAGGGACTTTGCACCCTTGGGTGCATTCTTTGCTGTGGAGCAGCTTGCTGGTGCACTTGGTTCCTTGGCTGGGTCCATGTAACATCTGCTGGTGTCCCCCATCACCAGCATGATATGGGCCCTGCGCTGTTATTTCTACCTGGAAATGGGAGATGCAGCTGATGGTGGATTTGCCGTGGTTGCCTGTTTCAGGAGGAGGCTGCACTCTGGTGTCTCCTCATAATCTCTCCAGGGGACTTAACCATCCTGGGGCTGGCACTGGGAGTGTTTTGGTGGCTACCCGGGGTAGATGCAGGTCTGTAGGACATCTACAGACAAGTACAAAGTCTCTTGGCTGTTCCGTGGTTTCATAGTGATTCATCCCAGGATGCTTTCCAAGTTCACTTCCATCCCTTTTATCCATCCCATTCTTAATGTGAGCGTTTCCCTGTGCTGTTTGTTGTAGTAGGAAGAGGAGGGTTTGTTTATTGGGCTGTCACTGTGATGGATAACACATTCACGCCAGTTCCCTGGGTATCCAGAAAGGTGCCAGGAAATTAAAAGGGATGTCATACCAAAACACTGTCCCTGTTGGTGTGGCTCCCTGTGCTGTCTGCCCCCGGTGATGCTCCTGGTGTATTTGATGAGGGTGTTGGGGCTTGCTGAGGGCATCGCTGCCCTCTTGCTCTGCCCCCGGGGAGCATGGAAACCCCAAACAGATGGAATAGGAAAGCTCTGGCTGCTCTCCCCCATGCAGGAGATGCTCAGGCATCCTGCCTTCTGACTAGGGAGCGACGAGGAAACATCCGCACCGGCAGCTGAAAGGCACCGGGGAGCTGTCGAGATGGCAGCAGGGACAAGGAGGGCGTCACGGCCGAGGCAGCATCCTGGTCCCCGTCACCTCTGAGATGCGCGGGTGCCACTCAGGGGCCAGTGGCGGCTGTCACAGCTGCCTGTCACCGCTGGGGAGCCGGGCACAGGGCTCTTCGCCCATGTCGGCTGTCAGAGACGTGCCGGAGGCGGCTGTCACCCTCTGCCTGGACAGTATCCCCCCTTCCCCACTCTCCTCGCAGCACATCTGATCCCGTCAAGCACAGGCTGTTGATTCAAGGATAAGCTGTGCTGCGCGGAGCAGGAGCTGTGACCTTTGCCAGTGTGATGCTGCAGTGGAGGAAAGCGCGGAGGTTTTGGGGTGTTTGGATGGAGGGTGGCATCCCCCAGCTCTGGGTGCTTGGCTGTGAGGATCGATGTGCTGGGTGGTGGCACCGGGCAGTGTCGTGACGTTGGGAAGCAGGTTTTACTTTTGAGAGCCCCTCCTGGTGATGGGGAGGCAGGAAAGGGATGGGTGCTCGTCTGGAGGGTCCCCACTGAGCTGCTCAGTGGGCAGCAGCTGCGTTCCTCCCTGGGAAATCACTCCTGTGCCCATCAAATACCACCTCAGAGGAAGAAAGGAGGGGAAATAAAATCCTAAACCTGCCCTTATGCACTTGTGCAAGGGGAGTTATGGCTAAGAGAGCTCTGATTTTCAAGCCGTAAAGGAGGTTGCTGGTGATAAATGTCTAAGTAATGACTGACACCCGGGCAGGGGAGGTCAGGAGACATCAATCGTCGTGGGGCAGCTCGGGGTCGTTCCACGGGGCGGCGAACTGCCAGCAGCAGAAGGATGGAGGGCAGGCAGCCTGCTTCGTGCTTCAAAGCTCACGGGGGTCAACAATGGTTGGACTTGATGATCCGGTGGGTCTCTTCCAACCTGGTGATTCTGTGATTATCCTGCTGCAGCTCCTTGGGTCCAGCATTTCTCCATCATGCACAAAGCCTTTCTCCCCCCCTTTGCCCCCCAGCATGAGATACACTCCATGGCCATGAGGTTTTTTTTGTTTTTTTTTTTTTTTCCTTGCAGTTACCTCTTTTTGTGGCAATTTTTTTGCTGAGAATATTCTTCCTGCACTTTGGGAAGCTTGCTGCATCTCCACCTTCCCTTTTGGCATTTGATGTTGTGTGGGGAGAAGTGGGTGTCCTCTGCACGGGGGTTAAAGAGAATTAACTTCAGAGCCCCCCGAAGCCTTGGGGCTGTTTCCTGAGGCTGTGGGGCACCTTCCCCTGCCCTTCTGCCCCACTTTGCTTGTTTTCCCTCTTTCGAACAGCAGGTCTATTGTTAAACGCCGTGATCGTTCGTGTATCGCTCCCTCTAATGATCATAATTAGCTGTGAATCACGCAGGTCTCATTTTTGTTAGGAGGTTAAAATTCCCGATACACTTTAATACATTTTTGCAGCAAGCACATTTAGAAAGTAATTAAAAGGCTCAGCCGTCTTTGCCTATGTTCCCTCTCCCCCTCCCGGTGGTGGCAGGATTTAATTGAGGCCAGCTGAAAGTTAGTGGCAATAAATTGTGGCTGATAAAGCGGAGGCTGTGATTTAATTCTGGGAGAGGAGCTATTCTCAGCGTACTTAGTTCGTCAAGGAGCGGTGGTGAGGGGGAAACTTATTTGTATATATGTGATTTACTGATGAGAAAATGGTGTTTAGGGAGGGATAGTGGTTGCAGTCCTACTTGAAAGCATCATCTTTAGGGCTTGCGGGCATCCCTAGGAGCCTGCAGATGTTGGGGTAGCGGGAGGGATGCTGGTCCCCGAGCACAGCGTGGGTTGTTTCAAGGGCTGTTGAGAAGCGTGGGTCAAAAATATTGGTGTAAATCAGCCTACCCGGGGCTGGGGGCAGCAATTACTTTAATTGACTTTGTAGGCCTTCGACATCTTAATCGCTGGCTGTGCCCGCAAGGTAATCGGGGCTGAGGTGGCGCAGTAAGAGAAGGAGTCAGAGCATCTGCCTGCGGGAAGGATTGGAGATGGATGTGTTTTCAGCTGCTCCCGAGACTTTTAACAACCACGGAGCTGCGCCGGCGCTGGGTGCCTTGGACGGGAAGCGGGATGTAAATGTAACCTTCAGAAAGAGAGTGCAATTAAAACACCCTGCCGCCTGCTATATTAAAAGGGGATATTAAAGCAAACAGTGGCTCTCCCTGCTCAGAGGGATAATATCGAAAGTGTATTTAGTGAAGGATTTGCTGGTGTTCTGAGCAAACGGCCGGGCTCTGCGCCGTGGCTCGGCTCATCGTGTGCCCAGGCTGGTTGCTTCTGCCTGGGAAACCTCTCAAATCCCTTATTGAAAACTCCAGCCTCTGAATCCCCGGCACTGATCCCCATATTGCATGGGGCAGGGTGTCTCCTGTGGCCAGTGCAGCTGGAGGAGGAGGAGGAGCAGCGTCTCTGCCCTTGCTGAGGCTGAAGGGGGACGTGGAGTCCGAGCACAGCGCTGGCACGACTATGCTGCTGATTACCTGCCTGCTCCAGCCGGCGCTAATGAACTTATCTCTTTTTCCTTACCCAGCCAAGGTCCTGTTACCCTTTCTCCCTCCTTTTCCCTTTGAAGGAGGGTGCTGAGGCTGCTTTTTACTTTGTTTTCCTACTTGAATACGAGTTAAATTGCCTTCTGAGCGGCTGACACTTAGCTTTTTGTTCAGCCACAACTACGAGACGTGATGTCTTATTAATAAATGATGCAGTTGCCGTTTCAGCTTCATTTTCCCTTTTGTGTTTGAATATCATGACGTGGCTCTGACAGCTTTGCAGTCCCACTCTGTGTGCAGGTGGGTGCAGCACCCATGGGTGTAGGTGTGTCAGCTTCCATCTCTCTCCCTGGTCCAAACTGGGGGCTTTTATAGGGGGCAGGAGACCCCGATTCCCCACAGACCCAAGCACAAATCCAGACTCCTTTTGCTTTCCAGAAAGGGATGTCTGTAAGGGGAAATATTAAGCAAACCCTATTTTTGGTGTTCATCCTTTGCTCCCTCCCCAAAAGCTTGACCCCTTGCTCTTGCCTTTGTTACCACCTGATGGTTTTCCCTGGCTCTCCTCTCCCTGCAGATACGCTGTCAGTGCCTCGCTGGTCCCCGCAGATCCCCCGTCGAGATCTAGGAAACTCAATAAAACACAGGTAAGCCAAACCTGCCACAGCGCTGGGGGATGAGCATCTCCCTTTCCATCTCTGGTCCAGGATGGAGGGCTCAGGGCTGTTCCCCCTTTCCCATGCTGGGCTGGGCTGTCCTAGAAGCCCATTTAAATTCCATTTCAGTTGAGATTTGGTTTAGATAAGGCTTGAGCTGCTATCAATAAAAGCTGTGTATAATCAGTGACCCTACCAACCTTCAGCAAATTTCCCATCTCCGGATTATTGCCCTTCTTGTATCCTATTGCAAGAAGAAGCACTAGGAATGAGCTTAGTGCTGCTGTGCAATGGGGCAGCTGCTTCTTTGATGGGCTGGAAACTTGGGTTCCCAGGGCAGGGAGGGGTTCTGGGGACTCTGACCACAGCCTGGGGTGGGCAAAGCTGGGGTGCTGCAGCAAGCCAATGGCTAATGCCCTGCCTGGAGCAGGCTGTGTCTTTTGCATAGCCAAAGGAGGACTCAGATTTGTTCTTTGGCATCCCTAAAATGTGCCTCAATACCTGCAGCAGCATTTGGTAGATAAGAGTGGCTCGAGAGATGTTTCTGCAGGAGCAGAAGATAGGGCAGCACAGCTTCATCTCTCCCTGGCTGCCATCTGTGTTTCTCTCTGCAGGTTTTCCACCAAGTACTGGATGTCTCAGACCTGCACCGTCTGCGGGAAAGGAATGTTGTTCGGCTTAAAATGCAAAAACTGCAAGTAAGTTGCAGCACTGGAGCTGTTTGTGTTGAGCAAGGACTCGGGTGCGGGGAAACCAGCCAGCCTCTCACCAGCTCATCCTTGCAGAAGGCTTTAATGAGACATCAAATTGGGTGAAGAACGCCCTAAGATGGGGCTGAGGTTGGGTCTGAGTGCTGGGGATGGGAGGGGGGTCCTTGGGGAGGCTGCTGTCTGCCAGACCTCGGCTCTGCTTGCACCAGAGCTCTGACTCAGATCCTGACAGCCTCCCTGCTTGCTGCCGGCCTTGGCCTGGCTTTAGATGATGGTGTTATAGGGTTACGTGTGGAATTACCTGCAGGAGATGGAAGGGATGGATGTGCTGGACTGGGGGGCTGAGAGCGGCTCCAATGAGAGCATCGTGTGCCTGTGGGGTAGTGCTGGGCATGGGATGGTTTTTGCTTGCAGACTTGGGTTGTAGCCTCTATTCTATTTTGTATCAGAGGTCTTAGAATTGTAGAATCAGAGAAGCATGGAATGGTTTGGGTTGGAGTGGACCTCAAAGCCCATCCGGTTCCACCTCCTGCCATGGGCAGGGACACCTCCCACTGGATCTGGTTGCTCCGAGCCCCATCCAACCTGGCCTTGGACACCTCCAGGGATGGGGCAGCCACCACCTGTATGGAAAATCTGGGCCAGGGCCTCCCCGCCCTCACAAGGAAACATTTCTTCCCAATACCCCATCTCAATCTCCCCTATTTCAGCTCAAACCCATTCCCCCTCATCTTATCCCTCCACTCCCTGATCAGGAGCCCCTCCCCAGCTTTCCTGGAGCCCCTTTCAGCACTGGAAGCTGCTCTAAGGTCTCCCCGCAGCCTTCTCTTCTCCAGGCTGAACAACCCCAACTCTCTCAGCCTGTCCTCCTGGTACTGAGAAGCCAACCCTCTCCAAACAGCAATTAAGCTGTGATGCAAAGTTGCTGGCCATAAAACTTGGTGGGACTGGAAAAAGATAGCGAGGCAGAGGCTGAGAGCACTTATGCTGCGTCAAACCCAGCGTAGCCCAGCTCTTACACAGTATCATGCAGCCATCAGTACTTAGTAAAGCTGCTTCTGGAGACACGATTGCTGGGATGGATTCTGGGAATATGCTGATTGTCTGGGAGCAACTGAGTTAGGGCGAGTGATAATGATCACTGTTGCTGTTGATTAAATGCTGATGAGTTAGCAAATTGGGATTTAAACCTAGATAAGAAATGCTTGGTTACTCTGCAGCTGGTGGTGGTTTTCTGGAAGTGATAGTATCAAATATATATAGATTTTTAAAGCAGTGATTCCTGCTGCATTTGATGCTCAAACAACTGGAGGCTTTGCTGCCTGTGGTCCCTGCCTGGGGCTGGTCCCCATGCAGGAGGAGGGATGCTGGGATGCTCTGGCTCTGTGTCGCTCAGAAAAGAGCAAATACATTCCCTGGTTGTTAAAAGTTAGGGTGAACACGAAGTATTTAGGTTCATAGCCACCTGGCCCCAGCATAAAACAAACAAACAGACCCCAAATCCCCCCAAGCCTTGAACGCTGAATTAATCTTTGCCTTTCCCTCTTGGAATGGCTTTGTAATAAAAACGAACACGCGCGACTCCTGAATTTTCATTACCCAGCTCATTGACTTGTAGCTGCTGTCTTTTTATTCATCTTTTACCCTTGGTTTTTTAAACCCTTTCCTCTTCATTGTTTTCTCTCTCGTGGCTCTCCCTGCTCTGCTGGGGCTGTTGTGGAGGAGCGTGAGCTGGGGACTTTTTTCCATCCCTAATTAAGAATGAACGGGACCGTTTTGAGGCGACGGGAGCCTGCTTATGCCTATATGCATGACCCAGGGGTGAAACCCTCCATAGATTCCTGCCCCAGCTCTGCGAAACCAGGCAAAGCTCTGCAGAATATTCAACGTAGCTGTAAATGCTCTCATTATTTTCATTAAATGCGTTGGTACTAAAGCTCGGGAGGGAGGGCACAATGGCAGAGATTCATCGGAAGCCAAAGGCAGCCGGGGCAGCTGCTTCCATCCCCTCTGCTGCCCCTGGATTTAATTAAGCATAAAGCAGCGTTGGCACTGGATGGTGGTTGAGGGAAGTGTCTTTCCTGTGAGTGTGGGTCTCTGCTTCTTTTATTTCAGCTGAGACTGGCAGAAATGATTATTTTGGGCATCCTCAGGCTGGCTGGTATGTGCCTGGTCCCCCAGAGCCAGCAGAGAAAGGGGGAGTGAGGTGGTCCCACCAGGTCTGGGGGTTCCTGCACCCTTTTATTGGATCAGATGCACTGACCATGGCACTTGTTTGTCCTCCCTGCCAACCCACCCTGATGCTCTGGGATGTGCACCCCACACCGTTTCTAATCTGTGTCCACATTCTGAGAGGGCAGCGTGGGAAATGTGCGTCTTCCTCAGTGAAAGCTGCAGGACGCAGGGATGCACAAGGGTTTGCTTGGGCAGCGAGCACCCAGGGGCTATGAACAACCAAAATATGACATCAAGTCACCTTCCTGAGTGGAGAAAGAGTCCCTGGACTGCAGTTTGCTCCCTGCTCTGAGCTGCATCCCTTCGGCTGTACCACGATGCTCTGTGTCCCCTTCACCCTCGCTTCTCACCCCATTTTCTCTGTTCCCTGCTAGGCTCAAGTGCCACAACAAATGCACCAAAGAGGCCCCTCCGTGTCACCTGCTGATCATCCATCGGGGAGGTAAGGGCCTTTCTTCCCCCTTCTGCCTCCGTGGATGTTGCCACCAGGTAAAACTTTCAAAAGCCCCCCGGGCGATTCGGGAGCCTGACTCTTGCTGCCGGCCGGCTGGTGGGACGGAGGCTCCCGAACCGCTTTGGGCGCTCTGTGAAAATTTTACCCACCGTTTTTTCCGCTTGTAGGGAGACGAACCGTTCGGGGCGAGGCAGATTTGCATTGCAAACCACTTCCACCCACCCTTTCCCTGCCTCCTTTTCTTTTCAGATTCCCCACCGCACGGGGTAAGTGCAACAGGTTTTAGCCTTTTGCTACCGTCGAGAGCTTAGGGTGGATGCGTGGCACCCGAAATGTCCCGCGGCGCCGTCGGTGCATGGGGGTCCCCGTAACGGGGATGCGGCCGTGCCCCCTGCGGATGCTCGTGGTGCTCTCGGAGCTGCCTTATCCTGCTCTCCTCAGGAAAGCCCGTCTTAAAACCTGCGGAGGAGGGAGAACTTTGCAGCAGGATGACGGGCATTGCTTCCCACCTCTTTTCTTCCAGATTTTGGCCGAGTGCTTCCTGACGGCCAGAGGACTGTGACTGCCTAATGGAAACGCTTCCAATTACCGTTGCCTCTAATTTTGAGTTCTGAAGGCTGTTGCTCTGTGCTAAATACCACCAAACCCACACTTCTTGGTTTAATAATGGGGAAAGCTTTGCACTGGCTCCCATGCCCTTGCTTGCAGCAATTTTGGGTGGAAGGGGCTGAAGACACTCCCGTCGTGCTCTGAGCTGCTGCAAACCCTGACCAAGGGGCAGGAAAAGCAGTGTCCCCGTGCTGCTGGGGGGCAGCTGGGCTCCCAGGACTGGGGTTTATGGCTGTGGTCTGTGATGTTGCAAGACCTAGAGCTGCCCACTGTGTGTTTTATCGTGGGAGCAAGGAGTGATGTGGCTTTGGGGTGCCCTAAGCATCAGTGAAATAGCCCCCCTGCAAAGCTTTTAAATACATTGCCTTGCAGCCAACCCATTCCTGATTCCCCTGGGCTGCAGGCTGCCTTTCCTCTCAATAAAAGTCTCCCTGCTAAGAGCAGGATGCTCTGAGCCAGCTCCTTCCTCTTGCCCCAAAGTGCAAGAAGAGATGGTGCCTTCTCCCAGTGCTGGCTGAACCCCCAGCTCACAGGGTGGTCGTGGAGGCTGCTGACCCACTCTGAATTGTTGACCCTCAGTGCGGGAAGAAGAATACACTTTGCATCCCATCCATATCCTGGGAGGGTTGCCTGTAGCCTGGGTGCTGGGGGGAGCTCGGAATCTGGCTGCCTTCCTGGTGCAGGAGCCCAGCGGCTGGAGGTGCAGCCAGAGATCGCTTTGGAGAGCGATTCAGGAGTGGTTTGCAAGTGCAGGGTTGACCCCAAGTTCTCCTTTGATGATTTGACGTCTCTCCATCTCTCTCCCCTTCCTTTCCATCCCCTTTTCCCCTCTCTCCCTTTTTAATCCAGCAAGGTTAGTCCGGACAGAGTCGGTGCCCTGCGATATCAACAACCCCTTGCGGAAACCCCCCAGGTATTCAGACTTGCACATCAGCCAGACACTCCCCAAAACCAACAAACTCAACAAGGTGAGCTGCTCCTCCCTGTGCCCTCAACCCCCTCTTCATGCCCAGCCCCTGCCAGAGGGGACCAGCCCCGTGTTGCCCAAATATCCGTGGCTTTTACTGGTTCTTTGCACGCAGCAAAGATGGTATGAAGATACCAAAGTGGTGGCATCTTCAAATGCTACTCGAGTCGGATCGTTTGAGCCACCCCATCTGCTGCAGCTTTCCCAGCAGGGATGCTCCTTGCACGAGGAGCAGTGACTTTCCCAAGGCATGTCCTTCTCCATCAATCCCGTTTGCTGGGTGGGAGCAGAGAGTCGTTTCTAAAAGGAGTTTGAGAGCAAAAAAGGGCCGTGCCCCAACCTTGTGTTTGGAGCAGGAGCAGGTGGGCAGGCTGTCCCTAGGATGTAGCATCTCCCAGCCCCTCAGCTTAAAAACAAAATAGGATCAGTGCTTTCAAAATAGCCTGTGTCCCACTGGTCCTGCTCCATTGTGGCCTTTAAATCTCCCAAATAAGCTGAATTTGTGGGGGGTTTGAGGTCTCTGCACTGCCTGAGACTTCTGTAAATAACAGATTTATTGTTACAAATAAAAGAAGCCCAGAATTTGATTGTGTCCCTGGCAAAGCTCGTCAAGCCAGACCTGACAGTGCATTCCTTGCTTGCTTCTGCCCTGCATTAATAACAATAAAACTGTCCTGGGGCTACTTGTGATGAAATTTTGAGCCTGTTGCTTTCAGTGGCAAATTGCTCGTGGCTAGCCAGAGGTAGCACAGGGTGCGCTACCCATCGCAGTGTGTGGAGGTGCATGTGAAGCTTGTCCTTGCCTTGCTTAAAAGGGTCAACGAAGGGCTTGGGCTGTGGTGGCTGATCCATCTGAATCTGCTTCAGCTCAGCCCCCTGCTCTGAGCAAGGCGCTGGTGTTTTGGCTCAAAGGAGCTTGGTAGAAGCAGCCAGGTCCTTGATGTCTCTAAGGACAGAGGCTCGTGGATGTGGCCTCCAGTGCTGGACTCAGTGGCCATGGCTCCACAGAGCCATCAGGGTTTGGGAAGCCCTCTCCTGTTGGCGTGTAGCCTGGAGGGGCTGGAGGAGGAGCCCCTTTTCCAGTGTGAAATGGTCTTGGTGCAAACTGTGAATACAAACGGCTTTGGAAAAGACCAGGCTGGGGCTTTCATTGTGTTCCAGGGCTTCTGGAAACGGGGTTGGGGGGGGCGACTGGGCTGACCTGTGTAGCTCTTGTTTGTCACTTGGGGTCACCTGCACTGCAGCACTTTAGGACGGCACTGGCTGGCACTGCTCTCACCGGCTCATCTCTTCTCTCCTCCCTGTGCTGCAGGACCACATCCCGGTGCCCTACCAGCCAGACTCCAGCAGCAACCCCTCCTCCACCACCTCCTCCACACCCTCCTCGCCGGCTCCCCCGCTGCCCCCTAGTGCGACGCCCCCGTCCCCCCTGCACCCCTCGCCGCAGTGCCCGCGCCAGCAGAAGCAGTTCAACCTGCCGGGTACCTTGAGCTGCCCACCTCCACATCTGCCTGATGCACGAGCCCTGGGGTGTCCTCAGGGTAAGCATCCACTCCAACTGCTTGGACTTACACTGGGATGGGGAAAAGTTGAAAGCAGGAATGAGCAGCACAGATGAATTCAGGATCATTCCAGTTGGGAGGAAGCTTGGGAGTCTCTAGTTCAACCTCCTGCTTGAAGCAGGGTCAGTGCTCAAGGCGTGATCCAGTTTGGTCTTGAAAACCTGCAAGGATGGAGCCACCACAACCTCTGTAGTCAACCTGCTGCGCTTGAGGCTACAAAAAACTTTCCAGACGTGACTTCTCTGTGGTGCGTACCTACTGCATTGCCTCAACAGCAAATGGGAGACGAGACCTTACCCCTCTACAAGGATGACTTGGGTTGACTTTGCTGTGTCTTTTGGATTGACAGGCCTCCCACAAGCTTGTTGGTAGCATACATAGGGTGATAGTGGTGAGTAGTGGATGCTGGAGGCATTTGATGTAGCTTGTTGCATCAAGTCTTGTCTGGGTGCATGGGACCCATCTGCTCCTGGAGCTTAGTCTCTTCAGGGATGGTGGAAGAGGCAGTTTGGTCATAGTTGTTTGGTGACCCCATCATGCATCAGCTTGGGAGCAGAGACCTTCCTGCAAGTCTTTTGAGATGTTGTTTAAAGTAGAAACCACAGAAGTAACCTCCAGCAGCATCTTCTTATGGGAACCTGAACCTTCTGCCGCTGCAGCTGAGCCAGCACAGGGAGCCCATGGCACGCTTGCCCATCCAGCAGGGATGGAGGATCAGACCTCCTCTGGATCAGACCCCAGCAGCTCAGGGAGATGGTTGCTCCTTGCTTTCAGGCCTGTGATGAGCAGAGCCCTGTGGCTGGTTTGATATAAAGCAGGACTTACTGTGCTTTCATCTTCCTGTGGGGGAGGTTCTCTGTGGTTCATCTCATCAAGATTGTCATGTTGGGGATTAGGATTTGAGCTTGGAAACTGCGACACGGTGACCTTTTTCTGCCCAAATTACCTGTGAGTCTCCTTTGATCTCGGCTCAGGGTTGCATAGGTCCTGCTGCAGAGCTGAGGTCAGTCTTTGAGGTCTTGAAGCTGGAGAGGAGAAGCTCTGGGGTGGTCTTTGGGGTCTTGAAGGTTAAGGAGAAGGTGCTTTCTGAGCTGGTGCCAAACTGGTGGCTTCAGCAGCCCTGTCTTATATCATATCCATGATCTGCCTGCCCATGTGAGTCAAATCAGCCTTTGGACTTCACCTGTGGAGGTTTGGGAGCCAGGGGAGGGTGCCATGACCCAGAGCACTTTGGGCAGCAACTCCTGGGGCTACCAGCAGCTGCCAGCTCCTTTCAGTACACCGGGAGGCAGGTAGGAAGGGCGTCTCCAAAGTGTGCCAAAAGCATACAGTTAGGTGGGTGAAAATGAACAGCAGCTGGAAATCCATCGCTTGGTGTCTCTGTGATGCTGGCTGGTTCCCAAAGGCCAGTTGGGAGCACTCAAACCCCACGGGCTGGGAACCAGGTGTCCAAATCCCACCGTTGAGTTTGCAGATGACATCAATGCTCTCCAAATGGTGCAGAGCAGTAGCTGATACTGGCAAAAATTAGGTTATAATCCAAGCAGATCATTAGAAGGGTAAGGTCTTCATTTTTTGGGCACCCTATGAGCCGTCATGGGTGGCATCTTCACAAGAGATGAAGGTGGGAGAGATTGGGTCATGCAGAGGAGGGCAGAGATCTGGGGTTGGCTTTTCATGGTGCAGGACTAGGCACAGGTTGGAGTCTCCCACATCTGGCTCTGCAGGCCAGTGCTTAACCCCCCTTTTCTCTTTTCCAGCTTCCCATTACTACAAGTACAAGCAGCAGTTCATTTTCCCAGGTAGGTCTCTTCGAAAATCTCTTCTGTGATGTGGGGTGCTGAGATGTCCCCTAGAGGGTTGGGTGCATGGCTGGCTCTCCTCACCTCTGGAGTTTTGCAGGGGTGTGTGTGCTAGGGTGGGACTTTCCCCCCAAACAAATATATTGCAGCACCATGCTAAGATGCTGTAGAACTTGGTGGCCCTAAATTATACCCAGCTATAGCTGAGTTTAACTAAATAGGACCTGTGGGAGAAGGGAGGTTTTTGTTGGGATTTAGTTGCCCTGGGTGCGCCTGGCACTGGGAGAGACTCCTGGTGCCTCCCAGCCCTCTCTCACTCTGCTCTCTTCTCCCTAGACGTGGTGCCTGAGACGCCGACACGAGCCCCACAGGTGATCCTCCACCCCGTCAACTCCAACCCCATGTGAGTGCCACCTCCTTCTCCCAGCTAGCGCTTCACCTTCTCCTCCCCAGGCAGTGCATCCTCACCTACCCCAGCACCCATGGGTGCTCGTTTGGCTTTACAGGACTGCTCTGGGTCTCAGGGATGCCTTTGGGGCAGGTTGGAGTAGGTGGTTGGGGTGCTCCTGCTGCCCTAACTCATGGCTCTGACTCGTGTCTCAGGGTGGAGAAAGGTTGAAAGGAGAGGGCAGAGGATTTATTTATAACCCGCTGTGGGGACAAACTGGAGGGGAGGGGGGGTCTTACTGCAGGGAGAGTCTTAGAAACCTCCACTTCTCAAACATAATTGGAATCCACATTTTCTTCTCTTCTGGCTACTAATCAGCTATGCTTGTCACTTTGGTTGGTGTTCATTGGGAAGATAATTCTGATCTTAGAAACCACCTAAAACCACCATGAGTGCATGTCCCAGCACTGATTTGATATGGTCAAAAGCTGCGAGGGTGTAAATCTGCCCCTTCCCCTGGATTAGCTGGGGATGGTGCCTCTTGGGGCGTGCAGCATCCAGCTCACCGTGCACTTTGGGCTCTGGGATAGGCAACTGGTTGTGTGCTCCTACCTCACCAAATCCATTCTGGATCTTCACCCATTCAATATTAATTACTGCAATAATTAGTATCACTCATCCCTGCTATCTGTGTGAGCACCCAGAGCATGGGTGGGAAGGAGCTGCTCTCCAAAATTAGCAGCAAATCTGGTGCTTCTCCTCCCTGCTTCCTTTAGTCCCAGTGCAGAGACGTGCTGTGAGGAGCAGGAGCCGATGCCTGTGCATGTTCCCCACCTCACTGTGTTTTTACCCGGCGGTAATTCAGTGATTCTTTTTAACAGACTGGAAGGAAACCCACTGCTTCAAATTGAAGTGGAGCCCACCTCAGAGGTGAGATGGCTGAGCTCACTTCTCTGCTTAATGAGCCTTTATTTTATACACATCTTGGGGCACATTCCACAGGAACCAGATACGTTTAGCATCTGTGCAGTGAAATTGCTGATAATTGAATCAATGGCCAGGTCTGAGCCTGCTCAGGCATTCGTGTCCTCACCCCATGAACAGGGACCCTGATGAGCTTCATGTCTGCCCTCAAGTTTATAATTCAATAAACTTTTAAATGCATGAAAATGTGATGGAGGGGAGGGGATGGAGAGTAAGGTCGGGGATGCAGATTTAATGGGCGTTGTTAATCCTGTAGAAAGCATCTATAGACCATCAAGAGGAAAGTCAGACCCATCCTGGGGAGTTAAATGCTCTGGTGTGTTGCTCTCTCATATTTAACCCTGTAATAAATAAACATCTCCCTGCAAAGTCTGGGTTTCTGCTGGCTTTGCATAAAATGCAGTTGCCTGGTTGCTTTGGAAGGCACTTGGGTGGTTTCTCAGGGTGTGAGTGAGCAGTAGGTAGGTCAATGGGGTTTTGTCCATATTATCTTCATTGGCCATCATTTTATTCCCCCGTTTCACTGTGCTCACCTCCCTTTGCCCCCTCGCAGAATGAAGAAGGCACCGAGGAAGTGCAGGAGTCCGAGGATGACTTTGAAGAGATGAACCTCTCGCTCCTCTCCGCGCGCAACTTTCCCCGCAAGGCCAGCCAGACCAGCATCTTCCTCCAGGAATGGGACATCCCCTTCGAGCAGCTCGAGATCAGCGAGCTCATCGGCAAGGGCCGCTTCGGGCAGGTCTTTCACGGGCGCTGGCACGGGGAGGTGGCCATCCGCCTCATCGACATCGAGCGGGACAACGAGGACCAGCTGAAGGCCTTCAAGAGGGAGGTGATGGCTTACCGGCAGACCCGGCATGAGAATGTGGTGCTCTTCATGGGAGCTTGTATGAGCCCTCCCCACCTTGCCATCATCACCAGGTAAGCTCCGACACCTCGCACTCAGCCAAAATGATTTTTTTTCTTTCCAAAACACCTTCTTGCTGTCAAACATTACTGGGAGGCAAGGCCGGCTGTGCTTCCCTGCCCTGTCAAAGGGGTGTTCTCCATCTGCAGTGATTTATGCCATGAAGCAGGAAGCAAATGCATTTAAGTGAGTCCAGGCAGATTCATCTGCTGTAGAAGTGGAGCTTGAGACAGGAATGGTTTGTTTTAACCAGGGGTGATGTAACTTTGTGGGATCAGCAGCTTCTGTTCTGGGTTGGGTTTATTTTGCGTGGTTCTCTGGATAGATGGTGGGATTTGGACCCTGCTTGAGTGCTGTCACAGCATGGAAGAGCCTCTAATTGCATAAAGCAGCTGGCTACATGTGGACACCAGGTTTTGTGAATAGCTTGGGGCTGTGAAAGCAGCTCAGGTATCTGGGTGGCTGGTGATGTTCAGGGTCGCTGCTGCAAGGTGCAGGAATGAGACTGCTGAAGGGGGCTTCTTGCATCTGGTTGGGAAGCGAGCTGGTATTTGGGGTCTTAACTATCTCTAACAGCTCCAGAGCTGCTTCAGTCTCAGGAAATTACCACTTACCTGCCATCACCCGCATGCCTGGGGGGGAACGCAGCCCTGAGCATCCGTGCTGAAGCAGCACCGAGCATCCGAGCGTGCTCCTTGCATGGGTGGGCAATCACAAAATCCCCACTGGCCTCAAGGCAGGGAGGCTGCAGCTGTTCTCAGAGCAGCTGTAATCGTGTGAAATACATTTATTTCCAAGTATTGAGATATTTCATTCATCTCTAGAGCGTGTACTCAGCCGCGGGGCTTGATGTGGTGTTGCTTTGCATCCCACCATGACTTACCTTCTCTCAGAGAAGTTTCCCCAAGGTGTGGTTGAATTTCTAGCCTCCTAGCAGCATTTAAAAAAGTCTACACTGAATTGGCAATGCTTTCCCCAACCATTCATGTTGAAATAGTGCATCCTCCCTTCCTGATGTCCCCTTGAAAGCAGCACCTCTGGAGTCCCAGCTGGGGTGGCTCGAAGGGTGCTGGGGTAGGGACTTTGCTCCACTCCCCTTTTTGCTCAACAGCAAAGTATTTCAACCCAAATTTGTGCCTCCTCGTGCCATTGCTTGCTCCCTGCCCTGGTGGGTTCATGGATGGAATTGGCTCAGGAGCTGCATCCTCCGGAGACAGGGTGACCCTGGCTCTCCCCAGCTGGGGATTGGAAAAAATATGCGTTTGATTTTGGACTAAAACTCAGTCATTTGGGAATATTCATTTCAGACCTCCGTCTATTAGCTAGCTTCAAGTGAAAAGCTCTTTGAACAGTGTGCAAACACACGTATTGATTGATGCATCAGGTTCCCAGCCATGTGTTACTCCGGGCAGCATTGCTGCCTCTACCTAGAGGAAAACACTGCGTCTCCGTCCCGCTCTGTGATCCCTTTGCAGCCTCTGTTTGCTCAGCTTTTCAACCCTATTCAATAGGAAAACCTGGGCAATATATTATTCTTCTTTTTTTTTAGCTCCAAAATGTGTTCTATTCTAATATCTCTTTATATCAACCCATAAATGTGCCATATTTGACAGTTTGACAAAATAAATGTGTGTTGCTGCAGCTTGACGCATTAATATGAGGTCTGCTAAGCGAACTGCTTGCCTTGCTTACCTCCCCACCTGCGCTCGGTCCCTTTTTTAAGGTCAAAGTACAGCTTTATTGGATTGCCCTAAGTATAACTTGTGCTTGCAGTGTCTCTGAGTGTTGCCTGCTCTTTACCTATGACTGCTTTTATCCGTTTTCTTCGAAGGCTGAATCAACATCATGAGAGTTTTTCAATTGTAACTGGGAAGCTGTTTGGTTTTCTGCTGCTGGGATTTCTAGGGTGTGATCGATGTCCGGTGCTATTGGCCGTGAGGATGCAGAGAAACTGAGGGGGATGCTGGAAAGGGGCTCAGAGCTCAGCCTTAGGGAGTTTTGGGGAACTCCAGAACTGCATGTGTGCACATCCCTGAGCTCTGAGATCATCTTGGAATAGGCAGAGCTTTCTCTTTTGCCTCAGCACAGACTGGAGCTGCTGCTTGGGTATGATAGGGAATGAGTCTGGGAAGAGGACAATGTGGTATGAGCTGGACTGGGAATGGTTGAGGACACTAGGAATGGTCCAGGATGTGGTGCTGGGGGAGGAGGGAGGCTGGTGACCCCACAAAGGGGAGAGCATTGCTCTTCAAACGGGAGTTTTCTGAAGGGATTCAAGTTGTCCCACTGGATTTATGGGAATAACTTTAAGTGAAGCTTTACTTGGAGTGGGAGAAAGTCAGTCTTGGCTGTCTGGTGGGGCCAGTTATGTCTAAAAACCCAAGATGTCCTGATTTCCTTGCCTACTTCTCCCCACGTGCTTTCCCAAGGCTGGACTGGCTACGTGCAGAAGAGGCCCCTTTTCTTCTGGGTGCCCGGGGGTAGTTGCTCGAGGACATTTTTTTCCACCAAGTTAAAAAAGAGCAGTTTCTTGTTGCTGTTAAAGAAATCTCCATTATCCTGCTGGCATGCTGGAAGCAGCTGCCCATCCCTGGAAGGGGCTTCACCATTCAGTGACGCCCGGCACTGCCAGAGAGGGGTTATTTATAGATGGGTTTATTTTTGATTTTTCACATCCCTACATTTTCCTTCCTGCCTGCTTGTGTTATTCAAGGATCGCCTCATTAGCAGAAAGAAATCTCCCCCTCCAAACACCACAGCCCGTGGGCAAAAGCTGGGAGGGCTGTGAGTGCCTGGCAGCATTCCAGGGGAAACTGAGGCAGCAGCTTGCCAACGGTATTATGCTTTGGGTTAATGCTCTGATTTTCTATGTGTTAACCATCAGTCTGGCCAGATAATTTGGACCAGTATTGTTTAGTGTCTTCATCAGTGATATCGATAGTGGGATCAAGTGCATGCTCAACAAGTCTGCAGATGGCAGCAAGCTGAGTGGTGCGGTTGACGTGCCAGAGGGTCAGGATGCCATCCAGAGGGACCTGCACAAGCTTGAGAAGTGGGACAATGTGAATATCATGAGGTTCAACAATGACAGGGGTAAGGTCCTGCAGCTGGATGGGCACAATCCCAAGGACAATTAAAGACTGGGCAGAGAATGGATTGAGAGCAGCCCTGAGGATGGCTTGGGGTGCTGGTGGATCAGATGCTCAACGTGAGCCAGCAAATAGCGCTCACAGCCAGGAAGGCAAACCATGTCCTGGGCTGCATCCAAAGCAGAGGGACCGGCAGGGAGAGGGAGGGGATTGTGCCCCTCTGCTCTGCTCTGGTGAGACCTCACCTGGAGCTCTGTGCCCAGTTCCGGAGTCCTCACCACAGAAAGGACATGGAGCTAGTTGAGCAAGTCCAGAGGAGGCCATGGAGATGATCCAAGGGCTGGAGCACCTCCTGTACAAGGATAGGCTGAGAGAGTCAGGGTTGTTCAGCCTGGAGAAGAGAAAGTTGCGGGGAGACCTTAGAGCAGCTTCCAGTACTGAAAGGGGCTCCAGGAAAGATGGGGACAGTTTTTTGGTAGGGCCTGTTTGCAACAGGACAAGGGGAAACAGTTTTAAGCTAGAAGAGGGTCCATTCAGACTAGATACAAGGAAGAAAAGTTTTACAATGAGGCAGGTGACATATTGGCCCAGGTTGCCCAGAGTGGTGGTGGATGCTCCATCCCTGGAGGTGTTCAAGGTCAGGTTGGATGGGGCTCTGAATAGCCTGTTGTGGGTGAAGATGTCTCTGGTCACTACTGCGGGGCTGGACTAGGTGACCTTTAAAGGTCCCTTCCAACCCAGACCATTCTATGATTCTCTTAATGCTACCATCTGGGCTGGAAAGGAAGAAATTCGGTGTCTTTTGGCAATGAGAGGTAGTGATTCCAAAGAGCGCTTCCATCACAGCTGCTAATAGATTTTCTCTTGGGTAATGAGCAGTGGGGACAGTTAACATTCATCTTAATTAGTCTTGAGCAAGAGTGAATGTGAGCCTTGGTGCTTTGAGCGCTGCATAATGGATAGCACGAAATAGCATCAAAGTCCTAGGCCCAGTGGAAATGAAAGGACTGAAAAAAAGTCATTTGTGCTGCATACAAGGAAATGACAAGTTGTTTTTGCCAGCGTTGAATGAGACAAAGCCAGGCCTGGGTAAGCTCATGTCAACTCCTTGGGGCTTCTGGTCCCGGCCCCCATCAGTGGCAGCATGGGAGGGGGAGGCAAAGCCTCAACCACACAGGAGAACCTTTAAAGGACAAAGTCTAACAGTTTCCTAAAGCTATTAAAATGGCTCGAGCCACCCACGAAGGCAATGGATTGCAGAAACGACTAGTTTTTAGGATTCTGGGTGTTCCTTCTGAGGGGAATAAAAGGAAAGTGGGATTTTATTGATCCTTACTAAGGCTCCTTCATCTCATTGAGTCTGAAATGGAAGTGGGGGGATCAGCATGCAGGGTGCAGCTTTCTGGGAGCGACCAACAGCTGTTGTTGGATGGGGACGTTGTTTTCAAGAAGGGATTGAGGTTAGCAGGTCTGAAAAACCGGAGAGAGGAGGCTTGAGCTGGAGTTTGCCCGTGCTTTGAGGTCCTGCTGACTTGTGGGGGGGATTTGGTGCAGCTTTGCTAAGAAGATTACTTAGTGAAAAGCTCAAACGTGGTGCTAGAAGCCCATGCAAAGACCATGGGCTTTGCACCATGAGATGCTTCTGATCAGGTTTTGCTCCCTCTTTTGTCATGGTGTGAGGACAGAGTGACTCCAGATCTACAGGGTGCAACTGGAAGCTAATTTGATGGCTGCACCCCAGGCCGCGTGGCCATGATTTATGGTCCTGCCATGATGCATTGGGAAGATGAAGGAGAATGCTGAAGAACATTAGGAATTAAGCTTGACCACGGCAGGACTACATAAAGAGAATTAATTTGTCAAAGGTGCCTTTCAGCAAAGGAACTTGGAGTATTTCTGCTGGAGGGGGTGTATCTCCCAAAGCCCTCCCTGGAGCTGGTGATGAGGAGCTGAGTGCAAGGATGAACATAAAGTCAAGCCCTTTTCTCATGTGAGATAGCAAAGATGAAAACAGAATTTGCTCTTTATTCCTGTGTGGCAAAGCAAATAGGATGTAATGACAGAGAACACATTACTTGCCATGAATTAACTGAGAAGGTGTGAGAGTGAGAGATGGGAAGAATACTGGAGATGCTACGGCAGCATCTTACATGATAAACTTCTCGCACCACATGTGCTGAATGTTGGAGGTTATTTGTTGGAGTTCCACCCGCCGTGGGCAGGGACACCTCCCGCTGGATCAGGGGCTCCAAGCCCCATCCAACCTGGCCTTGAACACCTCCAGGGATGGGGCAGCCACCATTTCTCTGGGCAACCTGGGCCAGGGCCTCCCCACCCTCACAGCAAAACATTTCTTCTTAAGATCGCATCTCAATCTCCCCTCTTTCAGCTAAAAACTGTCCTCCTTTGTCCTGTCCCTGCACTCTCTGACATTTACAGTGTCCTGGCTCAGCTGCAAAGGATTTGGGGCTTGTAGATCTTAATGTTTAGGGAGCTGGGGGCTGAGTAGATATGTAAGGGGATTTGAAGGATGGGAGTAAATGGGGAAGGGCATAAGCCATCACTTTTAAAACAGATTGGGGCTGCTTAATATTTCCCCTGTGGATGCTCCATGAGGCCAGGATGGGCTGCACAAGCCTGTGTGTGCTGCTTGCAGCCAGTCCATTGTTATCTCCAGGGAGCAATATTGGCCATTTGGTCTTTAATGAACAGCAAATTAGCTTTTTTTCTCCTCACTACAACCCAGCCATTTCAAAATACATCCTATCAGCCTTCTTTCCTGCCTCAGAAAGTTAAGCAGGAGCTCTAATTCCTGCTCAACAGGAGGGAAACTGAGGCACGGAGCTGCCACATTGGTTTCCTTCATGCTGGGCTGGAAGAAGCCATGAGGTCCTGCCTCACCTCACCCTCCCCATGTTTGGGCCCCCACTTTGGGAGCCAAGGCATCACCTCCTACCCTGCCTTTTGGTTGTTTTCCTTGCTCTTACTTTCTGCTGCGTTTCCCGTCTCCTAACAGTTGGATTAATGGAGCTCGTACATCATATAATAAATAGGTATTGACTTCATGCCACAGGCTGGATCAGAATTGATTGACCCGTGAGAATACACTCCTTCACAATCAATAAGAGGCCATCAGCCTGGATAAATCTTGATAACGACTGACAACAGGAAAGTCGATAGGTGTATTAATATATACGTTAAGTGAGTATATATCTTCTGCCTGGAGACAAAGTTGCTTTTGGCAGCTTGCAGAGTGGGATGGGTTGGGGAGATGACTGGAAGATCCCAAGCAAAGAGGATGGTAAGGATGGTGGAAAGGCAGCAGCTTGATGCTCTGTGAGAGTGTTTGTTGAAATAAGAGCTGTCTGGTTTGGTGCTGGCTGAGCTTCTCTTCCCTACTGTAGCATCAAATCCCCGCCAGCGGCTGTTCGTTAGCACCGACTTAATGTGCTACTCTGGCTGAGGATGCTCGTGGGGAAAGTTCTCCTTTGTATTTGAAAAGTGTTTTGAAATGCCATAATATTTCTATTTTGGTTGTGACTTCTTGGGGAAAGTACTTAACACAGTGGGACTCAGTGCTGAGGCGCTTCTCTAGAGAGGAAGGGATTTAAGTGGGTGTTTGAGGGAAAGCCTGTGATTAAGTGCCCTGCTGGGAGATGGTCCCGCCGACTCTTTCTGCTCCTGCCAGCTCTTCCCCTCGCTATTGAGTGACATCTCAGCACAATCCTTTATTTTTTTCTGAGCATCCTCAATGCTAGGGATCCTCTTTGGAGCTCTGCATTCAGTTTTAGAGTCCTCAACAGCTCCGTGTCCTTCCTGTGCTGGAGTGAGCCCAGAGGAGACGATGGAGATGGTTTGAGGGCTGAAGTACTTCTTGTACAAGGACAGGCTGAGAGCATTGGGGTTGTTCAGCCTGGAGAAGAAAAGGCTGTGGGGAGACCTTAGAGCAGCTTCCAGCTCTGAAAGGGGCTGCAGAAAAGCTGGGCAGGGGCTCTTGACCATGGGGTGCAAGGGCAGGGTGAGGGGGAATGGTTTTCAGCTGAAAGAGGGGAGATTGAGATGAGATCTTAGGCAGGAAAGTTTTGCTGTGAGGGTGGGGAGGCCCTGGCCCAGGTTGCCCAGAGCAGTGGTGGCTGCCCCATCCCTGGAGGTGTTCAAGGCCAGGTTGGATGGGGCTTGGAGCAACCAGATTGAGTGCGAGGTGTCCCTGCCCATGGCAGGGGTGGAACTGGATGGGCTTTGAGGTCCCCTCCAACTCAAACCATCCTATGATTCTGTGATTTTGGGGGCTGAGGAGAGCTTTTTCTGGAGCAGTGTGTGAGTCCTGTGCTGACATCCTCCTGCCTTGCCAAAGAGGAGGCTGCCTAGTGAAACATCACTCCTGTGATAGCATTTTAAATCTTTTATTAATAATTATTATTACTCTTCCGAAGTGGAATTGGGTTCTAGTGAAGAAGACGTCTCGATCAAAAGATTTACTTCTTCCCTCTCTTCAAAAAGAGGATTTTTTTTTTCCTCCCTGAAGTTCAAAATAGTGGGAGGATCGCAGCACAGAGAATATATTAGCCTCCTTCAAAAGCAACGAGAGGTCAAAGCTCCTTCGCACATCCCCGTACACCCAGCCAGCTCTCTCGGAGCCGATTACCAGCACAACCCTTTCAAAAGGCAGCAAGTGCCACCCGAAGCAGCAAGTATTTTCGGATGACTTGTTTGCAAGGAGGGCTTTAGATAAGCTGCTGAAGCCTGTGGCTGCTTTGCATTCACCTGTCTCTTAGCTCTTTTCCCTGCAGCTGCAGAAGGTCTCGTCTCCTCTGACACTATCTCCTTCAAATAAAAATGCATAGAGTTTGCTTTCTCTAAATAACTTGTTTTTCGCCAAAGCTGCAATGGAGTTGGAGCTATATTTTGAGGAGGCTGATCCCCCCTCATCTTCCACCACTACCTCCTCCTCCTCCAGCCCTTGCGGTCTGGCTGCGCTGGCTGTAGTTATCTCACATGCCAGCTGCTGGGAGGAAAATTTTGCTGCCTAAGGTAATATCCATCAAAGGATGGCACTTCCAGCGGGGAGATAGCGAGTGCGGGATGAGGGGAGCATCATCTCTTCAGGGTTTTTCTGTTTCCCTGTTCTCATTTTGCTCTGCTGAGGCTCCTTTCTGCGAAGCGGGAGCTGGATCGCTGTGAGCTCTGGGCTGGGAATCTGGGCTTTATTTGTGGTTAAAAACATTGCTCGGGGCAGGTAATGAATTCCCTGCCTCCCCAGTAGGGTTGCTTTAGGAATCCTTTGTAAGGGTGCAATTCAGAGGTGGAGTTTGCCAGGAAAAGTATTGTCACCCCTGTGCGATGCACCTGGAGGCTCTGACAGATGCTGATACTCAGCATCAGGTCTGCAGGCTTGTGGTCCTGCACTGCGCTGCCATGAAGCTTTTGGCTGCTGCTTTCTTCCCTGCTCATGGTCCAGTGAGGATGGGTTCTGTTTCTTGGTGCCTGGGGGAGGAAGGAATCCATATGTTGCTTCTGTTGAAAGCGATGGAAGTGGAGGGGAAGGTGTTTTGCTGCTTGCTAGTGAGTACAGTGAAGGGGAGGCAAATTAAGGGAAAGTTTTAGTCCTGGGCTTGAAACATTTCACATTCCATGCTAAATCTTGGGGTGCTGGGTATGTGTGGCTCAGGGAAGAGCTGTTTTCATTCATCATACAGGGGACAGGACAAGAGGGAATAGCCTCAAGCTCCGCCAGGAGAGGTTTAGGCTGAACATTAGGAAAAAATTTTTCTCGGAAAGGGTCATTGGGCAGTGGCAGAGGCTGCCCAGGGAGGGGGTTGAGTCACCTTCCCTGGAGGGGTTTAAGGGACGGGTGGACGAGGCACTGAGGGACATGGTTTAGTGATTGATGGGAATAGTTGGACTGGATGCTCCAGTGGGTCTTTTCCAACCTGGTGATTCTATGATTCTATCTCAAGGCTTTGGTGCTGGTCAATCCCACCAAAAACAGTCCTGAGCATTCCTCTGTGAGGCTGGGGGAACCTGGGGTCCTGATAGCACTCAATGCTGCTGGCACCCCAGCATGGATAGCTGGCTCAGGAGCCTGCCAAGCTTTTTTTTATCCTCCCCTACCCCTAGCTTTTCATTAGAAGCAAAAAGAATATGTGTGTATTTGTGCACGCGTGTGTGTATGACACATGCCAGCTTTCTCCATAGACTGAGACCAAACAAACTCATTGCAGCTCAGGCATGACCCTGATTATCCCAGCTGGCTGATCCCACTGTCCTTGGGGTGTTTAAATGCAGAAGGCTTGGGGAGCTCGAGCTGGATGATGCTTTGCTCAGTCCAGCGTAGCAGGGAGAGTGTGCGTCAAGGGTGCGAGGTTTCTTATTGATTTTTGAGGAAAACAAAGCCTAGGGATAAAAAGATTAACCCAAACCTCTCCTTTTGCTGCTCTTCCAGCCTTGTTTAATTTTCCATTGTGTGAAACACATTTGTAGCTCTCTCGTTTCAAAAGTACAATTGCCAGAGATGAGTAAAAGGGAAAACCAAGGCAATGTATAGGAACAGCTTGAAGACTTCCCGAATCACTCTAGCACGTGCAGGCGTGTGCGATACTCTTTTCTCCCCCTCCCTGCTGTGGCTGGTCGTGCTTAAAAGAAATCAAATAAGTCCCAGCTCAACAGCTCTGGTTGCTGTGTCTTTCTTAATATTCCCCAAAGATCTCTTCTTTTCTGTGAAATACTAAAAATCAGTTAACTGATGGGGAAAGTGGGAGCATCCGAGCCGTCCCTCCTTTGCTCTGTCTTTCCTCAAGCACAGATGTAACCTGCTAGCAGCTGTATTTTTATATTAAAGTAGTTATTATTAATTCCCACTCTCTCTTTCTGTGTCTCCCCTGAGTGTTTAGTGCTGGCTATCACCATGGTATCTGAGCTGGTTCCCCATAAATCAATATACTAGGCAAGTAATGAGCTTCCTAGGGTCTGGCATTTATCACTTTGGGGTGCTCAAATGATCCTATTTAATTTAATGGGCATTTATGTGGATGGTTGGGCAGAGGGAAGAAAAGCACAAAGCACTAGTAAGTAATGGCATCGCAACATGCGTGTAACCGCTGTTCCATCAGCTTTGAATTTATTCCTGCTCCTGAGCATGGGCCAGGTTCAGCTCTTCCACCCTTTAGAGATGATGGCCATCAATGTTGAGGTGATGGCCATCAATATTGCAAGGGGGGGAGGGAGAACCCCAAGAGATGGGGAATGGATGAGGCTTCTTTTTTTCCCCTTGAAATGGCAAAAAAATCAAGAGGCAGAGCTCCAGCTCTTCCTTGCTCAATTGTTCCTCTGCAAGTCACTTTGGCTTTGCTCCCATTGCTGATGTCTTCAGCCCACACTGGTGAAATGCAGAGTGTTTATAAAGCAATTTGGGATTTGGCTTGCTTGGCTGAACACTTCACAAACTCATTTTGAATAGAAAGTTGCATCTGCAGCAGGATGGGGCCATGGGACTGGGACTTTTGAAGGGGCTGGTGGGGGAAAGGCTGGGAGCTGAGGTTATACTGTGGGTTGGGGTGAACTCCTGGATGCTGGCAACCCTAGAATGGACTTCTGCATCTCCCTGATCTGCCCATCTGTGCTGCCATAGAATCATAGGATGGTTTGGGTTGGAAGGGACCTCAAAGCCCATCCAGTTCCATCCCTGCCATGGACAGGATCACCTCGCACTCAATCTGGTTGCTCCAAGCCCCATCCAACCTGGCCTTGAACACCTCCAGGGATGGGGCAGCCACCACTGCTCTGGGCAACCTGGGCCAGGCCCTCCCCACCCTCACAGCAAAACTTTCCTGCCTAAGATCTTGTCTCGGTCTCCCCTCTTTCAGCTTCAAACCATTTCCCCTCACCCTATCCCTGCCCTCCCTGATCAAGAGCCCCTCCCCAGCTTTCCTGGAGCCACTTTCAGCACTGGAAGCTGCTCTAAGGTCTCCCCTCAGCCTTCTCTTCTCCAGGCTGAACAACCCCAACTCTCTCAGCCTGTCCTCGTACAGGAGGTGCTCCAGCCCTTGGATCATCTTCATGTCCCAGTCCCAGCTGCCCTTCAGCTTTGGCTGGTGTTTGGCACCACAGGGTCCCGGGGCACGTGTCACCAACCTCCTTGCTCTGCCACCAGGTGCGATGGATGGGTTTAGGTGAAGACAAATATTTGTGTATGAATATGTACTTCAATGGTGAATAAGCTGGGATCTGCCTGAAGACGCAAATCATCTGCCTTTGTTTCTGATGTCAAGCGTAGGTGGTCTCTGGCCTTGTGATCCATAGCATCGCTCGCTTGCAGCCGGCTGGGTACCTCTGCGCCGCGGTTCAGCATAGACCTCTTGAAGTGGAAAGGCAGAAGATGATGTGCGTGCCCTGGGAGCTGTGCTTTGTGCCTGCCGCTCCTGCCCAAATGGGAGCGATTGACGGCAGACGAGGAACACGAAGCAACAAAATTGTTGAGCTCTGCCATGAAAAGGTTGTGCAGGTGGTGGTTGAATGGGCTCAGGTGCTGCATAATAGGTATCAACCGGGCTTTATCTCTGCATTGGCAGCTTCTTACCCAGCAAGAAAACTCCAACAAATACTGGTGCGGTGTTTGCTAGTTGAATTTGTTCAGAGGAGTTACTCATCGAGGGGAGGAGAGAGGCACCTGGGTGCCTTGATGGCTCTGGGGAGGACTGACAACCAGTGCTGGCATGTCCCCTCCCCAGTGTACGTCGCCGTGCACTGGTACCACCACCCTGGGGCTGAATGGTGTGTGTTCTCCTTGTGCCGGGGCTCACGCCGGGTGCATCTGCTGCCTCCTTTATTGTGGCCCCTCTGTAAATGAAGTGGGGAAGTGGGAATCTCATCAGGAAAGGGCTGCAGGCTCTGCTCCTGGGGTTATCTCTGCAGTTCAGACAGGCAGGAATTGAAGGGTTTTTCTCTAAACAAGCCTTTACAGGAAACCAGCTGATCTTAACTCACTTTAGGGCTGAAATTGAACCCCCTCCCAGCACTGTTCATTGTATTTACAATGTTGTTTCATGACTAATGCAGACCATAAGCATCTTTCTGGAAAGCTTTTCTCTAGGGGAAAACAAGTGTTTGCTGGGTAGTGAGGAGGGCTGAGGGAAATCCTTCATGCTCAGGCAGGTCATGGGAGGTGGCAGAGAGCCTGTTGCATCATGGAGCTTATAGCCTTACAGGTTTATTTAGCAAATTAGTGAAAACTTCATACTGCAAAGGTGGCCTGTCATTATCCCAAGCACAAACACAGGCTGGCCAGAGAGTGGATTTGGAGCAGCCTTGAGGAGAAGGACTTGGGGTGCTGGGGGATGAAAAGCTCTAAATAAGCCAGCAATGTGTGCTCACAGCCCAGAAACCAACTGTCGTGGGCTGAATCCAAAGCTGTGGGACCAGCAGGGCGAGGGAGGGGATTCTGCCCCTCTGCTCTGATCTGGTGAGACCTCACCTGGAGCCCTGTGTCCAGTTTTGGAGCACAGGAAGGACATGGAGCTGTTAGAGTGAGTCCAGAGGCCATAGAGATAATCAGAGGGCTGAAGCACCTCCCATACAATGAGTGTAGGGATTGTTCAGCCTGGAGAAGAGAAGGCTGTGGGGAGACCTTAGAGCAGCTTCCAGTACTGAAAGGGGGGGCGGCAGGAAAGCTGGGGAGGGGCTCTTCATCAGGGAGTGTGGGGATAGGATGAGGGGAATGGTTTAAACCAATGCTATGATTATTTTGTACCCTTTAATTCCACCTGCAGAAACCCAAGGGTTGTGTTTATCACTTCTTTCCAAGTAGCAGTTTGAGTGCCTGGTTCCTAATCTTCAGATGAATTCCTATTTCTCAATGACTGCAGCCAAACTGTTGCAGAAGATAGGAGGTGGCTGGTTTAGTTAGAGGAAGATGGTGTTTGTAACTGCAGGTGTCTCCTGGTTGCAGTCCAGCTGCTGTGCCCAGGGATGTGCTGAGACACCTGAGCAAGGACAAGCATTGCCAAGAAGGCAGCAGAATGGGTATGAAGATGACCTAAACTCCCTGACGTGGCTTCCTTGCATCCAGCGAGGCTATTTCCAACCAAGTGCTCTGAAGGATGCTGTTGTCTTTACAAAACCCAGGAGATATGGGATCAGTCCTGTTCTGGCCTGACGTGAAAATTGTGATCTCTGCCCACGGCAGGACATGAAGCTTTTGGCTTAGGAGCAAGAGAATCCTTTGTATCCATGAGCTACTGAAGAAGCACACGAGGTTTATTCCCAATAAGTGCTATCCCAATCCCAATTAATTTAATCCCCTAAAGAGCTGCAGAAAACTCAGCTTCCCCTGCTTTCTGCATCACGTTTTAATCACTCACAGGGACCTTATTTGCATCCGCTGCCTTGGCCATGGGATGTGTGGTAGAGATGGGGGAACCAGGACAGCCCTGCAGTTTGGGGGGATCACTGTTGCTGTTTTCAGTGTCCCCAGGGAAAATGTGGCACAGCTTCCTGGGAGTTTTGCCTCTGAGCCAGCCTTGGGGTAAGAAATAAAAGCATGGCTTTTCCTGTGATGTTGCATTCCTGGTTTCTTGGGATTTGCAAAGTGGGAGAAGTCACTGTGGGGGGCCTGTCAGCTCTCTGCTGAGAGAGCAGAGAGGGCTGTGCTGAGCATCACCGCTCATCTTCCTCCTCATCTGGAGTGCAGGCATAGGATAAGAGGTAATGGTTTTATGCTGAAAGAGGGGAGATTGAGGTGACATCTTATGCAGAAATGTTTTCCTATGATGGTGGGGAGGACCTGGCCCAGGTTGGATGGGGCTTGGAGCAACCTGATCCAGTGGGAGATGTCGCTCCCCACAGCAGTAGGTTGGAACTGGGTGGGTTTAAGATCCCTTCCAACCCAAACCATTCTCTATGTTGAGTGTCTGAACTCTCTCCTCTCCCCTCTGAGCAACATGGTACCCAGGCAAACCCAGGGCTGCTTGGTGTGATGCTCCTCATCCCTTATAACGAAGCACTGCTTGGGCTGCTTATTTCCATCCATAAAGGGCAAACCTTGTTATCTCCCAAGGGACTAATCCAGACTGGTCTGTGCTGGCATCCCTAGGGCTAGGGGAGAGGAGCGAGGATGGAGCAGTGGGAGAGCAGAGGAATTAAAGCCTGTAACTTTGTATTTGTTAACTAGAACAGGATCAAATTAATGTCTGTGGTTATAGTAGCCTCTTTAACGAGATGTATGTTGGGCATTTTATTTGCTGGGCACAGGTATCCAGTCTCATCTTTCTAAAGTTGCCTGTAATGAGCGTGGGTGGATATAGAAAAGCAAAAAGGCCCCTTTTTGTGGGCGGGAGTCGAGGCAGCATCCACCCACGTACTCCATTATGATATTCAAATGTCAATATATTTTTAATTGGTTTATATCTCCCCCTCCCCCTCCAGCTGCCTTTAGTAATTAAGGCTCTGTAAATAGATTTTACTGTAATTGGTACGAGAAGGAAAATTGGAGGACATTGTACAGTGCATTGGGGTTTTTTTTTTTGTTTTTCCTTCCCTGTCTTTCCTCTTTTGACTCATATTACATCTGTGAGCATTGTATCCTCTGAGGGAAGAGGCAGGGAGCTGTGGCCAAAAAGTCTGAAGCAAGAGGACCAGGTGGTTTGCTCGTGGCTGGGATGAGGGGAAGAGCTGGGACCCAGCCTGGGTCACCCCTCTGGGGGCTCAGCTCCACAGGGGTGGCACCATGCACTCCCTCCCAGTGCTAAACTGGGGAGAGCCCCCAGTTTCCTTGCTGTATCTTCCATCTGCCTTGAGATGTAGCCAAAACCTTTGTGGTTATTTATAGTTCCCCGCCACAGCCACTGTCTTTATGATTTGGGGATGTTTCTTGGCGCGGGTTTCTAAACTGTGGTTTTATCTTCTCCCTTTTCCTGTTCTTTCAGCCTGTGTAAAGGACGGACTCTCTACTCAGTGGTGAGAGATGCCAAAATCGTCCTGGATGTCAACAAGACGAGGCAGATAGCGCAAGAAATTGTGAAGGTATGGCATGATGTGAAGGCAGCTCAGCACCAACCGGGGTCTGGATCCAGCCAAGAACCCAGATGAGCTGCTCCAGGTAGCAGGAGAGAAGAAGCCAAGGAGGATAGGTGGGACAGCACCTCTTGGCTTTAAAATCCAGATCTTTTAGACCTCCTTCACCCACTTTGAGCTGAACCGGGGTGGCACAAAGGCTTCCTATAAGCTCCCCATGCAGCAGTGAGGCTGGGGTTCATTGTGGCCGCAGCTCCTGTTCCCCTTTTTGGAAGTGCGGGTGTTTAAGACCAGACTTGCTGCTGTGAGCAAGTTCTAGTTGGACATCCCTCTCCTCTAATCTGCAGTTGGTCTGAATTTTCTATGCTTCTGTAGCAAAAGCATTGCTGCAGTCACAGTGCCCAGAGGGGTAATTGCCACGATGCTCATGGCAGGATGCTGTGCATGCCAGGAGGCAGAGCACACGTACATTTTTCAGAGCTAAAAATGCTTTTCCTTTCGCAGCGATGACTCAAAGTGCATCTTTGATACTTCAGACGTGACCGTATAAATAGATGCTGGGAGGATCCGCACGTGGCAGGGTCAAGTGGTTGGGAAGTTGGATTCTGAGACATCAAAGCTTCCCCAGTGTTTGCCCAAGAGGTGCTGAGCCGTCTGCCAGAGCAGGGCTCTACTGTGATTCCAAACATACTTGGCGCGAGTCCAGAGGATGCCATAAAGATGATCTGAGGGCTGAAGCACCTCCTGTATGAGGACAGGCTGAGAGAGCTGGGGTTGTTCAGCCTGGAGAAGAGAAGGCTGAGGGGAGAGCTTAGAGCAGCTTCCAGCACTGAAAGGGGCTCCAGGAAAGCTGGGGAGGGGCTCTTGATCAGGGATTGCAGGGACAAGACATGGGGGAATGGTTTTGAGCTGAAAGAGGGGAGATTGAGATGAGATCTTACGGGGAAACATTCCTCTGTGAGGGTAGGGAGACCCTGGCCCAGGTTGCCCAGAGCAGTGGAGGCTGCCCCATCCCTGGAGGGGTTCAAGGCCAGGTTGGATGGGGCTTGGAGCCCCTAATCCAGTGGGAGGTGTCCCTGCCTGTGGCAGGGGGGGAACTGGATGGGCTTTGAGGTCCCTTCCAAACCAAACTTTTCTATGATTCTATGAAATATAGTACCAGGCGATACCAGAAGCATTTGGCCCATGTCCTACCATGGGAGCTGTGACACTGACCCTGTGCCCTGCTCAAGATCAAGCCAACATCTCTGGCCTACAGCATGACTAAATCCTCTGGGGCTGAGCTCAGATTTAACATAATTCTTTGAAAAAAAAAATAAAAAGAAAAAAGAAGGTTTTCTGGTAGATCTTAAACCCCCTTAAATATTCAAATCCATGTTTTAAACTTGAATATTTTCTGCCATATATCCTGCATGGTGCTGTTCCCCTGCCTGTGCTTGTGCTGTCTCTTATTGGATTGCCTGGTTTGCCTTTATTTACACCCAGATTTAGCAAAGCGCATGCTGTTTTTAAAGTCAATTCCTTCAATTCCCCCCAAGTCTCTGTGCTCTGGGCAGGAGCTGACAGATGAGAATAGGCTTAATCGCTTTGCTGAGCTGGCATTGCAAGGGGTGTCTTGAAGCATCCTGAATTTGGGGTGTCTGAGACAGCCAACGGCCTCTCAGCTTCATTGCTATTTTTGATCCGTATTTTCCATTTTTTAAAGATGGATTTTTTTCCTCTGAGCAAATGTCTGAGGCATCACATAGGTTTGCTTCATGTTTTTCCCCTGACTGCCACTGCATTTGTGCTCAGGGTTCTTGCCTCCTGGATGTTCACAGTGGGAGGTAATGGCTCAGTTCAGCCCCTTTCTCTGTGTGGGTTGTGTTGCTTCATGCTGATTGGGGTTTTGAGACTATGCTAAGAGGCTGCTGTCTTCTGCAGCTGCCTGTGCTTTAGGAACAGGTTGGAAGCCTCAAATTCTTTGTGATGTTATGAGGCATCACCAGCACAGGGGAAGGAAGCATCACTGCATCTGAGATAATGCCCCTGGCTCAGGGCAATCCCAAGCATAAACCCAGGCTGGGCAGAGAATGGATTGGGATCAGCCTTGAGGAGAAGGACTAGGGGTGCTGGGGGGTGAAAAGCTCCAAACAAGCCAGCCATGTGCGCTCACAGCCCAGAAAGCCAACTGTGTTGTGGGCTGCATCCAAAGCAGAGGGACCAGCAGGGAGAGGGAGGGGATTCTACCCCTCTGGTGAGACCCCACCTGGAGCCCTGTATCCAGTTCTGGAGTCCTCAGCACAGGACGGACATGGAGCTGTTGGAGCGAGTCCAGAGGAGGCCACGGAGATGATCTGAGGGCTGAAGCATCTCCTGTATGAGGACAGGCTGAGAGAGTTGGGGTTGTTCAGCCTGGAGAAGAGAAGGCTGCAGGGAAACCCTAGAGCAGCTTCCAGTGCTGAAAGGGGCTCCAGGAAAGCTGGGGAGGGGCTCTTGATCAGGGAGGGCAGGGATAGGGTGAGGGGAAATGGTTTGAAGCTGAAAGAGGGGAGACCGAGACAAGATCTTAGGCAGGAAAGTTTTGCTGTGAGGGTGGGGAGGGCCTGGCCCAGGTTGCCCAGAGCAGTGGTGGCTGCCCCATCCCTGGAGGTGTTCAAGGCCAGGTTGGATGGGGCTTGGAGCAACGTGATCCAGTGGGAGGTGTCCTAAATTCCTGTAGGAATTAGCAAAGGTCCAAAGGTAAAACTGTGCGGCATGAGTACTAAACCCTGTCTCTCCATGCACACAGGAGGGATTTTAAGACAGTGGTTCCAGCTTTCAGGAGAGGTCCACCAGGCCACCTTGGTACTGTGTCCTGGACACAAAGTCATTGCTGCTGTGTACCAGGAGGAGCAGTTTCCCTGGCTTCCCCCTCTCTGTGTCAGCCATCAGCAAATGTTAAGGATGTTTTGTGGACTTGGAGGTGGTTGGAAAAGGAAAACTTGGACGTCTTGTTTTGGTTGCATTTGGGGCAGCATTGTAGAATCATAGACTGGTTTGATTTGGAAGGGACCTTAAAGGTCATCTAATTTCGTCCCCCACCCCGCCATGGGCAGGAATACGTCCTTCTACATCAGGCTGCTCAAGGCCCCATCCATCATCCTCCAGAGGAGCTGGAGACAGGAGCATGATGGAGGCTTTGGCTTTGCTAACTGGTCACAGCAGTTGTTTGACTTTATCCCTTGAGTCCCTGTATGCGACAGTAGATCCGTTAAGCTTATTGGATTAGCAAGTGCAAGGGCTCTCGTTTACCACGATCCTCCGGAGGAAAAAGTTAATTTATTGAAGAAGCGAAGCCGGCAGAGGGAGCTGGCTTGTCACGCACGCTGGGCAGCCGAGAAAATTAAGGCATTACTGGGCTGAGAGTGTTTTCTCACACATCATCCCGGGGGCGAAGGCAGCAGAGCTGGAATTTGCAATGGGATCTGTGCGATACCCTGCGGAGCGAGGGGAGGGATTTGGGTTTGCTGAGAGCTCCTTGATAAATACTTTCAGCGTAGGCTTCGCTGCATTTGATGATTGCATGGGAGATGCGTACCCATCCGTACTAGGTGAGCATGGGTGCAAAGTCCTTGCTGCCTGCTCTGAGTTCCCCTCAATCCTGCCTGATGGGAAGGGGCTGCAGAGCATCCCTATGGTGCTGGGTCTTATCCTGTCCTATGGATGCTTGGAGCCCTGCACTGCACCTTGCAGGAGGAACGGGCTCACGACATTGAAATGCTGTTCCTCGCACAGCCCTGGAGCTTTGTGAAGGAGACAGTGACATTTTAAAGCAGATTTTTAAACCTCATCATTATTTCATGTGCCGAGACCCAGAGACCCCTAATTAATCCTGATGCCTGGAATGGTCCTGGCATTCAGCTGCAGTTGTAGCATCTCAGGGCCACTCATGGCCTCTAATTCTTTCCTTCCTCCAGTATCCCTTAGCAGAGGCTCTTTGGGCTGTGACCACTGTAGTCTGCAGGTAAATGCCTGTGACTTGCTGGGTTGGGTGATTGCTGTCCCCAAAACCACATTGACCTTACCTGCCCCCAGGCTTTCCCACTGTCCCAGGAGCAGAGCCCTGCGGGTCTTTGCTGTTGCTGAGTCTTTGGTACCTTCAGGGTTTTTCCCATGTTGTGGGCATCTGCATTTGAGGATTTTTCAGGTTGCTTTCCCAATTTTTCCAGATTGTTTCTGAATTTGGATTGTGTCTCCCAGCTCCACATTGACTGTAAACATAAAAATACATTCTCGTTCAACTGCCTGCGTGGTTAATGATGATATGTGAAAAGACCACACCTAGGGTGAACCCCCATGGAAAGGCAGTTAATAAATCCTCTCATGTCAGTGATAGACAATTGATATTTAATCATAGAATTATAGAATGTTTTGGGTTGGAAGCAACCTTAAAGCGCATCCAGGTCCACCCCTCTGCCATGGGCAGGGACACCTCCCACTGGATCAGGTTGCTCCAAGCCCCATCCAGCCTGGCCTTGAACACCTCCAGGGATGGGGCAGCCACGACTCCTCTGGGCAACCTGGGACAGGATCTTCCCACCTTCACAGGGAAAAATTTCTGCCTAAGATCTCATCTCAACCTCCCCTCTTTCAGCTTCAAACCATTCCCCTTTGTCCTATCCCTGCCCTCCCTGATCAAGAGCCCCTCCCCAGCTTTCCTGGAGCCCCTTTCAGTGCTGGAAGCTGCTCTAAGGTTTCCTTGGAGCCTTCTCTTCTCCAGGCTGAACAACCCCAACTCTCAGCCTGTCCTCATACAGGAGGTGCTTCAGCCCTCAGATCATCTCCATGGCCTCCTCTTGACTCACTCCAACAGCTCCATGTCTTTCCTGCACTGCTCTTAAGCAACACATTTATTATGGTTGGACTCAATGATCCCGTGGGTCTTTTCCAACCTGGTGATTCTATGATTTCTGTCTTGTTTGGCATTTATTCTTTGTAGCTTCCTCTAGACCAACTTCCCGTGGTCTGCTTATGAGGATGAAAAGTGAGGCAGCATCGAAAGCCCCGCTGAAGTGAGGATAAATGGCTTTTCTCACCCTCCCCCTTCCCAGAGCTGCTTATCCCATTGAGCTTAAGGTCTGCCCCATGGAGCTGTCAGCAGTCGGCTTAATTTGCCAATGCTAAACAAGCCCAGTGCAGGCGAGTTTGGATTTCCCACCCATGGCCTTTTTTTTTGCATCATTAGCAATAATTTTAATTAACCACCAAATAGTTTTTCCTAGAGGAAAAGAATTAAGGCAGGACTCCTGCGAGGAGCTTGTTTCCAGGCTAATGGTGTCAGTGTGCACGTAGGAAGCGCTAATGGCTCAGTCAGGGTATGCAGTAGCGCTGATGGAGAGTTCTGACTTATTATCCCTCTGCTCCCAGCCCCGAAAGAAAATGAAGGCGAAAAACACCATCATCATCAATTTCTCAGCAGAGGATTTCAGGGAAGTGACTGCCAGTTTGGTTTGCCGCTAATTTTTCTTGCATAAGCAATTAATCAGGAAGATGAGTGGGCGCTGTCACAGCCAAGAGCAGGACACGCACACCACGGTGCCATCACCTTCTGTGAGCACCACTCGATACTTGTCCCAAGCCAGGGACCACCCCAGACACCTCTTTCTGCAGTGACATTCAGGGCTGGGCTCAGCCGTATCTTGCTTGTGTGGCTGTGGCACTGCGGCACCAGGGTGCTCGCAGCAGGGCTCTCCTCATCGTAGCAATCACGGAGCTGCCCCTGCTCTGGAATTTTGGCCTTGACTTGTGCTGGAGAGGTTTAGATTGGATATTAGGAAAAATTCCTTCACTGACAGAGTGATAAAGCCCTGGTAGAAGCTGCCCAGGGCAGTGGGGGAGTCTTCATCCCTGGAGGGGTTCAAAAAATGTGTAGATGTGGCACTCTGGGACATGATTTAGCGGGCACGGTGGTGTTGGGCTGATAGTTGGACTTTATGATCTTAGTAGTCTTTTCCAACCTTAGTGATTCCATGATTATCCTGTCTGTTGGTACAGTTGTGTTTTTTTAATTTTGGGGTATTTTCCTCTCTCCTCCATCCTAGGGAATGGGCTACCTGCATGCCAAGGGGATCCTTCACAAGGACCTCAAGTCAAAAAACGTTTTCTATGACAACGGGAAGGTGGTGATCACAGACTTCGGCCTCTTCAGCATCTCGGGAGTTCTCCAGGCGGGCAGGTAGGACATGGCGTGGTGGAAATACTGGTGTTCCTCCCCATGCCCTAGAGCTCCCCTTTGAGCTGGATACACGGGCAGAGAGCCCAAAACCTTCCTCTGCAAGTACCTTTCTGGATCTGCAGCCTCAGCTGATGTGAGGATAAGGTGCCTTTGAGTGTCCTGGGGATTTCACCTTCTCACTTCTGGGGATCTTCCTTTTGAGGAGGCTTGTTTTGGGGAAAGAGCAGAAACCCCTGTGCCCCACTTGTGGTGCTCCCTTGAAATGCAGCTCCACGCTCAATGCAGTGTTGGGTTTGCAGTGAAAGCCACAGAGGGACAGCAAGAGCAGGGCTGGGATGGGTTTGGGCTCATCAACATGCAAACAAACCACTCTGCTCCTCGGGTGCAGAAGTTGCAGCTTGTTTTGATTTGATTTTGTTTCACAGATTTTTTAAACCTAGTGTTTAAAAGCAGAGTTGGTCGTGATTGGTAGGAAGGAGCATGATGCTGCCTGTGAGTTTCCAGCAGCTGGGTTCAGAGAGGCAGGACCTGGCCCTGGCAGGGTCTCTTGGACCCAACTTCTTCTCCCAGGATGCATCATTTCCATGCTAAACCACCCTGCAGCCATCTAGAAGATGCTCCTTGGGCTCCAAGGTCAGCAAAGCCAGCTCATTCCTTACCCTTTCCCCAACACCTTTAGAAATCCCCTGAGATTTACTTCATCTCCTACCTCTTGGCTGCTGAGTGGTGCAGCCAGAGCAACAGCTCGGGTTGAGCGTTGCCATCCTCATGGTTGTCCCCTGGCTGCTGTGGTGACCTTTTGGGTGCTGTAGACATCTGGCTGTTGTTTCTGCGCTGAGCCAAGGCATGGAGCAAAACGCAGAGAAAACGAGAGCCAAGCTGAGGACGCTTACAGTGCTGTGACATTTTTTGCTCTCTTTGGGTTTGGAATCAAGCCCATTTGGTAAATGTTCCTTATTAAATGTGGTTTTTTCCCAGCACTTTGGGATGTTTGCAAGCTGTAGGCATGGCAGGGCAAAGACTTTCAGCAGCTGTGGAAAGGAAGAAAAGCAAAGCTGGGGGTGGGGGTGGGGGAAGGAAACAGAAGAGGGGAAAATAAGAACAAAGATTGTATTTTTATTTTTTGCTACAACTGAAAAAAGAGCTTTACTGACTTTTCCCAGTGTGAGCAAGCTTTGTCACTAAACCCTTTGTGTTAAAAGCAGCACAGACCAAACGCGGTGTTATCGGTGCTGGCAGTTCGGGTGCGTTTCCTCTGGCGTCGCAAGACCCACCTTCTGGTCTTTTTGGTCTCCATCACCCCACATGATGGGGTTTCTCACTGGAGAGATTGTCGTGGCCAATCAACACTTGACGGCGAAGATGCTCAGGAGATAAAATTCACCTTGGCAACTATATACTTTTTCCTAGTTTCCAGGTGATGAGATCAAAGGATTAGAGGAAAAGGCAATGCTGCCTCTCTCCATCCCACGTCTCTCGTCAGGCAGCCAGCCTTTCCATACCACTTGTATAAATATCATCTGGTTTTAGCACAAACTTAGCCAAAAGTTTAGGAAGCCCAAGAAATCCAGCAATGCTGCTGCTTTCCCTGCAGTGAAGTGGGTTTTGGCTCTAGTTTAGCAGCTGGGCTTTGGGATTAGGTCCTGCCTGCTTGAGGCTGAAGCTCATTCCAGCGGTGGCAGAAGGAATTTTGCCAGTGGCATTTGCTGTGAAGGTCAGAGATGTTTTGGAGATAAAATGAGAGATGAGATGCTGAGGAAGTGGGGTTTCCAGTGCGACAGACTGACGTGTTGCCATCTCTACTCAAGACTAGGGTCTTGAGTTACTTGGGGGTGGTGCCCAGCACATTGCTCAGAAGAGGAAGGATGGTCAGAAACACAAAGCTGGAAAGAAATGAGCAATGTTGTGCTAGAAAAATGGAGAAAATGGGGAAATTTCTGCCCTGAGGAGCTTTCAGTGTGGCTGCAGTGGACTGCTAGCAGCACTGGTGTCTTCTGCTGGTGGAGAGCTGAGAGGTGGCTTTGGGGATCCACTCATCTGTCACTGTGAATTTTGAAGCAGCAAGTGTCTGCAGGTCTGGCTTCCTTTCTCAGGATGTTTTTTTTTGCCATATATGGTTTATCTAAGGTGAAGAAGACCAATAAAGGCCAGGTTTGGGTCCTTGGAGGCTTACATGGGCAAGCACGTATGGAGAAGGGGGCAAACTTTCCAGGTCAAGTTAAGGATGGTGATGTTAATTCAGATGTGAATGAGAATTACGAAGTGGTCTGCTTTCACTACGGTTAAAAATGCTGTGGGTTAAAGATTCTCCTTGTCCTCCTAGGGCAGTCTCACCTTCAGTTCATGAAAGTGTCTGGTACAAGGAGTTTGCAGCGTCCATCCGTGCTGTGACATGCTTGTGCTGCTGAAAGAGGAGATGGCTATTGCAACTAAAATACCTTCTACAGAGACTTTGTAATCCAGCGTCTTATTCTGGTGAAATCAGATTAATTTCTCCTTTATTTAGATGGTTTGGGGCTTTGTCGGGCTGCTCTGTAATTAGGAGGAGCGCAAGGTGGGTCTTAAGTAGTCTGAAGAGCTCTTTTGTTCTTGCTTTTGCCTTTGGGTCTGACTTGTTCTTTGGTGGATTTGGAAGATGCTTAGCTGGTTGTGCTGCTTTATGCTAGCAAAGTGGCCAGGTCAGTTACGAAGTCAAACTTTTGTCATGAAACCTCAAATTGCTGTGATTGAACTACGTTTGGAATTGCATTAAAGCTCAGCCCTTGTTGCTGGAAGCTCATAAACTCATAGCTGCGTGCTCAGGCACGCGTGAGCTTTTCAGAAGGATGGGGCTGGGCTTGCAGGGGAACTGCAGAACCAAAGCCTATCCCTGAAGCATCCCAGGGTGAGTCTGAGTGCTGATCCTGGGATATCACAGTGCTGCGTGACTTGAGTGAGCAAAAAAGCCAGGTTGGATAGCAACCTGATCCAGTGGGAGGTGTCCCTGCCCACAGCAGGGAGTGGAACTGGATGAGCTTTGAGGTCCCTTCCAACCCAAACCATTCTATGATTCTGCGAAAAAAAAAAGGCAAAATAAAGTGCAATCCTGGCCTTGCTGAGGGTGGCAGATAAGATCCGAGTGCTGCCCACCACGTCCTGCTCCCTGCTGCCTGCCTGGGGATGGAGACCGAAGATGCGGGGAAGGATGAGTGAGCTCCTCCACATCTTTTCTAATTGCCCTGGTGCTTTATACCGGCTTGTAATTAAGAGCCATGCAGGTCTGGAGGATGGTGGTGGGAGGTGGCTGGGGAGCTGAAAGCCTCCCCCCTGTGCCCAAGTGCTCTCATCTCCAGCTCCTGGTGACCAGAAGATTTGTGCCTCGCCAGTGCCGCTGATTGCAGCAGTGGCTCCAACACAGCGGGGTGAAAAGGAGTTGTCAGGTCCCTGGAGGGGGCATGGAGGCTTAATCAGCAATTCCCTTGATTGACAGCATCCTTCCCTATGGAGGGGGTTCCTCCTCAGGTGGCTACCAGACCTGAGGGTGGGAACAGGGAGATCCGGACTGTGTTGTCTTGGGATTATGCACATTGTTTGCATGTAGCCATGGGGGCAAAAGCCAGCTGAGCAGTCAGTGTTTGCAGGGGGAGCTTGTCATCCTGTCTTGAGCGTCGATGGAGATGCCCATGCCTGGGTCATGTCCCTTGGGACCTGGGCTCTGGAATTTTGGCCCCAGGCTGAATTTCAGAAGGACAGATGAACCCATAGCCATGACTGCACATCACTATCTTTGGGAGATCATCAAAGCACGAACAGGGAGGAATGGTTGGACTCGGTGATCTGGTGGGTCTCTTCCAACCTGGTTATTCTATGATTCTATGATTCTATGATTCTATGAATTCCTTGATACAAGTCAGTGGGCTTTTCCTTCTGTAGCTTGATGTAACTTGGTAGAGTTTGGGTTGCTTTCTGCAAAGCTGTGCCATTGATTTAGGGCTTGGAGACATGATCAGGCTGCTTAATTAGTGCTACCACCAGTGGTCCCTGCCCATTTCTCTGCCTGAGGGCCTTTTTTAAGCCAGCGGTGCATCCTAGGTGGAGGATATAAAGGAAGAAGAAGCAACCAATGTCATCCTCAGCTGTTGGTCAAAGGAGCCTGATGTATTTGTATTGATCAGGGGGACCTTGAGGAGGCAGAGGAAAAGGTGATTGAGGTTAGCCGAGGGGCTCAAATTGTGTCCTGCTGCCTGGCAGGGACAGGCGCGAAGCCACTGCGCTGGCATTTCTCAGAGCAGGATTAATTAAAACCTGACTTTACAAGGACGCTGTAGGGAAAACCAAGTTTAAATGCCCTTGGGAGAGGGTGGGATGGCTGGGGGACTGCTCACCGGTCACACAGTGGTGACAGTCCATCCCATGGTACCCATGGCTTCGTCTCTGTGTTTCCACAGGCGGGAGAACAAGCTGCGGATCCAGAACGGCTGGTTGTGCCATCTTGCCCCTGAGATCATCCGCCAGCTCTCGCCAGATACTGAGGAGGACAAGCTGCCCTTCTCCAAACACTCAGATGTCTTTGCACTGGGGTGAGTCCCTGCGCTGGGGTGGGTTTGCTGCAAAGAACCAGCATGTTTGTGGCAGGTGTGAGCTGCTCCGAGCAGGCGAGAGGGGATAGGGATGGTGTTTGCTTGTCACAGAGCCAAGGGGACAATGCCTGCAGGATTCCCCATTGCTGGGCTTGAAGCACCTTCCTGCTTCAGGAAATGCCAAGTGAAACTCCCCATAAATAACCAAATCCTCACATTTGAGCTATGGGTTAGGGTGGCTCTGGGCAATAGGATCAGGAGCATCCTGGGGGTGCCAGCCTGGTGTAATCTCTCCCTTGCATCCTCCCAGGATGGGACCTACGAGAAGGTGCTCTTCGTGTCAGCTGGAGATGTAGAGGGTTGGGGACGCAGGTCTGAGGGCCCCCAAACACCCCGATTCTCCCCACTGACTGGCAGCGGTGGCTGCTGCCGCAAGCAGGGGCTGCCTCGGGGAGGAGATGCCAAAAAGCCAAGAAGAGGAGAATTGATTAGTCTCCTTCAATGATGCGGCTCATTGCTGCTGCCATTTATCTGAAAGCAACCCTCCCTTATGGCAAGAGCCCAATCACGCCCCGATAAAACCTTTCTTGTGGCAGACGTAGGGATAGGGATTAATTTTCTTGTGGACACCTTCAAGGCTGCAGGGATTAGTGTGCGAGGGGCTGGTATTGGAGGCAATATTTCCATCAAAACGGCAGTAATTAAAGCTGAAAGGGTCCATTTTTTTTTTTCCCCTCACCGAGGTATAACTTTAGCACAAAAATAAAGAAGTCATTAAGGGATTGCATTGAACTAAGTGAGACTTGGTTACTTAGACTTAGTTTTTCCTTTTTCTTAAGAGCGTGAGCTGTGCCCTTATGTAAAGCATGAGCTTCCTTAAGTGATTAAAAGCTTTTCCCACGTCGTACCTCTTTCTTGTTTCTTCTGTTCTCTGCTGAGCCTGGGAGGCTCACGGATGATCTGGAGGGTTATTGCCATCACCACTCCCCTCTAGGGATTTAGGGATCAGCATCAGCAAGAGGCAAAGATCTTTTAAAGGAGATAGAAATGGGGAATTAAAGCATGTGTGAGGGCGGTGCGGAGCGGGGGACTGAGGCTGGTGGTTTGTGCTCGCCAAAGCCTGAGAGATCACGGCAGTAATTCATATTACATGTGTGGTCTTCTTGTACAAAGGGAGATGGAGCAGCGAACTGCTCTCCATAGCACCATCGGTGTTCCGGGATACGCAGCCTAAATCATAGAATGTCCTCAGCTGGAAGGGACCCACAAGGATCGTCGAGTCCAACTCCAATCCCTGCATGGGACAACCCCAACATTCACACCACGGGGCCAAGGGCATTGGCCAAAGGCTTAGTGCTGTGACTGCTTCACTGGGAGCTGTTCCAGTGCTCTACCACCCTCTGGGTGAAGGACCTTTTCCTAATGTCCAACCTGACCCTCCCCTGCACATCTTCCTGCCGTTCCCTCAGGTCCAGAGAGAAGAGCTCAGCACCTGCTCCTCCTTCTCTCATGTGAGGAAGCTGCAGAGCACAATGAAGTCTCCCCTCAGTCTCCTCTTCTCCAGGCTGAACAGACCTGTTTCTTGATACTTTAACTAGCCGTGATGACATCCCTTGAAGGGAAAAGAAGGTCTAGGGAAATTGCCTTGGAAATTGAGGCCATCACTGCAGGAGTCGGGGCTCATCCAGCCTCCGGGTGCCAGAAAATGAGGATGCAAAGCTCCCAGGTGGAAGTGGAGGTGGAGGACTGCGGGGGCGGCCACCAGCTCAGCCAGAGAGCCCCTTGTTTTGGGATATTCCCTTGGCTTTGGGAGTCCTCACAGAAAGGAGGGCTTGGCTTAGTGCTAAAAGCAGTGCAGTGGCAGATGGCTGAGGGTTCGTGTGTGCCATCAGCCGGTGAGGGCACTGGGGATGGTTAACGCCATGGCTTGGATGGCTTTTTGCAGCTTGGAAAGCTTTTTGAAGAGGAAAAAGGAAAAAGTTGAAGTGAAAGTGAATGCTCGGGCTTGTCCTTCCCTGGGGCTCACTGCCCTGCACAGCTGGACCAGGTGGCAGGATTAGAAATGCCAACCTGGCAGCTGGACTACGTATTTACCTCCCACATCATCTATTAAGCTGCTCTGCGGGCTGCGGGGTGAAGCACTATTGCAGCCTGGTGGGAGATTCCCACTTGATGTAACAGGCTGGCTGCTGGCTCTGCCAGCATCCTCCTCCTCCTGCCTCCATCAACCTCCATCCTCCTGCCCACGGCCCAGGTTCTTCTCCAGTGTAAACTGGGGGCTCTGGCAGGCTGGGGGGTTGCTCTTGGTAAAGTTGACAGCCTCAGTTTCCCCATCTGGAAAACAGGAGTGGTGATATCTCTGTAGCAAGACCTGAGCACCTCTGGTGTCATATTTGGGATAAAGCATCTCCTGGATGTCCTAGAGCAGGGAGAGATGGTGGAGTCAGGTGCAACGGCCAGGTGGGAATGGTTGGACTTGATGATCCGGTGGGTCTCTTCCAACCTGGTGATTCTATGATTCTAAGCCCTGGTGTCTCCCAACAGCACGATCTGGTACGAGCTGCACGCACGGGAATGGCCCTTCAAGACGCAGCCGGCAGAGGCAATAATCTGGCAGGTGGGAAGTGGGATGAAGCCCAACCTCAGCCAGATCGGGATGGGCAAGGAGATCTCGGTAGGTGGTGTGGGGCGGGTGCTGGAGCCCTGTGTCTGTGTGCATGGAGGGGTAATGCGCCCCACTGGTGTAAACCCTGGGGGGAGGGTCCCCTTGAAAACCACTTTATGCTGCTCAGAATCTGCCTGTATAAAAGCAAGCGTTCCCTCCCTCCCCGGCCGATGAGACTTGGTCCTGCTGCTGTGGCACAAATATCAGCTCAGCTTGCATATCCCAACCACTCCTCCTTTCTTGAGGTTGAGGTGATGGAAATGGGGTTCATCGTGGGATGAATGCATTCTCTCCACCCCAGCCTTTCTCAACGATGTGATGGTGCAGATGGGGTCCTCATGAGATGAGTGTATGTCCTTGACCCCAGCTTTTCTCAAGGATGCAGTGATTGAGATGGGATCCTTATAGCTGGACATGTCTCCTTAACCTCAGCCCTTCTCGAGGATGCAGTGATGGAGATGGGATCCTCATGGGATTAATACAATCCCTCCACCCTAGCCCTTCTCGAGGATGTGGTGATGGAGACAGAGTCTTTATGGGATGGGTGCATCCCCTTGACCCCAGACCTTCCTGAGGATATGGTGGTGGGAGATGTTGTCCTCACAAGGTGAATGTTGAGCGTGGGGGTTGTGGGAGAGAGACTGGCTCTGTTTGCTCACATACCTGCCCTCTGTGGCTGCAGGACATCCTCCTCTTCTGCTGGGCCTATGAGCAAGAGGAGAGACCTACCTTCACCAAGCTCATGGATATGCTGGAGAAACTGCCAAAGCGCAACCGTCGCCTTTCCCACCCTGGGCACTTCTGGAAGTCAGCAGAGTAAGTCCCTGACCCTGTCTGTCCTTCCTCGTACTGGCAGGGCTCACACTCCTCAGGACCCCACTGTCACAACTGAATGGCTGTGTTGGTGGTGGGGGAACATGAGGACAAACTGTGGATGTATTGATGCCATAGGGGAGGGCAAGGATGGGCAGGAAGGGTAATCACAGAGTTCTGTGCCCATGCCAGCTGCTACTGCAGTGCTGGCTGTCCCTGTTGGGGTGAAAAAGCCTGCGAAAGTAGTTGGAGATGATCAGGAGGAGCCTCGTGATGTGCTCCACCAATGCCAAGAGGAAGAAGCAGGGTAGGACCAAGGATGGGCTGGAGCCAGGACCTTAGCGATATCTTTGGGGACATCGGCCAGAGGTCCAGTGCCTGCCTGTGCTCCACGTTCTCAGCAGCTTTCGTTCCTGGGAAGGTGGTTTTTCCTTCTTTTGCCTAGATTTAACTGATGGGGCGGATGCCCTGCCTGGGTTCCCTCCCCACACCTGCAGCCTGCATCAGCTATCGCGGCTTCCAGTGGTGGAAGAAGAGCATGGTTTCTTCTTCTCCCACAGACAGCTTGTCTTAGTCACATCTCTCTGCTTCAGCAAATGCAGTGGAAATGGGTCCCCAGTCAGGGTCTCAGGATCTGGCCTGCTGCTAAAAGCAGAAAAAATGCAGAAGAATCACTTAAAATGGATTTTCTTCCCTGGAAGTCATCATATTATGACAAATAAGACCAAAAGCTCAACCCATGAGGAAGCTTCAGGCACATGGGGGCATTTTCCCATCTCCTGGTGTGCATCCCCAGCCCGTGGTGGCTGGAAACCAGGATGGGGATGGGAGGGAAAGGTGAGCTAAGGGAGAGAAGCAAGGGCACTTCCAACTGCTTCAAGCATCCCTCTTGGGCCCCACTGAGGTTTAGAGATGCTGATTTCTCCTCCTGCATCTGATAACCAAACCTCCTTGCTTACTTATTTGTGTGACAAGCACGGATGGCTCCACGGTTATGGGCACAGTAAAAGCTACTGGAGTGTCCCCTGTACCACCTCTGTCCCCATGAGCTCAGAGCTAACGAGGGGCTCCTGGGAACACCACAAAGCCAGCAGTCAGATGGCCCCCAAATCACCCGGAACGTAAGCCGTTAATCAGGAGGGAAGTTAATGACTAATCCGTGCTCTGAGCAGGCACCACGGTGGCTCCAGCAGCTGGGCAAGGAAAGCTGAAGGTTGATGAACCCCAAAGCAGCAGGCTGTGTAATTGCTCGGTTGGGTTTGGGAAGGTTTTTGTAATCACCGTGCCACGCTCTGCCTGCCACCAGCTTTGGCTGCCCGGCAGCTTCCCCTTAATTACCAACCCCATCTTTTGCTAAACATGAGGGGAGGGAGGATGCTTCAGCTTGGCGCTCACTTTCCATCCAAGCTGCCTCTTCCCTTAGGGACTTGGCTCCAGCCCCCGTGTTAGGTCCCAGCTTCCCCGTGGGGTCCCTGCTTGCCCAAGAGCCCTGGATTCGTGTAGAGATGAACTGGCTGTGGTACCCGAGGACTTTGCCACCCCTGCATGGGAGACAAAAACCCCCTCAGTCCTGCTGCTGGGAGACCCTGGGTGTGTGGGAATGGGATTTAGGTGTGTGGTACCCAGCCAACCCTTTCTTCTCTAGACGATACTAAACCCTGGAGCTGCCTGCACCAGGAAAATCCAAACCAGGCTGGGATGGAGGTATAGAACTGTGCAACTTCCCATGGTGCTGCTGCGTTTGAGGGCAGCTCCATTGCAAACCCATTTGGGGAGGCTTTTTGCAATGAACTGCCCTGCAAAACCTCTGTGGTGCTGTGGGACAAAGCATCCAGTGCTGACTCTGTTGTGTTGTGTCCCTTCCAGGCTGTGACAGGAGGAGTTAAGGGATGGTGCCTTCCTCCCCCTGCGGTTCTTCTCTTCCTTCCAACTTCCCACTCTGTGCTATGGAGGAGCAGTGGGCGCCGTGGGCCGACAGCACGACAGGAATGAGCCTCTTCCCCTACAGCATCTCGCCCCGGGAAGCCTCTCTGGAGGAGCTGAGCTGGCAGCCAAGCCCCAGAGAGCCCTGGGGATGCCCAGCTGTGGTGGGATAGGGATGGTGGGTGGATCTCTGTGCACACAGGGTCAGGTCTTGAGCAGGTTCCCCACCGAGCAGGGGCAACCCATGAGGCAGATGGCTTCAATTTAATCCTAGGGCTCCTCTGGTCCCAGTCAGCATGGTCAGTGCTCGTGATGCTTGGTTTGGAACTGGTTGCTTCTTTGCTCTCGATGGGTTTATTTAATTTCCTTCATTTTTCTTACTGAAAAAGAGGGGGAAACGTTGCTGATTCGTAAGTTTAGCAACTGGAGCCTGCTGGAGCCAGTGAGTGCTGCTGCTATTAACTGCCCCCCACAGGGAAATGCATCTGCAGAGCCAGAGCTGGAGGAGTCCTGCTCCCCCACGCCTCAGCAGCCCTGTAATGGGCAGTGGTGACCTTTCACAAGTGGCTTCTCTACCTCCCGGCCATTCCCACTTATGCTCCCTCTCCAAGGTCTCCCTATCAGCAGGGTTCATCTTCACATTCCTGTTAATTTAGCTGTTTGCCCTCGC